>NC_080164.1:141882929-142194629 GCF_950295315.1 Erinaceus europaeus
TGAAGTCACAGGTAGTGTTAGCACTTTGGATCCTGGCACCAGCTCTCTGAAGTTTCTAGTCACTTATTAAAATTGCCTTGCAAGAAATTTTTCCAAACCAGCTGCTGTGGGAGCAATCAAGTTCCCACCCCAATTCTGACAGAAGGCTTGGCCACCCCATCACATCTCCATGGGAAGAGTGAAACTGACAAACTAAAGGAGCAATTAAAAAAAAAAAATCTTGGCATGCAATGTAAGACTGGAAAATAATTTTCCTTTTTATTTGGACCAGAAAATTGCCTCAAGAATTGTAAACACCTGTAGGAGTGGCCCAGCTGCAAACCCTTTTCCCTCTTTCCCTCCTTTAGGGCTCATGTCTGTAAAACAGCTGAACTGTTTGCAGCCTCCCTGAGACTGTGCTCAGCTGTGTATGGCAAATTTTGAATTATGTACATTCAATTGAAAAACAAACAGGCAAACAAAAACCCAAAATGGAACCAAATAGGAAGACTTCAGAGTGTGAGAGAAGAATTTACAAGAATTGGCATTAAGCTACAATCCCAGTTTCATCCAAGGGTCAAGGGTTTGGAATCCTAAGAATCATATTTTGCAAAACTGAATGTGTCAATTTTAGAATAGTCATTCCTATAGCTCCAGTGGTGTAATTAGCGCACGGTTCTTATAAGAGAAGTCACTCAGCAGCTGGGGCCCTAATCAGGGAGTCCTGAGATTCCCAAATAGACTTGATGGGCCTAGAACTCAAATAAATCCCTCTCTCTATTGTTACTGGTCATCTCTATCAGGAACAACAAAATAGACCCCTTTGTGGGCCCCCATAGAACCTTGCCCTCAACTTGGATCAACAATGGTAGAGCATGTTCCATCCTCCAAAGGGAGGATGGACAACATGCTCTATGCTACACCTGAGGAAGATGGGTTGATACTGGGGCAGCTTGCAATGTTCCTACTCATGACCACAGAATGTGAGCTCAGATCTAGAGGGATGCAGAGGTCATACAGGCTCCTAAGCTAATTATGGGCCCCAGATCACATCAAATCGATGGGGTTTACAGTCAACAACATTTATACCCCTTTCCCATATTAGGGAGCTACTCTCTTCCCTGATCCAGCTTTCTGGTCCTTTTCCCAGCCATGATATCATCTCCCCAGACAATAATTAGGATCCACCTGCATATCAGATTTCAGGCTCAGGCAAAAAAAAGAAAAGAAAGAAAAAAAACACTAGTATAGCTACAGGCCCTTTGGAATATAACTAAAATATGCCTACTAGCTATCTACAAAATGGAGGACCCCTCCAACACTTCATCTGCACTATTCCAGCCTTTAGGTCTATGATTCTTCAACAATTTGTTTGGCTTTGTATGTTAACTCTCTTTTCAACCACCAGGTTCCAGATGCTAGCATGATGACAAACAGACTTCCCTGGACAGACAACCCCACCAATGTGACTTGGAGCTCTGTTTCCCCACAGCCCTTCCCCACTAGGGAAAGAGAGAGGAGAGAGAGGCAGGCTGAGAGTATGGATTGACCTGTCAACACACATGTTCAGCGGGGAAGCAATTACAGAAGCCAGACCTTCAACCTTCTGCACCCCACAATGACCTTGGGTCCTTACTCCCAGAGGTTTAAAGAATACGAAAGCTATTAGTGGAGGGGATGGTATACGGAGGTCTGGTGGTGGGAACTGTGTAAAGCTGTACCCTTCTTATCCTATAGTTTTGTCAATGTTTCCTTTTTTAAAAAAAAATATTTATTTATTTAATATTTAATTATTTATTCCCTTTTGTTGCCCTAGTTGTTTTACTGTTCTAGTCAATGTTTCCTTTTTATAAATAAAATATTAAAAAAAAATCCACAGCCTCAGGTGGGTGCCAGAACACGTGGTTGGGGAAACAGGAGTGGATTGGAAGACACAGTCAGTCGAAATGAAATCTCTGGGCCGACAGTGCTCGGCAACGACCTGTGCCATCTTGGACAGTAACACAGTTATCAGACTCCTCAGAAGAAAATAAATTGGAGCTTAATACCTCTCAAAAAAGAAAAAAAAAGTAAAGAAAGAAAGAGAAGTCACTCCTTTAGATCTTCTTGGGTTAACAGTTTTCAAATTCCTTACTTCACAGCAATTGTATATAACACAAAAAGGGTAAAGGAACAATTGTGCTAAGCATTCCCTGTAAACTAGTCAACCCTCTGTGGACCTATTAGTAAAGTTATAAATATAAACTTGCAAATTTTGTGACTAAGAGATTTCACATCTAGGAATTTTTATTATAGGTCTTATTGCATATGTTTCAACTCAGGAGAGAGAAAGAATCAGACATTACTCTGGTACATGTGCTGCCAGGGACTGAATTTTGGACCTCATGCTTGAGAGTCCAATGCTCTATCCACTGCACTACCTTCCCGGACTACCTGATAAATATATTTATAGTTATTCTGCCACTCTATGCCATAGTTCATGTAAACATGAGTGACTGAAAGCAACCTAATTGTTAATATATGACTAGCTGGATAAATCACAGTGCATGTCTACAATGAAATACTGTGCAGTCATCAGAATGAACAAGGGAGCTAATATTTAATGTACTTGTCGGGAAATTGTGAGGATGTGGTTGAGCTTGGCAGGGTTTGACCTGAGGAGTGCGTCTATCCTGTTAATCTCTCTACCGAGAGGTTGAGCAAGGAAGCACAGGAGTAACCCCAAAGGTGTGCCTCGACCTATCAAACTCCCTGTTTCACAAAGCACCCCACATTCCTGATATTATGGCCATTAGATAAAAAGAAAGGGGGAGAGAAGATAGACACCTGCAGACCTACTTCACTGCCTGTAAAGCGACTCCCCTGCTGGTGGGGACCCAGGGGCTCAAACTGGGATCCTTACGCCGGTCCTTGCGCTTAACCCACTGCACTACTGCTCAACTCATAGCTGTGTATTATTTTGTAAAACTCCTATTTGAGTTATATATGTGTTTATGTTAGTAATTGTGTAAAAACAATTTCCAAAAAAAATAAAAATTAAAATTAAAATTAAAAATTAAAAAAAAATAATTTCCAATCAAACAGGAAGGTACAAATGTTCTCTATTAAAATCTATGCCACAAACTTAAAGGCTTCAAACTCTGAAACATCTTTTTTTCCTTTTTGGATCTACTACATAATATTGTCGTCAATTCCCATCTGTTCCAATGATCTTATATTTCTTTTTTTTTTAATTTTTTTTAATATTTATTTTATTTATTTATTCCCTTTTGTTGCCCTTGTTGTTTTATTGTTGTAGTTATTATTGTTGTTGTCGTCGTTGTTGGATAGGACAGAGAGAAATGGAGAGAGGAGGGGAAGACAGAGAGGAGGAGAGAAAGACACCTGCAGACCTGCTTCACCGCTTGTGAAGCGACTCCCCTGCAGGTGGGGAGCCGGGGTTTGAACCGGGATCTTTATGCCGGTCCTTGTGCTTTGCGCCACCTGCGCTTAACCCGCTGCGCTACAGCCCGACTCCCATGATCTTATATTTCATGGTGACCGTCAGCCAAACTTTCCTAGTGTTATCCATTTTAAGATCATGCTTGCATGTTTTTCTTATTAGGAATCTGATCATTCCTTGCTATATGGTAGGTTCCTGAATTCTGACTAGATTACTTTTCCTTTAGTCTTAAGTTCAATTATTTTTTTCCACATGGAATTTGTGTAAGTATCGCACACTAACCATTTGTGCCAATGGAGCTTTCCATGTGGAATTTATCTCCCTAACACATGAAGAAACAAACTAATGGTCAAACTGCCTCACCAGTCCTCTGGATAGTTCTTACTTCTTCCTACTTTAATTCACTCTTTCCACTGGGACACTCTTCCTAACTATTGCATTGAGAAGGTATTTACAGGGGTGAGGGAAATAGCATCAGGGTTATGCAAACAGACTCTCATGCCTGAAGCTCCAAGGTCTCAGGTCAGTTTCCCCCACCACCATAGGCCAGAGCTGAGCAGTGATCTGGTAAGAAAAGAAAAAAAAAAAAATTATATTCCCCAACCTGTCAATTGTATCTCTGCTTCTGCTCAGTTTAGGAACTGTCAGGCAGCTCTATGATCAATCCCAACATTCCCAAAATCAAGCAATCAAAACATATTGTAACTTTGTCCCCCTTCTTTATATTGTATCTAGATGGAGGACTGAGGAGATAGCATATGGTTATGCAAAAGACTCTCATCACTAAGACTTTAAGGCCCGTGGTCCAATCCCCAGTGACAAAGCTGAGCAGTGCTCTGGTCTCTCTCTTTCTGTGTAGCTTCCCTGGTCTCTCTCTAATAAAATAAGATAAATTATAATTTTTAAAGGTGTATTAGTAATATAATTGATTTACAAAATTATAAGATAACAGAGGTATAATTTCACACCATTCCCATCACCAGAGTTCTTTGTCTGCATTCCCTCCATTGGAAACTGCATTAGTTCTCCCAAGATCACAGATATGGGTTGACTACTATTTTTATAACAATCTATTTATATTTATATATATTTGCCCTTTTTTTCATTTTGAGGCCCTTGTTATTGCTGTTGTTGTTGGATATGACAGAGAAATTGAGAGAGGCAATAAATAAAGATAATAATAATAATAAAAATTTTCAAAAAGGGTTGCCTGATGGTGGTGCACCTGGTTGGGTGCACATGTTACAGTGCACAAGGACCTGGGTTCCAGTCCCTGGTCTCCACCTGCAAGGGGAAAGCTTTGCAAGTGGTGTTGCAGGTGTCTCTCACCTTTACTATCTCCCACTTCCCTCTTGATTTCTGGCTGTCTCTACCCAATAAATAAAGATAATTAAAAAAAAATTTTACACTTATTTATTTTTGTTGTGATTGATGTCATCATTGTTAGATAGGACAGAGAGAAATGGAGAGAGGAGGGGAAGAGAAAGATAGCTAGACATCTGCCGACCTGCTTCACCACCTGTGAAGCGACTCCCCTGCAGGTGGGGAGCCGGGGGCTCGAACCAGGATCCTTACACCGGTCCTTGTGCTTTGTGCCATGTGCACTTAACCCACTGCGCTACTGCCCGGCCCCATTATTTGTCCATTTTTCTAAGGTCCTGTTTTCTAAAATTCCTCTCTAAGTAACACATACTACTTCTGAGTGTCCTCCTGCACCCCCTCTCCTTCCCCCCCTTTTCTTCTCTCTGGGTCCTGAGGGAATTGGAGTTCAGAACCCTCTGGTCATCTTCCCCTAAGACTTACCCCTCTGGAAGTATGAACCAAAATAATTTATGGAGTGCAGAAGGTGGAAGGTCTGGCTTCTGTAATTGCTTCTCTTCTGGACATGGGCATTGGTGGGTGGATCCATTACCCCAAGCATGTTTCTTTTTTCCTAGTATATATATTTTTAAAAGTTATTACTTTTATTTTATTTTATTTTATTTCTTTATTGGGGAATTAATGTTTTACATTCAACAGTATATACAATAGTTTGTACATGCATAACATTATTTTATTTTATTTTATTTTACCAGAGCACTGTTCAGCTCTGGCTTATGGTGGTACAGGGGATTGAACCTGGGACTTTGGAGCCTCAGACATGAAAGTCTCTTTGCATAACCATTATGCTATCTACTCCTGCCCCCCAATTTTCTTTTCTTTCTTAAGTAACATTCAAAAAGACTATGCCTTCCATTCTGTTTCACTGCCTTCACTCTGGTAAAGCTAGTGATGGGAGAAGTAGCCCTGTTGGCGAGACCTATGTGGTGTGAGGGTGCAAAGAAAATCATGGCAAACCCCTTTAGTTCCTTCTTGAGTTTGGTTTGTAATCTGTGTCAGACATGTTAGCAAATAGAAATTCTATTAAATAATGTTTGTGGAAGGGGGTGGCTACAGTGTATTCAAGTCTTGTTTTTGGCTGGTGAGGGGGTAAACTTTAGAATGAGGTAAGGGGAACTGGAACACAGAGAAAGTTGTCACTTGACAGTGAGGGAACGACTTCATATAACAGGTACTTGCTTATGGATGTATACTCATCCATTTTTTTTAAAGCTATTTATATTTATTAGAGAGTGAAACTAGAGCCCCACTTAGCACTGGCTAATGGTGGTGCAGGAGATTGAACCTGAGACCTCTAGTGCCTCAGAATATGCAAATTTTATGTTCTAAGACATTAAGCTTCCTCCCCACCCCTACTATGACTTAAAATATGTTTCTAGCTTGATTTTGAAAACATTCCTAAATCTAGGTAGTCTGTATTTTCATTTATTTTTTGACCACAGCACTGTTCAATTCTGGTTTATGGTGGTACCAGGGACTGAATTTGGAACTTTGGAACTTCAGACATGAAAGTCTTTTTGCATAAGCACTATTCTACCTCCTCACCCAGTGCCCAGTCTGATTTTTAAAATAATGGTAACAGTTTTCCTAAAAATCCACAGTGTCTTGATTAGTCTTAGATCCCCTATATCAAGGTGAAAAGTATTGGGAAGGTCTACTATGTGCATTTGAGGGAAAAAATTGACCCTTTGGGGGGAAATGTTGCACAGTAACAAGGAACTTAAACTTCTCATTAACAACTAGAAAAGACCTGAAGGCACTGCGCTTGGAAGTGGATCTTAACCTAGTGAGAGAACCATTATCCCAAAAGAATGGGCTTACCTCACATGGTTCTCTACCATAAGCCAGAACTGAACAGTGCTTTTGGGGGGGGGGGTTTGGGTGGGGGTGGAGGGAGAAAGAACATAGTGGTTATACAAAAGACTTTTATGGGGCAGGGGTAGATAGCATAATGGTTATGCAAACAGTCTCATGCCGGAGGCTCCAAAGTCCCAGGTTCAGTCCCCCCATCACCATAAACCAGAATTGAGCAGTGCTCTGGTTAAAGGGGGGGGGGGGGGGAGAAGACTTGGGGAGAAGACTTTATGTTTGAGGTTCCAGGTTCAGTCCCTAACACCACAATAATCGAGGCCCATCTTAGGGGTGCACCTGGGTGAGTACACATATCATAGTGCTCAAGGATCCAAGTTCAAACTCCTGATCCTCACTTGCAGGGGGAAGCTTCATGATCGATAAAACAGTGCTGCAGGTGTTTTTCTCTTGCACTCTTTCCTGTCATTTTTTTTTTTTTTGGTCTCTAATCAAAAATTAAAAAACATTTTAAAAATTAAAGAAAAAAAAACCCCAAAACCCAAAACTCTTAGCACCCTGTTTGCAAGAGTTTAAGAGTTAGCTCTCTGTTTTTTCAAGGGACAATTAATCTAGAAGACCATAAAAGGGGTTGAAAATCTTTGGGGAAAACTAGAGAACCCACCTCTTGGTTTTCCGTCTTGGTTTAAATGATCCTCTCAACAACAAAAGCACAGAGGCAAATGTGAGCAGTGCTCAGACCCCTATAGCTCCTTGGACTGCACTGATGGAGTCTTTTTCTTCATTGAGAAAGCTTGTATTTGAAAAAAAAGAAGAAGGAGGAGGAGGAGAAGGAGAAGGAGAAGGAGAAGGAGAAGGAGAAGGAGAAAAAGAAAAAAGAAAAGAAGAAAAAGGAAAAGAAGAAGAAGAAGAAGAAGGAGAAGGAGAAGGAGAAGGAGAAGGAGAAGGAGAAGGAGAAGAAGGAGAAGAAAAAGCCTGTGTGACAGATTATGACTGTCTCTGCCAAGAGGCGAAAGGCCCACCTTGGGCTTCTGTATTTCTGCTTTGAGATGACTGTATCCTTGGCTGACAATGGAGGATCTTCACAAGGGTCTTCCTTACAAGTGGCCTTGAGTCAAGTCACCTGCAAAACATGGACAGATTCCTGACCCACAGAAACTGGGGGAGGATTTTTTGTTTAAGTTGCTATGATTTGAAGCAATTCCTTCATCCTTATTGTTGTTGTTGTTATTAATCTATGCATTAATGATAGAAAGTGAAGGAACCAGAACATCATTCTGGCAGATGCAGTGCTAGAGGTTACATAGGAATCTTTGGCTTCTCTCTGTCTCATGTGAAACTTTCTCTTAAATATAATCAATAAAATAAAATCTTTTTAAAAAAGTAAAGAAAAGGATAAGAGAGATAAGAGGACCACTCAACTCTGGCATTTGTTAGTACAGTGAATTGAACCTAGAATCGCTGGAGCCTTCAGCTTGCAAGTTCCATGAACTACTACTACTGCCATCTCCCTGGTCTGATCTGGAGTGATCAGTTACACAGAATCAGATCACCCATGTGCTTGCTTTGGCAGCACATATACTAAAATTGGAACGATACAGAGAAGATTAGCATGGCCCCTGCGCAATGATGACACGCAAATTCGTGAAGTGTTCAATATTTTTATTTTATTTTATTTTATTTATTTTTTATTTCTTTATTGGGGAATTAATGTTTTACATTCAACAGTAAATACAATAGTTTGTACATGCATAACATTCCCCAGATTCCCATTTAACAATACAACCCCCACTATGTCATTTATCATCCTTCATGGACCTGTATTCTCCCCACCCACCAACCCCAGAGTGTTTTACTTGGGTGCAATATGCCAATTCCATTTTAGGTTCTATTTGTGTTTTCTTTTCTGATCTTGTTTTTCAACTTCGGCCTGAGAGTGAGATCATCCCATATTCATCCATCTGTTTCTGAATTATTTCACTTAACATGAGTTTTTTCAAGGTCCATCCAAGATCGGCTGAAAACAATGAAGTCACCATTTTTTACAGTTGAGTAGTATTCCATTGTGTGTATATATACCACAACTTGCTCAGCCACTCATCTGTGTTGGACACCTGGGTTGCTTCCAGGTTTTGGCTATTACAAATTGTGCTGCTAAGAACATATGTGTACACAGATCTTTTTGGATGGATGTGTTGAGTTCCTTAGGGTATATCCCCAGGAGAGGAATTGCAGGGTCATAGGGTAGGTCCATTTCTAGCCTTCTGAGAGTTCTCCAGACTGTTCTCCACAGAGGTTGGACCAAATGACATTCCCACCAGCAGTGTAGGAGGGTTCCTTTGACCCCACACCCTCTCCAGCATTTGCTGCTGTTACCTTTTCTGATGTATGTAAAGCATTAATTCCCCAATAAAGAAATAAATTATTCAAAAAAATAGGTGAATTCAGGCCATTGACATTTATTGATATCAAAGATTGAAGATATTTTAATGCCATTCTTGTAGAGTTTTAGTGTGTTTTGATATATGTCCTATTTGTGGTGGTCTGGTTGTTTATAGGAGACCTTTCAGAACTTCCTTCAGGGCAGGCTTGGTGATGGTTGCTTCCTTCAACTGTTGCTTGTCTGAGAAGGTTTGGATGCCTCCATCTAGTCTGAATGACAGTCTAGCAGGATATAGTATTCTTGGCTGAAAGCCTTTCTCATTGAGCACTCGATAGATATCTTGCCATTCTCTTCTGGCCTGTAGTGTTTGCATGGAGAAGTCTGCTGCTAATCTTATGGGTTTTCCTTTGTAGGTGACTCTTTGTTTTTCTCTTGCAGCCTTGAGGATCCTTTCTTTATCCTTATTCCTTTCCATTCTAAGTATGACATGTCTTGGTGTCTTTAGGTCTGGGTTAATTCTGTTTGGGACCCTCTGGGCTTCTTGAATCTTTATGTCTTTGATGTTGTCTAGACTAGAGAAGTTTTCAGCTACTATGGCCTGGAGAATGCTTTCTTCCTCTCCTTCTTTCTCTGGTATGCCAATAATGCATATATTGTTTCTTTTGAAGTCATCCCATAGGACTCTGTTGTTGTTTTCAGCATCTCTTAATCTCTTTTTGAGATCTCTTACTTCTTTTTTAGTTGTCTCTAATTCATCCTCAATCTTGCTAATTCTGTTTTCAGCCTCATAGATTCTATTCTCTCTGCCCTCTACTGTTTTCTGGAGTTCATCTTTTTTGTTGCCCTGCTCTGATACTGTTTTAGCTTGTTCAGCTAGTTGCCTTCTTAGCTCAGCGATTTCAGCTTTCAGCTCTCTAATAACCATGAGATAATTAGTATTTTCTTCCATATTCTCATTTGTTGTTCCTGCATTTCTGATTACAATTTTTTCAAATTCTTTACTCACTCCTGTTATTATTTCCTTAGCTAATGTTTGGATGTTGAACTTGTTATTTTGTGCTTCACCCTCTGGAGGACTTTTATCTGGACTCTTGTCCTGGTTCGATTCTCCAACATTTTTTCTTGTTGTTTTAACCATTTTATATATTATGTTATGAGTTCTCTTTATCAGTACTTTTCAAATTATTGATCACTATTGCCTGGATTGACTTGTGTCTAAGTAAGTTAATTAAAGGGTTCACAGTGGTGGAAGTTAACAGTTATTTCAATCCCTGAGTTGCAGGTCAGTGGTTTAAAAGCCTCTTTCTTTTTTTGTTTTTCCTTCCCTGTAGGCTATGGAAGCCTGAAGGCTTTTAAACTATCAATAGGCTTCTTAGCTTATTCATTGACTCCTGACCAAGAGATAAAGCAGGGTGTGGCAGAGATAATCCAGTGGTTATGCAAAGAGACTTTCACAGCCCCTCAGCTATGCCACTGAGGTATAGGTCTTCTCCTGAGTTTACTGGTTAGAGCTCTTTCCCCTGGTGTCTCTTCCTGTCACTGCTCCAGATTCAGTGATTTACTGGGTTCCTGTGGTCATTCTAGTCCTGTCTTGTTTCGGTCCTGGGTGGTCTCCTTTGGTATTCCTAGTTGATCCGGGAGAGGAGAGGAGAGAAGAGGAGAGGAGAGGAGAGGAGAGAAAGCGATCTGCTGCTTGTAGCTCCGCCTCCGGAAGTCCGAGACCATATATATATTTTTTATAAAATAATTTATTT
Organism: Erinaceus europaeus; assembly: GCF_950295315.1. Classification (NCBI taxonomy): domain Eukaryota; kingdom Metazoa; phylum Chordata; class Mammalia; order Eulipotyphla; family Erinaceidae; genus Erinaceus; species Erinaceus europaeus. The sequence goes on from NC_080164.1 coordinate 141,893,677, forward strand.
ACTTATGAGAAAGATAGGAGAGAAAGAACTAGCCAGCACTCTGGTACATGTGCTGCCAGGGATCGAACTCAGGATCTCATGCTTGAGAGTCTAGTGCCTTAGCCACTGCACCACTTCCTGGACCACAAGCGTTCCATATTTTTATGATGTTTTAGATGGAGGTGATTCTTTGTCAGTTTATGCTGGTTCCAGTGTTGGAAGATGGAGGCCCAAGCCAACATTACATTGTTCTCAGCATGGGCAATTTACGGGAATAAGAAAGGAACCAGGTGGAACAGTTTCTCGGAGAAATGAGGCGAAGGAATGTAGTTTGGAAAACAGGTAGTTACTGAAACTTACATTAAACTGATGGGAAGTTAGAATATTTTCTTAGAAACCCCCTGCCTTGACGGGAACTGTATAATGTTTGCTCAAAATTACTGCTTGCTCAATGTGCTTAGAAGTTCCTATAAATGCCCCCACACCTATGGACATCTAATCTTTGACAAAGGGGCCCAGACTATTACATGGGGAAAGCAGAGTCTCTTCAACAAATGGTGTTGGAAACAATGGGTTGAAACATGCAGAAGAATGAAACTGAATCACTCTATTTCACCAAATACAAAAGTAAATTCCAAGTGGATCAAGGACTTGGATGTTAGACCACAAACTATCAGATACTTAGAGAAAAAAAATTGGCAGAACTCTTTTCCGCATAAATTTTAAAGACATCTTCAATGAAACGAATCCAATTACAAGGAAGACTAAGGCAAGTATAAACCTATGGGACTACATCAAATTAAAAAGCTTCTTCACAGCAAAAGAAACCACTACCCAAACCAAGAGACCCCTCACAGAATGGGAGAAGATCTTTACATGCCATACATCAGATAAGAGTTTAATAACCAACAAATATAAAGAGCTTGCCAAACTCAACAACAAGACAACAAATAACCCCATCCAAAAATGGGGGAAGAGATCCAAACAGAAGAGATCCAAAAGGCCGAGAAACACATGAAAAAATGCTCCAAGTCTTTGATTGTCAGAGAAATGCAAATCAAGACAACAATGAGATATCACTTCACTCCTGTGAGAATGTCATACATCAGAAAAGGTAACAGCAGCAAATGCTGGAGAGGGTGTGGGGTCAAAGGAACCCTCCTACACTGCTGGTGGGAATGTCAATTGGTCCAACCTCTGTGGAGAACAGTCTGGAGAACTCTCAGAAGGCTAGAAATGGACCTACCCTATGACCCTGCAATTCCTCTCCTGGGGATATACCCTAAGGAACTCAACACATCCATCCAAAAAGATCTGTGTACACATATGTTCTTAGCAGCACAATTTGTAATAGCCAAAACCTGGAAGCAACCCAGGTGTCCAACAGCAGATGAGTGGCTGAGCAAGTTGTGGTATATATACACACAATGGAATACTACTCAGCTGTAAAAAATGGTGACTTCACTGTTTTCAGCCGATCTTGGATGGACCTTGAAAAACTCATGTTAAGTGAAATAATTCAGAAACAGATGGATGAATATGGGATGATCTCACTCTCAGGCCGAAGTTGAAAAACAAGATTAGAAAAGAAAACACAAGTAGAACCTGAAATGGAATTGGCATATTGCACCCAAGTAAAAGATTCTGGGGTGGGTGGGTGTGGAGAATACAGGTCCAAGGAGGATTCAGAGGACCTTGTCGTTTTCGATGGGTTATGTTGTTTTCGCCGGGCTGGCTTCATGGGCGGGTAACAGACGACCAGGGACTCATAGTTGAGCTATAGGCAGTATCTCTTTATTCATGCAGGACGCAGCACAATCTAAGCCGAGCTAAGCTAAACTCAAGGTAAAGTACAGTACTACTCACAATGCTGTCTTTATATATACTTGCCAAGTAAGGTGGAAACAGGATGTGACATAGAGAGGGTGGAGAGAAAAGTGACTGGTGAAAATCAGAGTGTGACAAAGAAGGGATCAGGGTGTGACAAGGAGGGGGTGGAGCAGGGAGAATCCTATCACTGAACCACAAATGCCCTGGAGGGAGGTGGAACTTGTTAACAGTGGTTATGTAAATAGAATAGTGTTAAGCAGGGGGGATTTAAACCAAATGAAACAGAAGGGGTCTCATGCATACCAACAGGACCTAGTGGGGGTTGTATTGTTATATGGGAATCTGGGGAATGTTATGCATGTATGAACCATTGAACTTACTGTTGAATGTAAAACATTAATTCCCCAATAAAAAAAATAGAAAAAAAAAAAAAGAAAAAAAAAAGCTATTCCTATAAATGAAGCTCAGTAGTTGGGGTCTGGGTCGTAGGCACCTGGAGCAGCTGAGTCTGTGTCAGTGACAGGGCCTGACCCTAGCCTGGGCTAGAAATAAAACTCCTCTGCGTTTGCATACCCAATCTTGTCTCTTGGTGGTCTGTTGGGAAGCCCACCCGGCACAACACCAGTCCTTCTAATTGTTCATACCTGCTATAATACTCATTATATTAACCCTTCTACAAGGTGGAGTGGGGGGTGGGTGGGGGTGGTAACAGTAGTTCATTGTGTCCTCAAGATAAAGTGTTAGTGGAAAAACATATAAATGTTCTTTAGTTACAAAAAAAAAAAAAAGAAAGAAAAGAAAAAGAATCAGATCACCCACTGTGTGGGCTTCAGTTGGAGTTGGTAATGGGGTACCTGGAAAAATGCTCCATTCCTCTGGGTTCTTAAACTGACCGAGTAATGCAAACAACATGAGGTATGTCAACAAATGAATAAAAACAATAATGTGCACAGAGGAGTGACATGTTAGCCACCCTCATCTGGAATGGGGGTAAGGGGAGAGAATTTATATTCAAAATAGTGTCTTCACGGAGTTGGAGAGGAGGTGTCAGACAGAAAGGGGGCTTAGGGAGTAACAATCACTTTCTTTTACATCTGAAAAAGACTGTGAAATGGTGCTTTCTATAGTAAGGGAGGAGATTAATGAATCTAGTGGTGGCGGTGGAGTGGGGTGGGGGTGGTGAGGCTGTATTTGCCTCAGCTTCTAATAGGTTGAACAACAAAGAGGAGCTTCCTTGAAAACACCAGCTCTGAGAAGCTTAGAGAAACAGAGCAACCGAGAAACAAATGGTCTATTTATATGACATTCTCAAGCTTAACTCAGCCTCCAACATGGGTGTTTTTTTTTTTTAATTATTTATTATTAGACAGAGACAGAGAAATTGAGAGAAGAGAAGGAGAAAGAGACAGAGAGACCCCTGCAACCCTGCTTCAGCACTCATGCAGTTTTATCCCTGCAGGTAGGGACCAGGGGCTTGAACCTAGGTTCTTGTGCACTGTAATGTGTGAGCTTAGCCAGATGCGCCACCGCCTGGCTCCCTGTTTTAGTATTTTATTTATTTTTTTAAGATAGACACCTGCAGACTTGCTTAACCGCCTGTTAAGCGACTCCCCTGCAGGTGGGAAGCCCGGGTCTCCAAAGGGATCCTTACACTGGTCCCTGCGCTTTAAGCCACTTGCACTTAACCTGCTGCGCTACCACCAGACTCCCCTGTTTTGGTATTTTTAAGAATATATTTTGAGTGTCAGGCGGTAGCGCAGCTGGTTAAAACGCATGTGGCGCAAAGAGCAAGGACTGGAGTAAAGATCCCAGTTCGAGCCCCTGGCTCACCAGCTGCAGGGGAGTCACTTCACAGGTGGTGAAGCAGGTCTGCAGGTGTCTGTCTTTCCCCCTCTCTATCTTCCCCTCCTCTCTCCATTTCTCTCTGTCCTGTCCAAACGTGATAACATCAATAACAACAACAGTAATAACTACAGCAATAAAACAAGAACAACAAAAGGGAATAAATAAGTATTTTTAAAAAAGAATATATTTTATTTGTTTTAGTTTAATGTGAGAGAGATAATGAAAGAGATCAGAGAACTGTTCAGCTCTGGTTTATGGTGGTTGTGGGGGGATTGAACCTGGGACTTTGGATCCTCAGACAAGGAAGCCTTTTTGTATAACTATTATGCTATCCTCACCATCACCCTGCCCCATAGGTATTAATGGGAATAAAACATGGTTGTTTAAGCCACTAAATTTGTGATGTTGTTACAATGCCAGCAGAGAAGTTAATAATGTCACTAATTCTAAGGATATGCCATTTCAGGGCACCTACATGAACGCAGGAATTGCAGGCGATTCTATTTACACTCCACCCTCCATAGCCTCTCTTTCCTGCACATATTTAAATAAATAAACACATATTTTTTTTGAGTACTTTCTAAAGTCTGGGTACTATTCTAAGTCTTTTGACTACATAAGGCAGTAAACAAGACAAAATGCCCTCTTGTCTTCAGTGGAAGGAAGAGAGACCATACATACACAAATGAAGAAATAAAAACCCCAAAGACAGCTGTATGTTTTGCTTTGGGCTCAATCGTCTCTCAACCAGGATAACCTCACAACCTTGGAGTTACATCCTCATGAAAGAAATCCTTGTCCTCTTGCAACATGTGTCAGACCATGGGTGAGGTGTGTGAGACACCTTCTCTCTGGCAACACTCTCAGTTCCACTAGTACATTCCTCACACCACAGTCATTTTCTTTCCCTCCTCCTCTCCTCCTCCTCCATCTACTCTTTCTGTCTCTGTTTCCTGTCTCTTTTCTCATTGCCCCTGGGGCTTTATCACTCTGGTCAGATTCTTTTCAGAGAGATAGAGACAGAAGGAGAGAGGGAAAGACACTACAGCACTGAAGCTTTTCTTGGTATTGTGGTGGCTGAACTCAGACATTGTTGAGTCTGTGGCAAAGCAGTAACCCTCTCAGGCCCACACAGTAATTTTCTGAACTTTGTGCCTGAGAGAATAAGGCCAAACTTCCTTCCCAGTCTGGCACCCAAGGTCCTCCATGCATTGGTCCCTGTACTCTACTCCAGCCTCATTAGAACCTTCTCCTCCCTCCAGCCTGGTTGACTCCTCAATATGCCTCAGATCTAAACCTTTGCCTTCTAGGCCTTTGCCTGGTTGTTCACCTGTGTGCGATATCCTTCCACATTTCACTCCCTGAAAACTCTTTCAGAACCTCCGTGGGTTGGCTTTCCATGGTACTTGGGGACGTGCCCAAACTCAGCTTGCCCTGTATGCTATATGCCATCTGTCTTCTTTACTCAGTGCCATGTTCCTTGGGACTGGAACTGTGCACCTTTGTCACCTTGGAAATAGTAGGGAACCTTTGCACCTTCTCAGATCCCCAGCACACAGTCAGTTCTCATAAGCTCAGCAGAAAAATTGAGGGTGAGGAAAGATGTTTTACAAATCCAAGCACAAGAGACAAGAGAAAGAAGCCATTCATGGGAATCAAGTGTGCCTCTGGAGAATGTGAAATTTCAGACACACTTCATGAAAGGGCCAGAGCTCAACAGGCTTTTTGCAGGCTGGCAAGTCACAGCCAATATGAGAGATAGAGATGAGCTGAGGAGGTGGGGGCTGTGGGAGGAAGGCTACCCTGGCAGTGGCCACAGACAAGGGAGTTTCAAGAAAACAGGAAGCTTCTGAAAAACCACCTTGCTGAGGTGCATGGGCCTACATTATAAAATGGAACAAGAGGCTCATTGCTTGGGTTTCTGAGATGCTGGAGGTTAGAAGGTCATTCTCCAGGGAGGAGTCACTGATAGCCTATTCCCAGTGTGTGTAAACACTTACTCCCTTCCAAGGAAAGAACTGTAATGCTCCCTTTATTTGGGTTGGCTGTTTTTTTAAAAAAAATATTTATTTTCCCTTTTGTTGCTTTTGTTGTTTTTTATTGTTGTTGTAGTTATTATTGTTAATGATGTTGTCTTTGTTAGATAGGACAGAGAGAAATGGAGAGAGGAGGGGAAGACAGAGAGGAGGAGAGAAAGGTAGATACCTGCAGACCTACTTCACCGCCTGTGAAGAGACTCCCCTGCAGGTGGGGATCCAAGGGCTCGAACTGGGATCCTTACGCCAGTCCTTGCACTTTGTGCCACGTGCGCTTAACCCTCTACTGCCTGACTCCCTGGGTTGGCTGTTTTAGATAAAATGTCTCAGACTATTGTTGGGGTGAGGAGGTGGGGGGCCCAAGGGTGGTGGGTCAGGAGGGAGGAGAATATGAAGGGACTCAAGAGCAGAGGAAGAGGAAGGCTGAGCCGCAGTTAGTAGAGGCTCAAAAACCCTGGGACACCCCAGAGTCTCCTCTGGATGAGGTGATTCTGCAACCTGGCAGGCACTTAAAAATTGGAAGGGGAGTGAGCAACTTCTTCAAGTTTCCCAAACTTGCTTACTCCCTAGAGGCTGGTTCTTTGAAGATTGCTTGGCCTCAGGATATTTTGCATGTGAATGAGACACAGACAACAGTTACACAAACCTCCAGGTGGGATGATTTCAGGACTGTGGTTGGTTGGTGGCAGATTGACCTTCAACTCTGGCTATCTCTACCTTGGTCAAACTGAATTTCCTCTGAAGATAAGTTGAGTGGGGTGGAATACTGGTATTGTCTCATAGGAAAGGATGGAATTTTCTGTCTCTTTCCCTCCTTTTGTCCCTCCTTCCCTGCCTCACTCCCATCCTTCCACCCCACCCTCCTTTCTCTCCTTATTTCTTTTCTTTTCTTTTCTTTTCCTTTCCTTTTTTTTTTTTTTTTTTTTTAACCACAGCACTGCTCAGCTCTGGCTTATGGTGGTGTGGGGGATTGAATTTGGGACTTCGGAGCCTCAGGCATGACAGTCTCTTTGCATAACCATTATGCTATCTCCCCCACATATTTCTTTCCTTTTCTTCCTTTCCTGTCTTCTAGGCCTTTGGTTATTCACCTGTGTGGGATGTCCTTCCACATTTCCTTTCCTCTCTTCCTTTCTCTCTTCTTCCTTCTTTTCTCTCTTTCTCTTTTTAATTTTTTAAAATAATCTTTATTTGTTAGAGACAGCCAGAAATCGAGAGGGAAGGGATAAAGAGAGGGATAAAGTGATAGGGAGAGAGAAAGAGAGACACCTGCAGCCCTACTTCATCGCTCACAAAGCTTTCCCCCTGAAGGTGGGGACGGGGGTCTCAAACCTGGGTCCTTGTGCACTGTAATGTGTGCTCAACTAGGTGCATCACCACTCTCCCCATTTTTAAATTTTTTAAAATTATCTTTATTACTGGATAGAGACAACCGAAAATTGGGAGGAGGTAGAGAGGGAGAGAGACACCTGCAGCCCTGCTTCAATGAAATGGAAAAATCCATGGGCTGCTGTTGGACCCCCACTTCTGCATTCCAATATCCCAAGTGGCAGGCTGTGATTGTAGCCAACCTGCTCTCACCTTTATTGTCAGCAGCTAGATGGACTCTTTCTGTAAAAGTACCACACGCTAACCGATTGGGCCACTGGAGCTCGGAGGGACTCTGGTTCTAACCAATCAGCTTGTGCCACGCCCAGTTTGAAACAGATAAAAGCTGGGTGTTGCCATACATTTTTGCGCAGGTCTGGTAGGAATCTGCCTGTAACCCATTAATGTAAGGTAAACATAACTCCCTGCGGCATCAGTTCGTTTTTTAAAAAAATTTTTTTAAAAAAAATTATATTTATTTATTTTCCCTTTTGCTGCTCTTGTTTTTCATTGTTGTTGCAGTTATTGTTGTTGTTACTGATGTTGTTATTAGATAGGACAGAGAGAAATGGAGAGAGGAGGGGAAGACAGAGAGGGGGAGAGTAAGACACCTGCAGATCTGCTTCACTGCTTGTGAAGCAACTCCCCTGCAGGGGGGACCAGGGGGCTTACACCAGTGCTTGCGCTTCTTGCCATGTGCGCTTAATCCGCTGCGCTACCGCCCGACTCTCAGGTGTTCTTTTTTTTTTTTTTTCTCGGCTGTTCATTTTTTTTTTTTTTTAGGAGGGAAGTTGTCCATGTCTTCTCAGAGCTGACTTCTCTCTCACACCCATCCCTCTCTGCATGAACCATAAATGCAAGTCTTGCTCCTGCAAAACCAGACAAGTGACCTCAAACCTGTTCCTTCTTCTTCACCTCACTTCTCATACTTGCCCCCTCCATTGGCCTTATTAATATCCCCCCCATTTTTCTAGATTAAAAAAAAGTGACTAGTTCTGCTTCTTTTACTGCAACATTGTGAAACCTACACTGAGCTTTTATTATTCACAGAAGCTGCACTCACTGTACTCATCAGTAGTCTCTTCACTGGGAGAACAGCTGGACCCTGTTTGAGAAGAGGGCATATAAAATCATCTTTGAATATTTAGTATAATTCACCAGTGAAACCATTTTGGGTCTGGGATTCTGTCTTAGGGGAGGCGTTTGGATTCTGTTCCAATTTCTTTTGTACTGATGGGTTGTTTTAGATTTTTCTGTTTCTTGCGGGGGTAGTATAGTCAATGAATTTATCCATGTTCTTTCTAAGGTTGTCCAGTATGTTGATTTATAGATGTTTATGGTGATCTATTTTTCTTTCTTTCTTTCTTTCTTCTTCTTCTTTTTTTTTGTTTTGCCTCCAGGGTTATTGCTGGGACTCGGTGCCTACACTATGAATCCACTGCTCCTGGAGGCCATTTTTTTTCTTTCTTTTGTTGCCATTGTTGTTTATTGTTGTTGTTGCTATTGTTATTGTTATTGCTGTCATTGTTGTTGGACAGGACAGAGAGAAATCAAGAGAGGAGGGGAAGACAGAGAGGGGGAGAGAAAGATAGACACCTGCAGACCTGCTTCACTGCTTTTGAAGGGATCCATCCTGCAGGTGGGGAGCCCAGGGCTCGAACTGGGATCCTTACCCCGGTCCTTGTGCTTGGCACCATATGTGCTTAGCCTACTGTGTTACCACCTGAACCCCCCTTTTTTTTAAAGTAGTTTATTATTGAGAGAAAGAGAGGGAAGGAGGGAGGGAGAGAGAGAGAGAGAGAGAGAATGTCACTCTGCTACATGTAATATGGGGCGGGGCCAAACTCTAGAGCTCATGCCTGAGGACCCAGCACTTGATCTACTTCATTCCTTCCCAGACTACTTTTTTTTCTCTCTAGTATCCATTATATCTCCTCTCTTTTCTATTTTTTAAAATTTTCAAAAAATATTTATTTATTCCCTTTTGTTGCCCTTGTTTCATTGTTGTAGTTGTTATTGTCATCATTATTGGATAGGACAGAGAGAAATGGAAGACAGAGAGGGGAGAGTAAGACAGACACCTGCAGACCTGCTTCACCACTTGTGAAGTGACAGGTGGGGAGCTGGGGGCTCGAACCAGGATCCTTATGCCAGTCCTTGAGCCTTGTGCCACGTGCGCACACTTAACCTGCTGCGCTACTGCCCAACTCCTGTCTCTCTTTTCATCAATACAAGGAAAGCAGTCATTCTATTTAACTCAAAAGAATTGTCATGATCAAACTACATACAGCAGTACTACTGACATGGCTAGTACTACTAAATACTTATAAAGTGTTTAGGATAATAAAATTCCTGGCACATATTAGAGAAAGGAAGGAAAAGAGAAAGGGAAAGAAGATAAAGATGATGATGATTATTAGCATTAGTAATGCATGCTTCTCAGTTTGCCTCCAGATGCTCCTACTGGTTAATGGTCAAAATTTGGGCAGATTAAAAATAAATTTCCTTAGGTGACTGGATGGTGGCATGCTCAGCTGAACTTACAAGGACCTGAGTTCAGTCCCCTACTCCCCATTTGCAGGGTGAAACTTCATGAATAGTGAAGCAATGCTGCATATGTCTTTCTTTCTCTCTTCTTCCTTCTCAGTTTCTTTCTGTCTATCCAATAAATGAATATATAAATAAAATATTTAAAAAGAATACAGATATTACAACAAGGGTAATAAAAGGGAATAAATAAATATTAAAAAAAGAATACAGATATTATTTTTAAATTTTCTAAACCTTAACTTCCTTGTCTGAAAATGGAATAGCAACACAGTAATGTGTATTAGGTAAGATTGTTGAGGGGAGAATAAATAAGATAACTCATATATATGCCTGGTTCATAAAAGCACAACAACATTAAGATTTTCTTAAAAATTCAAACTAGGATAACAATGCCTGCTTCACAGGTAATTGAAGATAAAATGGGAGTGTTCTGGAAATGTCATATACTGATAAATGAGCCACTAGTCAAATTTATTTCCACTAGATGGCAGTAGATATCACCAAATACAGCTCAGCACAATTAAATGCACTTCTTCTAGCTTCTAGCGTTTGCCCTTCTTCTGTAGCCAGTCAACAGCGTCAGGTTGAGCCTGATGTAAAATTTCGAGACCTCCTTTGAATCTGGAGAGGTGGCAGTCGTTGACTATGTGGGTTATAGTCTGTCTGTAGCCGCAGGGGCAGTTCGGGTCGTCTCTGGCTCCCCAGCGATGGAACATGGAACATAGCGGCGCACCGGCCATGGCCTGTTCGATAGCGATTGAGGAGAGCCCAATCATAACGTGCTAGATCAAAGCCCGGTTGACGCTTGCAGGGGTCTGTGATGAGGTGTTTGTTCTTTACCTCAGCTGACTGCCAACTCTGTTTCCAAGAGACTGGAACAGAGAAGTTCAGTGTAGGCATAGGGGACCAGATTGGGTGAGGAGACGTCAAGCGTTGGACAGGGTGGGCGAAGATATCCGCGTATATTGGCAGGTCCGGTCGAGCGTAGACGTGGGAAATGAACTTAGATGATGCCGCGTCCCGACAAATATCTGGTGGGGCGATGTTGCTAAGAACTGGCAGGCATGGAACCGGGGTGGAACGGATGGTTCCAGAAATTATCCTCATGGAGGAATATAATTTGGAATCGACCAAGTGGACACGGGGGCTACGGAACCATACTGGGGCACAGTATTCTGCAGTGGAATAGCATAATGCCAGAGATGATGATCGTAGTGTGGAAGCGCTCGCGCCCCATGAGGAGCTGGCCAGTCTTGCAATGATGTTATTCCTCGCGCCCACCTTTGCTGCAGTTTTTATGAGATGTTTGTGAAATGACAGAGTGCGATCGAGAGTAACACCAAGATAGACTGGCTGGGCTTCATGCCGGATCCTCGTATCGTCAAGCTGCACATTAAGCTCACGCGAGGCCGAGGCATGGTGTAGATGGAAAACAGATGATACCGTTTTTGCAGTGCTAGGGATTAGTCGCCATTTTTTACAGTAATCAGATATCAGAGACATGTCTTTCATGAGTGTTTCCTCGAGGATGTCGAACTTGGATGCCTGAGTTGCACAGCAGATGTCATCGGCGTAGATGAACTTCCTTGAAGAAGTTTCTGGGAGGTCATTGATGTAAATATTAAATAGCGTAGGAGCCAGAACAGAGCCTTGGGGGAGGCCACTTGAGACAGGTCTCCATCTGCTAGACTTGTCACCCAGATGCACCCGGAATCTTCTGTTTTGGAGGAGAAACGATATAGTGTTGGCCACCCATGGAGGCAGGCATCTTGAGATCTTGACTAGGAGACCACGGTACCAGACCGTGTCATAGGCTGCTGTGAGATCAACAAAGACAGCACCCGTCTTTAAATTCTTCTGGAATCCATTTTCAATGTAAGTTGAGAGGGCCAGGGCTTGTTCGCAGGTAGATCTTCCTGGGTGGAAACCAGCTTGGGCGGGTGATAGGAATTTCTCTGTAAGAGGAGAAATACATGACAGAAGCAGCCTCTCAAGGAGTTTGTAACACACAGAGAGGAGAGAAATTGGTCTATAGCTGGCGGCCAGTGTTGGGTCTTTCTTTGGTTTCAAAACCGCTATAATCTTCGCACGACACCAAACTTTGGGCATAGACTCAGATTCCAAGATGTGGGACAGGAATGAAGTGAGCCACTTCTTTGCTGCGGGACCCAGGTTAAGAATGAGTTCTGGGGTGATGTTATCATAGCCAGCAGCTGTTCCTGGTTTAACCCTCTTCAAAGAGTCTTCCAGTTCAGACAGTGTAAAGGGAGAGATTTTTGGAGATGGACAAGATAACCGGAAGTGGGATGACCACTCATGGGAAATTTCTCTTTTCCAGACTGGGTCGATCTTAGCACGTCCAACTTGAGTTAGGTGACTGGCCACTGAGTTTGGAGATACGGGAGGATGGGAGACGGGAGGGGGTTGGCTACCGGCACCCAGTCTGTGAAGAAGCTTCCAGGCCTTCCTACTTGAGTGGGTGAAGTTCAGACTTTCCGTGAGTTGTTGCCAGCAGGCTTGGTGTGCTGCATCCAGGGAGGCAATGAGATGGTCAGCCACATCTTGGTCGCCCGACTCATCATACTGCTTTAGTAGTTGCTTGCATTCAGCATCAAGACAAGGCGTATAGTTAGCACGTCTCCCATGAGGAATGGCTTGGGAAGCTGCTTTGAAGATGGCTTGGCGGAAGCGCCTGTAGGAATCTTCAGAGGGGATAGAGTTAATTGGAATTGCAGGAATAGATTTGTTGGTGAGATCACTGAACAGACGCCAGTTTGCTTTCCGAAAGTTCCATCTTAGTTTCTCCGAACATAGAATCAGTGGGAGCTGGAGACCAATGTGGATGATAGCTGGGCGGTGATGACTGTGCGGGAAGATCTTGAGAACTTGTCTCGTAGAGGGAAAGGCTTGGCCTTTGACTGTGCTAATCCAGCACAGGTCGGGTGACGAGTCTTTATTCCATCTAGCACTGTGAAAAGAGCCTGGCACTAATTTCATATGATTCTGGGAATGAACTGTTTTCTCATATAAGCAAGTCAGACACTTTAGCAATGAATCACCTCCCTGGCCCTCTTAATTTTTATTTTTTTATATTCTTTTTATTTATTTATTTTTCCTTTTTCTTGTCCTTGTTTCTTATTGTTTTTGTAGTTATTGTTGTTATTGATGTCATTGTTGGACAGGACAGAGAGAAATGGAGAGAGGAGGGGAAGACAGAGAGGGGGACAGAAAGACAGACACCTGCAGACCTGCTTTACTGCCTGTGAAGCAACTGTCCTGCAGGTGGGGAGCCGGGGGCTGGAACCAGGGATCCTTAGTCCCGTCCTTGCGCTTCTTGCCATGTGCGCTTAACCTGCTGCGCTACCGCCCGACTCCCGTATTTTTTATATCCTATTTTAATTAATTAATTTAATAGAGAAAGAGAAGGTAGAAAGGCGGGGAGGGGGGAAGAGTAAGGCAAGGGAAAGGAAGAGGGGGAAGGGGCGGGGAGTGGGAAAGAAGGGACTGGGGGGAGGGGGAGAGGGAGAAGGAGAAGGAGACAGGCCCTAGCATCCAAGCTTCCTACAAATGTGGTGGGGGCTGTGCTCAAACCTGGGTCATGTACATAGCAAAGCAGCATAATATCCAAGTGAGCTATTTTGCCATCTCTATATTTCATTATTCATTTTAGACAGAGACAGAAAACACAGAGAGGAGGCTGAGTGATGGCACATCTGATTGAGTGCACATGTTACAATGCATAAGGACCTGGATTCACTGGCCAGTCCCCACCTGCAGGGGGAAAGCTTTGCAAGTGGTGAAGCAGTGCTGCAGACGTCTCTGTCTCTTGTCCTCTCTATCTCTCCCTTCCCTCTCGATTTCTGGCTGTCTCTATCCAGTAAATAAATAACGATAATTAAAAAAAAAAAAGGCAGAGGTTGAAAGAGACCACAATACTAGAGTTTCCTTCAGTGCTATGGGGTCTGGGCTTGAATATATATATATATATATTCCCCCCTGCGATCTTTCCAACATTTTAAAATTAAAAAAAATTAAATTATGTTATTTATTTATTGGATAGAAACAGCCAGAAATTGAGAGGGAAGGGGGAGATAGAGAAGGAGAGATAGGGCTGGGTGGTGTCGCATCTGGTTGAGCGCACATGTTACAGTGTGCAAGGACCCAGGTTCAAGCCCCCAGTCCCCACCTGTAGGGGGAAAGTTTAACAAGTGGTAAAGCAGGACTGCAGATGCCTCTCTCTCTCTCTCTCACCCTCTTCCCTCATGATTTCTGACTGTCTCTATCCAATAAATAAAGAGATAATAATAAAAAGAGAGAGAGAGAGAGGGACAGATAGACACCTGCAGCCCTGCTTCACTGCTTCCAAAGCTTTCTCCCTACAGGTGGGGGTGGATGGCGGCTTGAACCTGGGTCCTTGTGCGTTGTGACATGTGTGCTCAACCAGGTGTGCCACCACCCGGCCCCTGAACTTATATATTTTTTACTTATTTAAAAAGATTTATTCATTGAGAGAGAGGGGGGCTAGGGAGAGCACATACATGATGTTGGGGACTGAACTCAGGGTCCCATGTTTATTAAGTTCAGAATTCTACCACTATCTTACCTTCCTGACCCTTCTAAAAATAATTTTTGGAGATCCAAGAAAGAGTATAGTGCTTATGCAAAAGACTCTCATGTCTGAGGTTCCACGGTCCCAGGTTCAATCCCTGGCAGAATGTTAAGTCAGAGCTAAGAAATGCTCTGGTAAAACAAAACAAAACAAAACAAAAAAATTTGAGGGGAAATATTTGTTTTCACTTCCTAAAATTCCTGCCAAATTATACACATATTTACCTTTTTTATTTAAAGATTTAATTAATTAATTAATTAGAAAGATAGGAAGAGAGAGAGAGAAAGAACCAGACATCACTCTGGTACAAGTGCTGCTGGGATTGAACTCAGGACCTCCTGCTTGAGAATCTAATGCTTTATGCACTGTGCCACTTCCCTGACCACACTATACACATACTTCTCTACCTTCCATTCTTTTAAAATCATTAATTTTAATCTTGATTAGATCATTGGTTGTTATTTACATTATTAAATAACTTTGTCTTTCCTGAAGCCAAGTAGTTATCTTTTATTTACTTTTCTATGTTCTCCTTACTAATTAATCCTTAAACTTTAAACTTTATCCCTTTAGTGTGAATTTCATCTCAAGTCTTATAAAAGACACATTTTTCATTTTATGTCATTCCCTCAAAACTGTCTCAGGGGTCTCTTGCTTGTGCCAGTCCATATTGGCTGAACACTGTGACTATTATACCACTGTCTAGTAATTTCTTTTGCTGCTCTTCTGGTTAGAAATTGTTGTTTACTGGTTCCTATATTGAAACCAGGTGTGGGCCTGCTGCCCAGTTCACCAGATAGTCAAACACAGTCACGCCAAGTTTTGCAAGGAAAGAAAGGCTTTTATTTTGAAATTTGGAGTATAGTGAAGGTAAGAGACATGTTCAAATCTACTTCCCCATTTCTCACCCCCTCCGCCAAATAAATAGTTTATGGTTAAGAAGATGAAGTCAGAAGCTTCATTCTATTTCTTGAAATACAGAAGGTGAATGGCTCTCATGGTTGAGAATCTATGTTACCATGCACAAGGACCTGCGCAAGTTCTCCTCTGTAGTGAAGTAGCTCTGTAGTTGCCCTTCTCTCTCACGCTCTCCCCCCCCCCCCACCGTGTGTGTCCCTCCCCTCTCAATTTCTCTCTGGCCTATCAAATAATAATAATAATAATAATCTTTTTTAAAAAAAGACAAGAGGTGAGTTTCAAGATAATAGGAAAGAGCCTTGAGGTTTTGAGGTTATCAGGTCTTCTGGATGATGAAGGGTTTTTCTGTACATTTCTTCCTTCTAACAGGCTTTTTTTTTTTTTTTTCAATTTTAAAACAGATTAATTTGGGTGGGGGCAGATAGCATAATGGTTATACCAAAAGACTCTTGTGCCTGAGAGTCTGGAGTCCCAGGTTAATCCCTTGCACCACAATAAGCCAGAACTGATCAGTGCTCTGGCATTAAAAAAAAAAAAAAGACTAATTTTATTCACTTCTTATGAGACGGTTTCACATGAGAGGTCAGAGGACCACTTCAGTAGATGCTCCAGTAGGTGCTGGCAGATTAAATTAGGGAGCCTCAATCATGCAAGGCTGGAGTTCTATCAGTTGATCTTTTACCCTGACTGAATCATAATAGGTCTTTTTATTTTTATTTATTTTATTATTATGACTTTTAAGAATTAAAGGATTTTATCTATATATTTATTGGGTAGGGACAGAGAAATCTAGATGGAAGGGGGAGGGAAAGAGGGAGAGAGGCACCTGCAGCATGCTTTACTGTTCTTGAAGTTTTCCCCCTATAATTGGGGGTCAGGGACTTGAACCTGGGTCTTTGAGCATTGTAAAATGTGCGCTCAACTGTGTGTACCATGGCCCAGCCCCCCTTCCTCCTTTTTTTTTTTTTTTTTATCAGAGCACTGCTCAGCTCCGGCTTATAGCGGTGTGGGGAATTGAACCTGGGTTGCGGTGCCACAGGCATGAGTCTCTTTGCATAACCATTATGGTATCTACACCCCCCCCCTTTTTTTTTGTAGAGATTTTCTAATTATACGGGGTTGGGGTATAGAGAACCAGAATATTACTCTGACACACACAAACTCAGGACCTCATGCTTGAGACTCCAACAGTTTACCCACTGTGTCACCTGCTGGGCTTTGACATGTTTTTGATTGCCTTGAAGGTAAAAGGAACAAAGAGGAGTGAGTTTCTGCTTAGGATTCTTGCTTTTAAAATTCACTTTTAACATATATATATATATATATATATATATATATATATATACTGCTTTTGCAAAAAATAGTTTCTGCAAATTATTATCTAATTTGAATTTCAGTGTCATCTTGTTTTGTCTCTCCATGGCAAAGCAAGAAGATCCTGACATTTGGGGCTATAGTTTCAGTATCTTCCTTTTTCTCAGATTGCTTCCTTGCTGAGATATCCATTTGACACTTCAAGAGTTGACTAGTTCAGTAGACATTTGTTTCACCTCTGCCAGACACTATACCAAACACAAGGAGTACAGCAGTAAGAGGAATAGACAAGGTCACTCCCTACAGGCTGGTGATGTCTGGCTCTGTGACAACACAATGGCCACTGTGACCTGGGGAGGAACAGGTGCCTGGTTGCTAAGGCATTAAATAACTTCTCTTTAAATGAGTCATCACAGAAAAGAGGACTAAAACACATTGATAATGGGTCCCAAGTTCTTAAATAATCCTGTTTGACGATGTAGCTCAGTGAGAGAAGAAATGTCTTTGTGTACAAGGCACTAAGTTATATCTCTGGCACCAAAAACAAACCCTCAATCAAAATCCTAGTATTGTAATAAACATTTTATGGGGGAAAACAAACAAATGGGGGAATATTTGAGGTTTAGCCCTTGTCTAGTAGTTTATAGAGCAAGATTCTGATGATAAAACTCTATAGTCCTGTCATAAAACCAGAAGTTGAAGTTTCATTCCTCCTCAACCAGAAATTTTGCTTAAGTATTTTGGTGGCCCTCTCCCTCTCCCTCTCCCTCCTCCTCTTTCTCTCTCTCTTTTTTTTAATTCTATGGACCATCCTTTTAGGTAATTCAAAGCCCTGATTCCCCAGCACCTTTCATTCCTTTGTTCAACAGATATTTGTTGGTACTGTTCTGTGTGCAGCACTACCTCACCACTCCATTTTTGGAGACGCCCTGGATGGAGAGTGCAAAAAGATAAGGGGAAAAGGGTCAAATTGAGAGGGGAAACAAAACAAAGTAAATATGCTATTTTTTTATACAGTGGCCAGGGAGGAGCCATTTGAGACAAAGGAAGGGAAGGAGGGAATAATGTAGATGTCTAGGAAGAAGGAAGGCTCTAAGGTGAGAGGATAGTATAGTTAGGAAGCAGTGAGATGAGAGACAGAAAGAGAGCAGTGAGGAAGGACCTCAGAGACCATAGTGAAGGCATTGTTTTTTGTTTTCTGTCTGATCAGCTCCGGTTTATGGTGGTGCAGGTATTGAACCTCAGACTTTGTGGAGGCTCAGGCACGAGAGTCTCTTTGCATAACCATTATGCTATCTACCCCTGCCCTTTAACCTTATTCTTTAATGATTTATTTAGGGGTCAGGTGGTGGCACATCTGGTTGAGTGCACGTGTTACAATGCACAAGGACCCAGGTTCAAGCTCCTCAGGCCCTACCCACAGTGGTGAAGCAGCACTGTAGGAGTCTCTCTCTCTATAAATCTCCCTCCATCTCAATTTCTCTGTGTCTCTATCCTATAAATAAGTACATAAAACAAAGATTTCTTAAAGAATTTATATATTTGTTCATGAGAAAGATAGGAGAAGAGAGAGAAAGAACCAGACATCACTCTGGTACATGTGCTGCCATGGATTAAACTCAGGAATTCATGATTGAGAGTCTAGTGTTTTATCCACTGCACCACCTCCTGGACCACAAGATTCATTTATTTACTTTTATGAGGGAGGAAGAGGCACCAGAGAACTAACTACTCAGCTCTGGTTTATGGTGGTGTCAGGGATTGAATCTGGAACCTCTGGAGCCTCAAACATGCAGTTCTGTGCTTTAACACATTGAACTATCCCTCTGGTCTGAAAATAGTGGTTTTCTTATTTCTAGCATGGGAAGACACCAGGGAATTATGAACATGATCCTCAGAAAAGCAATCTTGGAAGTTACAGGCCACCAGCTGCTCATGTCTGGTTCTTCTTTCATAGAGCCTGTCCAAATTCTCTTTCCATTTTGTCACCTCTTTCTTTCAAACCAAGTTATTAGGATTCTGGACCCCATTACTGCTCAGAAATAGATCTTATCAAGATGATCAGTGTCCACTTTTCACAAAGTCCATGAAGATGTTGTCTTTCCAAGTTTCAACTTTGCAGTAGCAACTGACATGTTTATAGAACTTCTCCAGTAACCCCAGGCTCTTGCCTGGCTTTCTTTCTCCTTCACAGGTTTCTTCTCATATCTGTCAAACCTGTATACAGACAGTAGTGCCCCAGGGTTCTTATCTGGACTTTTTGCTATGCTCTGGGCACTGGCTCCAGAGTTTTCAAAACCTTTAATATGCGGACCACTTCTACACTTATATTTCCAGTCCTAAACCTGTAGTTCCAACTGCCTTGTCCATATGCCATTTCCTCCAAATGTTCATAATTTGTATGCTTATTACCCATGTGGTGAATCTGGGCTGTATGCAAGGTAGACACCCAAACAAGCAAACTGCCTTCCACACCTCTCTCTCTCCCTCTTTCTCTCTCTCTTGTTTAAAGATTTTATTTATTCATGAAGATAATAGGAGAAGAGAGAGAGAGAAAGAAAGAAAGAGCCTGACATTACTCTGGTACAGTTGCTGCCAGGGATTGAACTCAGGACCTCACACTTGAGAGTCCAATGCTTTAGCCATTGCACCACCTCCCAGAACACACACTCTTAGCTATCTCCTGTGCATCCTCCATCCACTCTATTAAAAATCTGTTTAAATGCTCCACTGACTTCCCACAGCAATCAGAACAAATCCAAATTCTTTATCATAGCCTACACCTAACACACACAGTCATGATCTTGGCTCTGTTGTAAATAACATCCAATTAAAATTAATTGTCATGGAAAAAGATAAAGAGTTGAATCAAGACATTTATTCTTTTGCAAATGGGCATGCAGCCAACAGTGGCAGCCAGACAGCATCTTGATGCCCTCACCCTTCTTTTTTTATACCTGATGTAGAACTGTCTCCTGTACTCCTGGGCTGAGCTTCAGAGCTCACAATCTTCCCATTGTTCAAATAAGGAAAGGAAGAGAATCTGAGGGTCTCTACTGGAAAATTGGCAAGCACTGCAAGTAAATATTATCTGGGGCAGAGGGTAGATAGCATAATGGTTATGCACACAGACTCATTCCTGAGGCTCCAAAGTCCCAGGTTCAATCCCCCACACCACTATAAGCCAGAGCTGAACAGTGCTCTGGTTAAAAAAAAAAAAAGATAAATATTATCTGAACCTGAAGAAGACAGAACTAGTGATCACAGGTGATAATAGATAAAATTTGTAACTTTTTTCTTGTACTAAACAATTGTTCTATTCATGTTCCTTTGAAGAGAAGACCAAACCATCTCCCTCTTTTTTTTTTTTTAATTTTTTAAATAATTTATTTCTTTATTGGGGAATTAATGTTTTACATTCAACAGTAAATACAATAGTTTGTACATGCATAATATTCCCCAGATTCCCATTTAATAATACAACCCCCACTATGTCATTCATCATCTTTCATGGACCTGTATTCTCCCCACCCACCCACCCACCCCAGAGTCTTTTACTTTGGTATAATACTCCAATTTCATTTCAGGTGCCACTTGTGTTTTCTTTTCTAATCTTGTTTTTCAACTTCAGGCTGAGAGTGAGATCATCCCATATTCATCCTTCTGTTTCTGACTTATTTCACTCAACATGATTTTTTCAAGGTCCATCCAAGATCGGCTGAAAACAGTGAAGTCACCATTTTTTACAGCTGAGTAGTATTCCATTGTGTATATATACCACAACTTGCTCAGCCACTCATCTGTTGTTGGACACCTGGGTTGCTTCCAGGTTTTGGCTATTACAAATTGTGCTGCCAAGAACATATGTGTACACAGATCTTTTTGGATGGATGTGTTGGGTTCCTTAGGATATATCCCCAGGAGAGGAATTGCAGGGTCATAGGGTAGGTCCAATTCTAGCCTTCTGAGAGTTCTCCAGACTGTTCTCCACAGAGGTTGGACCAATTGACATTCCCACCAGCAGTGTAGGAGGGTTCCTTTGACCCCACATCCTCTCCAGCATTTGCTGCTGTTACCTTTTCTGATGTGTGACATTCTCACAGGAGTGAAGTGATATCTCATTGTTGTCTTGATTTGCATTTCTCTGACAATCAGAGACTTGGAGCATTTTTTCATGTGTTTCTCGGCCTTTTGGATCTCTTCTGTGGTGAATATTCTGTCCAAGTCCTCCCCCCATTTTTGGATGGGGTTATTTGTTGTCTTGTTGTTGAGTCTAGCAAGCTCTTTATATATGTTGGTTATTAAACTCTTGTCTGATGTATGGCACGTAAAGATCTTCTCCCATTCTGTGAGGGGTCTCTTGGTTTGGGTAGTGGTTTCTTTTGCTGTGAAGAAGCTTTTTAATTTGATGTAGTCCCATAGGTTTATACTTACCTTAGTCTTCCTTGTAATTGGATTCATTTCATTGAAAATGTCTTTAAAATTTATGCGGAAAAAAGTTCTGCCAATATTTTCCTCTAAGTATCTGATAGTTTCTGGTCTAACATCCAAGTCCTTGATCCACTTGGAATTTACTTTTGTATTTGGTGAAATACAGTGATTCAGTTTCATTCTTCTGCATGTTTCAACCCATTGTTTCCAACACCATTTGTTGAAGAGACTCTGCTTTCCCCATGTAATAGTCTGGGCCCCTTTGTCAAAGATTAGATGTCCACAGGTATGGGGCCTCATTTCTGGGCTCTCAATTCTATTCCACTGGTCAGTGTGTCTATTCATGTTCCAGTACTAAGCAGTTTTGATGACAATGGCTCTATAATACAGTTTGAGATCTGGGAGTGTGATGCCTCCAGTTCTGTTCTTTTTTCTCAAGATTGTTTTGGCAATTCTAGGTCTTTTCTGGTTCCAGATAAACATTTGTAGCATTTTTTCTATTCTCCTAAAAAATGTGCTTGGGATCTTGATGGGGATAGCATTAAGTCTGTAGATGCCTCTGGGTAATATATTCATTTTGATGATGTTAATTCTTCCAACCCATGAACATGGAATATCTTTCCACTTCTTTGTGTCTTTTTCAATTTCTTTGAGTAGTGACTCATAATTTTCAGTATACAAGTCTTTCACTTCTTTGGTTAGGTTTACTTCTAGATATTTTATAGTTTTTGTTGCTATAGAAAAAGGAACTGATTTCTGGATTTCAATTTCTTCTAACTTAGTGTTTGCATAGAGGAATGCCACTGACTTTTGAATGTTAATTTTATAGCCTGACACATTACTGTATTGCCTGATGATTTCCAAAAGCTTCTTGCTAGATTCCTTAGGTTTTTCCATGTATACTATCATGTCATCTGCAAATAAGGAGAGTTTGACTTCTTCTCTTCCAATCTGTATTCCTTTAATTCCTTGCTCCTGCCTGATTGCTATGGCAAGAACTTCCAACACTATGTTGAATAGTAATGGTGATAGTGGGCAGCCCTGTCTAGTACCTGATCTGAGGGGAAATGCTTCCAGTTTTTCACCATTGAGTATGATGTTGGCTGTAGGTTTGCTATATATAGACTCCACTATCTTCAGGAATTTTCCATCTATTCCTATTTTTTGTAGTGTTTTGATCATAAAGGGATGTTGTATTTTGTCAAAGGCTTTCTCTGCATCTATTGATATGACCATGTGGTTTTTGGTCTTGCTTTTGTTGATGTGGTGGATCACATTGATTGATTTACGTATATTAAACCAACCTTGCATGCCTGGGATAAACCCCACTTGGTCATGATGAACAATCTTTTTGATATACTGCTGTATCCGGTTGGCTAGAATTTTGTTCAATATTTTCGCATCTATGTTCATCAGAGATATTGGTCTGTAGTTTTCTTTTTTGGTTGTGTCCCTGTCTGCTTTTGGTATCAGGGTGATGTTGGCTTCATAGAAGCTGGCAGGGAGTATTCCAGTGTTTTCAATCTTCTGGAAGACTTTTACAAGTAGAGGTATTAGTTCTTCTTTGAAACTTTTGTAGAATTCATTTGTAAAACCATCTGGTCCAGGACTTTTATTTTTGGGAAGATTTTTGATAACTGTTTCAATTTCATTAGCTGTGATGGGCCTGTTCATGTTATCCACTTCCTCTTTACTTAGTTTTGGAAGTTGGTAGGTATCTAGGAAATCATTCATTTCTTCCAGGTTCTCTAGCTTGGTGGCATATAGTTGTTCATAGAAACCTCGCATGATATGTTGAATTTCTGCAATTTCTGTTGTGATATCTCCTCTTTCATTTACTATCCGATTTATTTGGGTCTTCTCCCTTTTTTGTTTTGTGAGTCTGGCTAAAGGTTTGTCGATTTTGTTCACTCTTTCGAAGAACCAACATTTACTTCCATTGATCTTTTGTATGGTTTTCCTATTCTCAATGTTATTTATTTCTGCCCTAACTTTAGTGATTTCTGTCCTTCTGGTTGCTTTAGGATTCCTTTGTTGTTCTTCTTCTAGGTCTTTAAGATGTGCAATCAGGCTGTTTATTTGTGCCTTTTCTTGTTTCCTAATGTGTGCTTGTATAGCTATGAACTTCCCTCTTAGGACTGCTTTAGCTGTGTCCCAAATATTTTGATAGCTTGTGTCTTCATTGTCATTGAACTCCCGAAACATTTTGATTTCTTCCTTGATTTCCTCTTTGATCCAGAAGTTGTTAAGAAGTGTACTGTTGAGCTTCCACATTTTGGGACTGTTACTAATCTTTTGTTGATTGTTAAGTGTTAGTTTAATTCCACTGTGGTCTGAGAAGATGCTTGGGATTTCAGTGCTCTTGAATTGGCTGATGCTGTCTTTGTGGCCTAATATATGGTCTATCCTTGAGAATGATCCATGTGGATTTGAATAAAATGTGTATTCCAGTTTCTTGGGATGAATGACTCTGAAAATGTCCAATAGTTCTAGTTTATCTATCTCTTCATTTAGCTCCCTTATGTCTTTACTGATTTTCTTCCTGGATGATCTGTCAAGTTGAGATAGTGGGGTGTTGAAGTCCCCTACTATGATTGTGTTACTGTTAATATATTGCTGTAGCTCTTTCAGTAGAAGTTTGATGTATTTAGATGGCTTCTCATTGGGTGCATAGATGTTAATAATTGTTAAGTCCACTTGATTGACTGATCCTCTGAGCATTAAGTAGTGTCCATTCCTATCTTTTTTAATCTTATCTATTTTAAAGTCTGTCATGTCAGATATGAGAATAGCTGTTCCTGCCCTTTTTTGTGGGCCATTGGCTTGTATGATAGTTTTCCATCCTTTCACTTTAAGTCTGTGTTTGTCTTGTTGAGTTAGGTGAGTTTCCTGTAGACAACATATTGTTGGTTTGTGTTTTCTGATCCATCTTCCTACTCTGTGTCTTTTAATAGGTGAATTCAGGCCATTGACATTTATTGATGTCAAAGATTGAAGATATTTGAACGCCATTCTTGTAGAGTTTTAGAGTGTTTTGATATATGTCCTATTTGTGGTGGTCTGATTGTTTATAGGAGACCTTTCAGAACTTCTTTCAGGGCAGGCTTGGTGATGGTTGCTTCCTTCAACTGTTGCTTGTCTGAGAAGGTTTTGATGCTTCCATCTAGTCTGAATGACAGTCTAGCAGGATATAGTATTCTTGGCTGAAAGCCTTTCTCATTGAGCACTCCATAGATATCTTGCTATTCTCTTCTGGCCTGTAGTGTTTGTATGGAGAAGTCTGCTGCTAATCTTATGGGTTTTCCTTTGTAGGTGACTCTTTGTTTTTCTCTTGCAGCCTTGAGGATCCTTTCTTTATCCTTATTCCTTTCCATTCTAAGTATGACATGTCTTGGTGTCTTTAGGTCTGGGTTAATTCTGTTTGGGACCCCCTGGGCTTCTTGAATCTTTATGTCTTTGTTGTTGTCTAGACTAGAGAAATTTTCAGCTATTATGGCCTGGAGAATGCTTTCTTCCTCTCCTTCTCTTTCTTCCTCTGGTAATCCAATAATGCGTATATTGTTTCTTTTGAAGTCATCCCATAGGACTCTGTTGTTGTTTTCAGCATCTCTAAATCTCTTTTTGAGATCTCTTACTTCTTTTTTAGTTGTCTCTAATTCATCCTCAATCTTGCTAATTCTGTCTTCAGCCTCATAGATTCTATTCTCTCTGCCCTCTACTGCTTTCTGGAGTTCATCTATTTTGTTGCCCTGCTCTGATACTATTTTAGCTTGTTCAGCTAGTTGCATTCTTAGCTCAGCAATTTCAGCTTTCAGCTCTCTAATAACCATGAGATAATTAGAATTTTCTTCCATATTCTCATTTGTTGTTCCTGCAGTTCTGATTACAATTTTTTCAAATTCTTTACTCACTCCTGTTATTATTTCCTTAGCTAATGTTTGGATGTTGAACTCGTTGTTTTGTGCTTCACCCTCTGGAGGACTTTTAGCTGGACTCTTGTCCTGGTTCGAGTCTCCAATATTTTTTCTTGTTGTTTTAACCATTTTATATATTATGTTATGAGTTCCCTTTATCAGTACTTTTCAAATTATTCATCACTATTGCCTGGATTGACTTGTGTCCAAGTAATTTAATTAAAGGGTTTACCGTGGTGGAAGTTAACAGTTTTTTCAATCCCTGAGTTGGAGCTCACTGGTGTAAAAGCCTCTTTTTTTTTTCTTCCCTGTAGGCTATGGGAGCCTGAGGGCTTTTAAACTGTCATTAGGTTTCTTAGCTTAATCACTGACTCCTGACCAAGAGATAAAGCAGGGTGTGGCAGAGATAATCCAGTGGTTATGCAAAGAGACTTTCACAGCCCCTCAGCTATGCCAAGGAGGTATAGGTCTTCTCCTGAGTTTCCTGGTTAGATCTCTGTCCCCTGGTGTTCCTCCCTGTTGCTGCTCCAGATTCTGAGGGTAGTAGCAATGGAGACTCAGAGTTGCACTTGGTGAGTCTCTGGGGAGTCCTTTCCTCCCTTCAGCTGTCCCCTTGTTGTTGAGCAGACTGGAGGTGGTGTCTCCACTGATAAACTGTTGAACTGTTAGCAGTCACTTAATCTCTCCTTAGGCTCCTCTCTCCTCTCTGTCACCAGCCACATGTGTTTGTACTCACGGGTGATTTACTGGGTTCCTGTGGTCATTCTAGTCCTGTCTTGTTTTGGTCTGGGTGGTCTCCTTTGGTATTCCTTGTTGATCCGGGACAGGAGAGGAGAGGAGAGGAGAGGAGAGAAAGCGATCTGCTGCTCGTAGCTCCGCCTCCGGAACAGCTCTTTTTTTTTTTTTTTAAGTGAGAATTTCTTTCTTTTTTTAAATTTCTTTATTGGGGAATTAATGTTTTACATTCAACAGTAAATACAATAGTTTGTACATGCATAACATTTCCCAGTTTTCCATATAACAATATAACCTCCACTAGGTCCTCTGTCATCCTTCTTGGATCTGTATTCTCCCCCCTACCCACCCCAGAGTCTTTTACTTTGGTGCAATATGGCAATTCCAGTTCAGGTTCTACTTGTCAAACCATCTCTTACAGGCTCCATCTCCTCCTCTCGCTCCTGTCTCCAGACCCCTGTACTGCTTGCTTCTCGTGGATCTGAAATTTTTGCCCCCAAGGTATTTACCAGGCTTCCTTCTCATCCTTGTAGCTCCAGTGGCATCTTGGACTTTTCCTGACCTCCCTATAGAAAATATTTCCTTTCCCCATCACCCTCCAGCACTTTATTTCAGAAGTTGTTTATCCACTGATTTTGAAGTTCTTTTTCACCTCATCTCCAACACGTATGCTAGAAAGTTTTTTGAGATCTGGGACCTCTTTATGTTGCTTTCAGCAACAAAACAGATGTTTATGAAATCAGTGCTGACCTACAGAAGCCACAAAAGTTGTTGTCCAGGACTCTTAGGATTCTTCTTTGTTGCAAGGAGAGGTTACCAACCCCCCTCCCTTTTAAAGTAGTATAGTTCTTTAAGTTATTTTATTTTATTTTGGACCGAGACTGAAATTGAGAGGGAAGGGGAAGAGAGAGGGAGGGAAGGACAGAGAGAGACCTGCAGTCCTACTACATCATCTGTGAAGCCTTCCCCCAGGAGGAGGAGATGGGGGGGGGGTTGAACTTGGGTCCTTGAAGACGGAAACGTGTGGTCCCTGGAGAGGTTATCCTTTAATCAATCTTCTCAGAAGTAGGGGGTGAAGAGGGGTTGAGGGGCTAGCACTGTGCCGCTACCATCCTCTCCTCCCTCCTCCCCAGGCCCCATCACTCAGCTCTCCTGCTCTCCACCTCTTTCCTGGGTCTTCTCCTCCCTTCGCCCTCCTCCCCCACCCGCACAAGGCCAACCCCTTCGTCTCCCCCCCCCCGCCCCCCCCCCCCCCCCCCCCCCCCGTGTCGCGCGGGTTACCAGAGCTCAGGCGACCAGCAGAGAGAGGATGGCCTACCTGGCTCTGCGCTTAGTGCTGCTGCTCCTGGTGGGGCAATTGCCAGGTAACGCTCCTGGGGGTCTGCTGAGGGTACGAGCATTGGGGAGGGAGAGGTTGAGAGGGGCTCTCGCCCCGCACTGCCGCGGGCGTGGGGGTCCTTGGCTGCACCCGTTACAGGCGGTTCCACGCCGCCCCCCCCCCCAGGGGGGGTGACTCTCTTTAGTTGTAGCTTTAGCCTCTACCATAGCCATATTACTTTGCCTGCGGGTGCTTCCCACCAGCACCTTGCGGTGCTGAACCTTCCTCTTAAAACATTTTTTTTTTCTGGAACCTTTGGCTTTTCAGATGTGCAGTAACCCCACTGGACCTCAGTAGATGGGAAGAAATAGGAGTTCATATTAGAGGATCGGGTTCTAGCCCCCGACTCCCCACCTGCGGGGTTGGGGGTGTCACCTCACAAGCGGTGAAACAGGTCTGCGGGTGTCTTTCTCTCCCCTTCTGTCTTCCCCTTCTCTCACGATTTCTCTCTGCCCTATCCAGCAACAACAAGGGCAAAAAAAAAAAAAAAAAAAAAAAAAGGAAGAAAGAAAGAAAGATTGGCATCCAGGAAGTTAGTACAGGCACTGAGCCCCAGCGATAACCCTGGAGGCAAAAATAAATAAATAAATAAATAAAATAGAAATAAGTTAATAAAAAAATATAAGTTGGGTGAGTGAGTAGTGTTGCCTGGAGCAGAACAGAAGAGTATCCTGCATTTCGGAGTTACTTCCAGAACCTTAAAGTCCTTTCTATCTCAAGCATAACTATTGGTTATGGATAAGGGACTTGTACCAAGTGTTCGTAGGAGGCACCAGGAAACAACTGAATAGTCTTTCTTTTGGTGCCTCAGGCGTGAAAGTCTTTTTGCATATGAATCTGGGACCTTTGGTGTCTCAGACATGAAAGTCTTTTTGCATAACCACTATGCCATCTCCCCAGGCCCCAAAATTGAATTTTACTGCATGTTTTTAAATGTCTGTTTTCTTCTTACAGTGGTCTTGAACTCTCAATTTCCTGAGACTTCAGAATATAGGACAGTAAGTAGAAACTCACTTGTCTTTTTTCTACAGGGAAACCCAAGACAGTGGGGATGGGGGTGGTTTTTAGGTCTGATGTGCCACTTTTGAAAAATGTTGAGCGCTTCTTGAGAAACCAGATTCTCAGCCAGGCCTGCTGATAAAGTTTTTAAAATGTGAAGTTTCCTCAAGCTTCATCCATCAAAGCATGGGACTCTGGGGAAGGTGAAAAGGGAAGTTTTGAACCCTGATGCATGTTGGTGGAAAAGGACCCAAGCTGAGTGTGAGATGAGAAATTGTACCAATATGTCCAAAACCGTGCTGTCAATCATCTGTTAATCCCTCAATAAGGTTTTTTAAAACATGAAATTTGAGTTATTTTCAGTCTTCAAAAGCATCAGGTTTTTGCTTCCTTTAATGGTTCAGAAGTTCTTGGGCCTAATAAGTACACTTATTAGGCCTAATAAGTACACTTATTGTACTAGAGTTTTGTTTTTTTTCCCCCCACCACTGCTCAACTCTGGCTGATGGTGGTCCTGGGAATTGAATTTAGGACCTTTGGTACCTTAGGCATGAACTTTTTATTTTTTAAATTTATTTCTTTATTGGGGAATTAATGTTTTACATTCAACAGTAAATACAATAGTTTGTACATGCATAACATTCCCCAGTTTCCCATTTAACAATACAACCCCCACTATGTCATTTATCATCCTTCATGGACCTGTATTCTCCCCACCCACCCACCCCAGAGTCTTTTACTTGGGTGCAATAAGGCATGAACTTTTTTTTTTTACATAATAATTATGCTATGCAAGTTCTGTGCCAGACCCCCCCTTTCCTTTTTTCAGCTTCAGTATCAATTAATTGAGGAAATATTGGTTTATAGGATTGTTGTTGCCATGCAGACACATTTTCACATCTTTCCAAGTGTCAGTGCATTTCACTTCATGCTATTAATTTTTAAAAATTTTATTATCTTTATTTATTGGATAGAGACCGTCATAAATCAAGAGGGTAGGGGGAAATAAAGAGGGAGAGAGACAAAGAGACACCTGCAGCCATGCTTCACCACTTGTGAAACTTCCTCCCCAGGGACTTGAACCCGGGACCTTGTGCACTGAAATGTGTGCACTTAACCAGGTGTACCACCGCCCTTCCCCCTTTATGTTATTTTTGAATTAAATACTATGGAAGTGGGGCTAGACGGTGGATTACCTAACAGAACACATACCTTACCATTCACAAGAAGCCTCTGGTCCCCACCAACAAGGGGAGACTTCATGAGTGGTGAAGCAGTACTGCAGGTGCTCTTTCTCCTCAGTGTCCCTGTTCTCTCATTTTTTCTGTCTCTATCAACAACAACAAAAATGCTGTGGAATATGGAAGCAAACCAAATGAGAACCAACACTCTTCATTCTAGCTCTGCCACTTAGCAAGAAATTAAAGGCAGCTGATATGTTTATATATATCACTATTTATTTGTTTATTGGACAGAAACAGAGAAATCAAAGAGGAAGGGGAGATAGAAAAGGGGAGAGAGAACCTGCAATACTGCAAGTACTTCAGGACCCTGCTCTTGGGTGTTATTAGAGGGATGAGGGTCTTTGGTTTTTCTTCCCTATACCATTGTTCCTGCTCACACTTAGTTTCCTTCTACCTCCCACACAGGTAAATCATAACCTTAAATGACTTTCTGCAGTATCATACCTCTCATAGTGTACTGAAGTTACTCTTTGAAACACAGAATGTCCCTGTGCAAAACCAACAGACTCCTCAGTGCCATAGATAATGTCTCATGGGGTGATGGTACATAGCATTATGGGTATGCAAAGAGACTCTCTTGCCTGAGTCTCCAAAGTCCCAGGTTCAGTCCCTGACCCAAGATAAGTCACAGCTGATCACTGCTCTGGTAAAAAAAAAAAAAGAAAAAAAAAAAGAAAAGAAAAGTCTCATGCATTACTATCTATCTTAATTCCTCCCTTTCTTTTTCCTTCTTTATTTCCTTCCTTCTTTCTTCCTTCCTTTCTTTCTTTTTTTTTGTCTCCAGATTTATCACTGGGGCTCGGTGCCTGCAGTATGAATCCACTGTTCCTGGAGGCTATTTTTTTTCCCTTTTGTTGCCCTTGTTTACCATTGTTGCTGTTGCCATTATTGCTGCTGTTGTTGTTGGATAGGACAGACAGAAATCGAGAGAGGAGGGGAAGACAGAGATGAGGAGAGAAAGACACCAGCAGACCTGCTTTAGCACTTGTGAAGCGAAACCCCCCCCCACACACACACACAGGTGGGGAGCTGGGGGCTCGCACTGAGATCCTTACGCCAGTCCCAAGTCCGTGTGCTTTGCACTATGTACACTTAACCCACTGCACTACTGCCTGCCCCCCCCCTTCTTTCATATTTTATTTACTTACTTACTGGATAGTGACAGAGAGAAATCAAGAGAAGAGGGTGTGGTAGAGATGGAGAGAGCTGCAACACTGCAAGTACTTCAGGACCCTGCTCTATTAGTTGAGGATTATTAGAAGGATGAATCCTGTGAGCGTCTTTGGTTTTTCTTTCTGATTTCTATTGTCCCGGCTCACACTTAGTTTCCCTCTACCTTCCACACAAATTAGACTGTAACCTTCAATGGTCTTCTGCAGCCCTTCAGTATTTTACTTCTCACTACATAGTGTACTGAAGTTACTCTTTGGTTATATATATGTTTATTTTGAGGGAAAGATAACAAGAGAGAGAAAGAGACCAGAACACTGCTGAGTTGGGGCTTATGGTGGTGCTGGGGATTGAACCTGGGACTTCAGTGCTTCAGGCTTAAAAGGCTTTTGCATAACCATTATGCTATCTCCCCAGCCCCTGAAGTTACTCTTCGAAGCATCAACTCTAAGCACAGAATGTCTCTCTGCAAAACCAAGATCCTCAGTGCTATTGAAAATACCTCATGCACCAACCACTGCCTATCTTTCTCTCCTTACTTTCTTCTTCCCCTTCTTCTTTTCTTTCACCTTTTTTAAAATTTAAATTAAAATTTAATTTTTTTTTCATCAGAGCACTTCTGTGGTTTAGAGTGGCTTAGGGATTGAATCTAGGACTCTGGGGCCTAAGGCATGAAAGTCTTTTTACATAGGTATTATGTTATCTCCCTTGTTCCACTGTTCACATTTCTTTTTCTTTTTTATTATTATCTTTATTTATTGGAGAGAGACAGCCAGAAATCAAGAGGGAGGGGGTGATAGAGAGGGAGAGAGATAGACACCTGCAGCCCTACTTCATCACTTGTAAAGCTTTCTCCCTGCAGGTGGGGACTGGGGGCTTGAACCCGGGTCCTTGCTCATTGTAATACATGCGCTCAACCAGGTGCGCCACCACCCAGACCCTTCGTTTTCTTTTTCTTTCTTTTTTTTTTTTTTTTAAAAGATTTTATTTATTTATTCTTGAGAAAGGAGGAGAGAAAGAACCAGACATCACTCTGGTACATGTGCTGCTGGGTACTGAACTCAGGACCTCATGCTTGAGAGTCCAGTGGCCACCTCCCAGACCACACCACTGTTCACATATCTGTCTACAGGACTTTGCCATAACTTATCTCATTGTCCTTATGCTACTGCCATAGTTTTGTTTATGTAGATTTTTTAAAAAGATTAAAAAAATTGTTTTTATTATCTTTATTTATTTATTGGATAGAGACAGTCAGAAATCGAGAGGAAGGGGGAGACAGAGAGGGAGAGAGACAGAAAGACACCTGCAACCCTGCTTCACCACTCGCAAAGCTTTCCCCCTGCAGGTGGGGACCGGGGGCTCAAACCTGGGTCCTTGCACACTGTAACATGTACGCTTAACCAGGTGCGCCACCACCCGGCCCCAATTAAAAAGATTTTTTAATATTTATTTATTTCCTTTTTGTTGCCCTTGTTGTTTTTATTGTTGTTGTAGTTATTATTGTTGTTGATGTCATTGTTGTTGGCTAGGATAGAGAGAAATGGAGAGAGGAGGGGAAGATAGAGAGGAGGAGAGAAAGATAGACACCTGCAGACCTGCTTCACTACGTGTGAAGCGACTCCCCTGCAGGTGGTGAGCCAGGGGCTCGAACCAGGATCCTTATGCCAGTTCTTGCGCTTTGAGCCACGTATGCTTAACTCGCTGCATTACTAATCGACTCTCGCTTATGTAGATTTTTATCATAGTAAGATTTGAAACAGTGAAGTATGGGTTCTCCTTGTTATTTAGTGATTTTTTTTTTTTTTTTTTTTTTTTTACCATTTTGGACACCTGCACTTTTATATGAATTTTAAGATAAATTTACCAAATTTTGCTTCCACACGGTTCCCACCACCAGAGCTCCATATCCCATCCCCTCAATTGAAAGCTTTCCTATTCTTTATCCCTATGGGAGCATGGACCCAGGATCATTATGGGGTACAGAAGGTGGGAGGTTTGGCTTCTGTAATTGCTTCTCCAATGGATATGGGCATTGTCAGGTAGATCCATACTCAAAGCCTGTTTCTATCTTTCTTTTTTTTTTTAAATTGTTTATTCTTTGCTTTTGTGTCTTCCAAATTTCTTTCTTTTTTTTTTTTAATTTATTAATTTATTTTTTTTTATTTAAGAAAGGATTAATTAACAAAACCGTAGGGTAGGAGGGGTACAACTCCACACAATTCCCACCGCCCAATCTCCATATCCCACCCCCTCCCCCGATAGCTTTCCCATTCTCTATCCCTCTGGGAGCATGGACCCAGGGTCATTGTGGGTTGCAGAAGGTAGAAGGTCTAGCTTCTGTAATTGCTTCCTCGCTGAACATGAGCGTTGACTGGTCAGTCCATACTCCCAGTCTGCCTCTCTCTTTCCCTAGTAGGATGGGTCTCTGGGGAAGCTGAGCTCCAGGACACATTGGTGGTGTCTTCAATCCAGGGAAGTCTGGCCGGCATCCTGATGACAGTTAACATACAAAGAGAGTTAACATACAAAGCCAAACAAATTGTTGAGCAATCATGGACCCAAAGCTTGGAAAAGTGGAAAGGAAGTATTAGGGAGGTACTCACTGCTAACTCTAGTATACTTCTGCTTTCTTACTTTGGTGCCATACTCCAAACTCAGTCAATTTCTGCTTTGCGTTTCTACTTCTTTTTTTTTTTTTTTTTTACATGCATAACATTCCCCAGATTCCCATTTAGCAATACAACCCCCACTATTTCATTCATCATTTTTCATGGACCTGTATTCTCCCCACCCACCCACCCACCCACCCCAGAGTCTTTTACTTTGGTGTAATACTCCAATTCCATTTCAGGTTCGACTTGTGTTTTCTTTTCTAATCTTGTTTTTCAACTTCGGCCTGAGAGTGAGATCATCCCATATTCATTCATCCTTCTGTTTCTGACTTATTTCACTCAACATGATTTTTTCAAGGTCCATCCAAGATCGGCTGAAAACGGTGAAGTCACCATTTTTTACAGCTGAGTAGTATTCCATTGTGTATATATACCACAACTTGCTCAGCCACTCATCTGTTGTTGGACACCTGGGTTGCTTCCAGGTTTTGGCTATTACAAATTGTGCTGCCAAGAACATATGTGTACACAGATCTTTTTGGATGGATGTGTTGGGTTCCTTAGGATATATCCCCAGGAGGGGAATTGCAGGGTCATAGGGTAGGTCCATTTCTAGCCTTCTGAGAGTTCTCCAGACTGTTCTCCACAGAGGTTGGACCAATTGACATTCCCACCAGCAGTGTAGGAGGGTTCCTTTGACCCCACATCCTCTCCAGCATTTGCTGCTGTTACCTTTTCTGATGTGTGACATTCTCACAGGAGTGAAGTGATATCTCATTGTTGTCTTGATTTGCATTTCTCTGACAATCAGAGACTTGGAGCATTTTTTCATGTGTTTCTCGGCCTTTTGGATCTCTTCTGTGGTGAATATTCTGTCCAATTCCTCCCCCCATTTTTGGATGGGGTTATTTGTTGTCTTGTTGTTGAGTCTGGTAAGCTCTTTATATATGTTGGTTATTAAACTCTTATCTGATGTATGGCATGTAAAGATCTTCTCCAATTCTGTGAGGGGTCTCTTGATTTGGGTAGTGGTTTCTTTTGCTGTGAAGAAGCTTTTTAATTTTATGTAGTCCCATAGGTTTATACTTGCCTTAGTCTTGCTTGTAATTGGATTCGTTTCATTGAAAATGTCTTTAAAATTTATGCGGAAAAAAGTTCTGCCAATATTTTCCTCTAAGTATCTGATAGTTTCTGGTCTAACATCCAAGTCCTTGATCCACTTGGAATTTACTTTTGTATTTGGTGAAATACAGTGATTCAGCTTCATTCTTCTGCATGTTTCAACCCATTGTTTCCAACACCATTTGTTGAAGAGACTCTGCTTTCCCCATGTAATAGTCTGAGCCCCTTTGTCAAAGATTAGATGTCCATAGGTGTGGGGCCTCATTTCTGGGCTCTCAATTCTATTCCACTGGTCAGTGTGTCTGTTCATGTTCCAGTACTAAGCAGTTTTGATGACAATGGCCCTATAATATAGTTTGAGATCTGGCAGTGTGATGCCTCCGGTTCTGTTCTTTTTTCTCAAGATTGTTTTGGCAATTCTAGGTCTTTTCTGGTTCCAGATAAACATTTGTAGCATTTGTTCTATTCTCCTAAAAAATGTGCTTGGGATCTTGATGGGGATAGCATTAAATTTGTAGATGGCTCTGGGTAATATATTCATTTTGATGATGTTAATTCTTCCAACCCATGAGCATGGAATATCTTTCCACTTCTTTGTGTCTTTTTCAATTTCTTTGAGTAGTGACTCATAATTTTCAGTATACAAGTCTTTCACTTCTTTGGTTAGGTTTATTCCTAGATATTTTATTGTTTTTGTTGCTATAGAAAAAGGAACTGATTTCTGGATTTCAATTTCTTCTAACTTAGTGTTTGCATAGAGGAATGCCACTGACTTTTGAATGTTAATTTTATAGCCTGACACATTACTGTATTGCCTGATGATTTCCAAAAGCTTCTTGCTAGATTCCTTAGGTTTTTCCATGTATACTATCATGTCATCTGCAAATAAGGAGAGTTTGACTTCTTCTCTTCCAATCTGTATTCCTTTAATTCCTTGCTCCTGCCTGATTGCTATGGCAAGAACTTCCAACACTATGTTGAATAGTAATGGTGATAGTGGGCAGCCCTGTCTAGTACCTGATCTGAGGGGAAATGCTTCCAGTTTTTCACCATTGAGTATGATGTTGGCTGTAGGTTTGCTATATATAGACTCCACTATCTTCAGGAATTTTCCATCTATTCCTATTTTTTGTAGTGTTTTGATCATAAAGGGATGTTGTATTTTGTCAAAGGCTTTCTCTGCATCTATTGATATGACCATGTGGTTTTTGGTCTTGCTTTTGTTGATGTGGTGGATCACATTGATTGATTTACGTATATTAAACCAACCTTGCATGCCTGGGATAAACCCCACTTGGTCATGATGAACAATCTTTTTGATATACTGCTGTATCCGGTTGGCTAGAATTTTGTTCAATATTTTCGCATCTATGTTCATCAGAGATATTGGTCTGTAGTTTTCTTTTTTGGTTGTGTCCCTGTCTGCTTTTGGTATCAGGGTGATGTTGGCTTCATAGAAGCTGGCAGGGAGTATTCCAGTGTCTTCAATCTTCTGGAAGACTTTTACAAGTAGAGGTATTAGTTCTTCTTTGAAACTTTTGTAGAATTCATTTGTAAAACCATCTGGTCCAGGACTTTTATTTTTGGGGAGATTTTTGATAACTGTTTCAATTTCATTAGCTGTGATGGGCCTGTTCATGTTATCCACTTCCTCTTTACTTAGTTTTGGAAGTTGGTAGGTATCTAGGAAATCATTCATTTCTTCCAGGTTCTCTAACTTGGTGGCATATAGTTGTTCATAGAAGCCTCGCATGATATGTTGAATTTCTGCAGTGTCTGTTGTGATATCTCCTCTTTCATTTACTATCCGATTTATTTGGGTCTTCTCCCTTTTTTGTTTTGTGAGTCTGGCTAAAGGTTTGTCGATTTTGTTTACTCTTTCGAAGAACCAACATTTACTTTCATTGATCTTTTGTATGGTTTTCCTATTCTCAATGTTATTTATTTCTGCCCTAACTTTAGTAATTTCTGTCCTTCTGGTTGCTTTAGGGTTCCTTTGTTGTTCTTCTTCTAGGTCTTTAAGATGTGCAGTCAGGCTGTTTATTTGTGCCTTTTCTTGTTTCCTAATGTGTGCTTGTATAGCTATGAACTTCCCTCTTAGGACTGCTTTAGCTGTGTCCCAAATATTTTGATAGCTTGTGTCTTCATTTTCATTGAACTCTCGAAACATTTTGATTTCTTCCTTGATTTCCTCTTTGACCCAGAAGTTGTTAAGAAGTGTACTGTTGAGCTTCCACATTTTGGCACTGTTACTCATCTTTTGTTGATTGTTAAGTGTTAGTTTAATTCCACTGTGGTCTGAGAAGATGCTTGGGATGATTTCAGTGCTCTTGAATAGGCTGATGCTGTCTTTGTGGCCTAACATATGGTCTATCCTTGAGAATGATCCATGTGGATTTGAGTAAAATGTGTATTCCAGTTTTTTGGGATGAATGACTCTGAAAATGTCCAATAGTTCTAGTTTATCTATCTCTTCATTTAGCTCCCTTATGTCTTTACTGATTTTCTTCCTGGATGATCTGTCAAGTTGAGATAGTGGGGTGTTGAAGTCCCCTACTATGATTGTGTTACTGTTAATATATTGCTGTAGCTCTTTCAGTAGAAGTTTGATGTATTTAGATGGCTTCTCATTGGGTCTATCTTTCTTTAGTGGGGCAGGGGTCTGGAGAGGTGGGATTCCAGGACACATTGGTGGGGTCACCTGCCCAGGGAAGTCAGGTTGGTGTCATGTAACTGTAACTTGGTGACTAAAAAGGCATTAAGATATAAAGCAGAGGCGGTAGTGCAGCGGGTTAAGCGCAGGTGGCACAAAGCACAATGACTGGTACAAGGATCTACCTGCAGGGGGGGTTGCTTCACAAACAGTGAAGCAGGTCTGAGGTGTCTTTCTCTCCCCCTTTCTGTCTTCCCCTCCTCTCTCCATTTCTCTCTGTCCTATCCAACAATGACATCAATAACAACAACAAAAATAATTACAACACTAAAACAACAAAGGCAACAAAAGGGAATAAATAAATATTTTAAAAATCTTTAAAAAAGGATATAAAGCAGAATAAATAGTTTCATAATCAGGAATCTAAAGGTAATAATATAGCAGGTGAGATTTGGGGGTCTCCATTGAAAAAGCTAGTAGGTCTATTTTAGGTCTATTCCAAGGGGCTCATGACTTTGCTAATTTTTGCCTGAGTCTGACAGCTAACATGCAGGTTACATGTAGGGCTACATGTTAGCTACATGGTGTCAGAGTTGGAAATAGGACTAGATAGCTGAATCAGGGCAGAAAGAGTAGCTCCCAAGTATGAGAAAATTATATAAATATTGTTTATATAATAAACAGGGTACAGTGCACAAGGACCCAGGTTTGAGTCCCCAGTCCTCACCTTCAGGGGGAAAGCTTCATGATTGCTTCATGATTGAAGCAGGGCTACAGGTGTCTGTGTCTCCCCTGCTCCCTCTACCACTTTCTTCCCTCTCAATTTCTAGCTGTCTCTATCCAATAAATAAAAATAATACCAAAAAAAATATATAAAGAAAGACATAGCGTGATGGTTATGTAAAGAGACTCTCATGCCTGAGGCACCAAAGTCTCAGGTTCGATCCCCCACACCATCAGAAGCCAGAGTTGATCAGTGCTCTTAAAAAAAAAAAAGAGTAACAACATAGTGGACCCTCTTATGGGCCTCTATAGGACCTTGCCCTCAATGTGGGTCAACATTGATAGGGACTGCCCCATTCTCCGCCACTCGAGGAAGATGGGTCCTGCAATGAGTGCATCCTAGAATGCTCCTATCTATGACCACAAACATGAGCTCATACCTACAGGGATGCAGAGGTTACACAGGTACTTGTGATGAATATGAGCCCAACTAGGTGCGCCACCACCTGGCCCCAGGTCCTTCATTTCTTTCTTTCTTTCTTTCCTTCTTTCTTTCCTTCTTTCTTCCTTTCTTTCTTTCTTTCTTTCTTCCTTTCTTTTTTACTTTTATCTCCCTTTTGTTGCCTTTTTTTAATTGTTGTCGTAGTTATTATTGTTGTTATTGATGTCATTGTTGGATAGGACAGAGAGAAATGGAGAGAGATGGGGAGGAAAGAGATAGATACCTGCAGACCTACTTCACTACCTGTGAAGCGACTCCCCTGCAGATGGTGAGCTGGGGGCTTGAACTGGGATCCTTAACCCTGGTCCTCGCGCTTTGCGCCACATGTGCTTAACCCACTGCTCTACTGCCCAACCCCTGGGCCTTCATTTCTTTCAAAAAGATTTTATAGTTCTCAGTGTACAACTCTTTATATGTATACACTTAGTTTCTTTCTTTCTCCCTTCCTTTTTATTAAGATAGATAGTTTTGAAATGGAAGTGGCAAGTGGGAAAAGGAAATGGCTAGGAGAGAGGGTAGAGAAAAGAAAAGAGCACGAAGGTAGCAAGCTTCCATAGCAGCTGTTATGAAGGTTCTAACCAGTGGGGATTAAACCAATACACTGCAGGCAGGGTGGGTCTCAGGCAAAACAATGATTATGTAAATATACCATATCGTCAAGCAATGCAGGGGACCTGGCACAATGACCAACAGCATTCTCTCTTTTTCTCTTGGTGAGTATAGCTAGTGACTTATCTATTTTATTTATCCTTTCAAAGAACCAACTCTTGGTTCCATTAATCTTCCTAATGGTCTTCTTGTTTTCTATTTCGTTGATTTTGCCTCTGATTTTGACTATTTCCTGTCTCCTGCTGACTGTTGGTTCTTTTTGTTGCTCCACTACTAGTTGATTGAGGTGGGTTGTTATATGGTTTACTAGTGATTTCTCCTGTTTATTAATGTGGGCCTGTACTGCTATGAAATTCCCTCTCAGCACTGCTTTTGTTGCATCCCATAGGGTCTGGTAACTGGTTTATTCATTTACGTTGGTATAAAGATAATTCTTAATTTCTTTTTTGATCTCTTCAATGACCCATTTATTGTTCAGCAGCATACTGTTTAGTCTCCAGGCTTTGGGGAAATTTCTTTTCCTGTTTTGGTTGATTTCTAGTTTCATGCCTTCATGGTCTGAGAGGATGCATTTTATAATTTTAATATTTACATATCTGTTTAGACTGTCTTTGTGGCCCAGCATATGGTCAATCCTTGTAAATGTTTCATGTGTACTTGAGAAGAATGTGTATTCATTACTTTTGGGATGGAAAGTTCTGTATGTATCTATTAGGTCCATTTCATTTATGGTTTCATTTAAGTTTGCTATTTCTCTATTGACTTTTTGTCCAGATGTTCTGTCTCTTGCTGTGAGTATTGTGTTGAAATCTCCTACTATTATTGTGTTGCTATCAATGTATCCCTTGAATTCAGTAAGTGTTTGTTTCATATATATGGGTGCTCCTAAGTGGGGGGGGCATATATATTAATGATGGTTATATTTTCTTGTTGGATTAAACCTTTAACCATTATGTAATGTCCTTCTCTATCTTTGATTACTTTCTTTGCCTGAAAGTCTATTTTATAAGAGAATAGGATAGCTGTCCCTGCCCTTTTTTGTGAGTTTTTAGCTTGGAACATCTTGCTCCAACCTCTTATATTCAGTTTCCATTTGTATTTTCTTTGGATGTATGTTTCCTGAAGACATACAATGGATGACTCCTGTTCTATAATCCATTTAGCTACTCTGAGTCTTTTGACAGGTGAATTTAGGCCATTCACATTTAAGGTGATTATTGATATATGTGGTTTACTTATGTCCATTCTAATTTTTGTTTTAAGTTTATTTAAAATTGTTGAGTCTTTGCCCATTGGTTTCTATCTAACCTACTGTGTGGATGAGTTTCTTTCCTTTTTTAAAAAATTTATTTTATTTATTCCCTTTTGTTGCCCTTGTTGTTTTTTTTGTTGTTGTAGTTATTATTATTGTTATTTTTTATTACATATGAGAGGCAGAGAGAGTTTTATATGAGTCAGAAAGAGAGACAGATGTTGTTTTATCCGGGCTGGCTTCATGGGCGGGTAACAGAGACGACCAGAGACACACAGCTGGGCTGAGAACGCAGTTTAATCTTTATTCACAAACAGGCAAATCACCACACCATGTGCTTTTCTCCGTCATCCTCTCTCCGCAGCTGCTGCTGGGACTCTGCCCGTCCTTAGCATAGGGGGCGGGGAGAAAGCAGGGCGCGAAACTAGCAAGGGTCAAACCAATTCTTCTCAGAGGTCGGGGGGAAGGGAACATACCAACAATTCCCCCTTCTGTTTTTAACTAAATGACCACAGTATCAGGGGTGTGGGGTGAGCAAAAACCTATATCGTACAGGCATTTTCAAAAAAGAAACTGGCACAAACATGGAGAAACATGTAAGCAAGTAACAAGAACCAGTGTGCTGCCAAGGGATGGCCTGAGGGGGCCATTTTTTTGCCTCTGTGGGCAAAACTTTATCAGCTTATAAAAAACATTTCCTGCCTCTGGGGGCCGTACTTGCCTCGAGGGGAATTTTATAGCATGGGGTGGGGAACAGCCTAGAGTCCCAAAGGCAGCTGGCTGCAGTCAGTGTTTGAGAAATATAGCAGCACTTTTGCACTTTTGTGCAAAGTGTCTAAGGGTGTACCAGTGAGTCTAATAGGAGTGCCAGTCGAAAGCAGATGTCCACGGAAGAATGCCAGGGGGTGGAGCGTTGTATGAGGAAGGTCCGCTGCCAGAATTCTGCTTTTCTGTAGAGAACTTGACAGCTGCAATTTACTTACTATGAAACAAACTTGTAGCAAGTTGGAAGTTTATCACAACTGATAACTATTACAATTAGAAGTCTTTTTTAGAATGATTTTAAGGTTGGTTAAAGTTTAAACAATAGAATGAAAAGGTAAACATGAGAATCAAGGAAAGAAAACCTCAGGCATGAGTATCATTAGCATAACCATTGTGTAATCTACCATTTCTAATAGGGAAGGTAATCGAGAGTTTTACATATCAACAAGTCTATTTAACCTTTTGTTAAACCCATTTAAGATGGAGACACACCCTAGGTGTGCGCAGGTTTTGTTTAGACCAACTTAGTTAAAATATATTGATTGTTAACTAATTTTTACCTCAGACTTTAAATGTAAGTTAATTTTATCTTTATGAGAATTACGTTGAAAACCTTTTTCATTTAACTTTGCCTGGTAAGAATTTAGCTTTAAAGTTATATTCTTAACCTTAAAGTTAATGTTACCAAACTTTAAACACACACATACACATGGTCTTCAATATACAAGGAGAGAAACTTTTGTTACGAAGACATGTCATTTTAAACACGAATTTAAATCTATACTGTCTTAGCCGTTCTGGGAGTGCGTTGTCCAGCGGTGGCCTCTTGGACAACTTCACTTCTAGGAATTGCAGGTTGCGATCTCTGGACGAATCTCTGCGTATTTTAGCTCGTCTGCCTTCAGACCCAAGCTGGAGATCTCGGCCAGGGGGCCCAGTTTTGGTAGGGAGCCTGCAGTCTCCAGGTGGTCCGGGATCTGTCCAGACTTCATAGCACGAGGGCGGGCGGGCCAGCCATGCAGAAGGTGCGGACTGAGGTGCCCCGGGGTGGCGGCCATGATAGGCTGCCGCGACCTTGCCCCATGGCCCTGCCATGTCTGCTGCCCTGCTCACAGTGGCCGAGCAGTGTGGAGGGAGCCCACTTCCAGTGCCCCGCGCCATGCGGCGGAAAGCCAGCTCATGCGGGCTGGTGTTGGGCAGAAACCACAGAGTGGTCCAGAGATAAATGTTCCAGAAACAGCAAAACAGTCTCGTGAAGAAAGGGCAGATGCCTTTGGAGATCTCTTCACAAGCAGAAGAGAAGGCCATAGTGCATAGGCAGCCAAATTGTCTTCACTTATCTGAGAGATGCTCAGGTCTGGTCCCATGTTGTAGGCGCCATATGTTGATTTATCCGGGCTGGCTTCACGGGCGGGTAACAGAGACGACCAGAGACACACGGCTGGGCTGAGAATGCAGTTTAATCTTTATTCACAAACGGGCAAATCACCACACCATGTGCTTTTCTCCATCATCCTCTCTCCGCCACTGCTGCTGGGACTCTGCCCGTCCTTAGCATAGGGGGCCGGGAGAAAGTGGGGCACAAAACTAGCAAGGGGCAAACCAATTCTTCTCAGTGGTCAGGGGGAAGGGAACATACCAACAGACAGAGACAAGCCAGAGTTCCACTCTGTATATACAACACCTGGAATCAAATGAGGACCTTCGAGTTGATTCTCTGCTAGTTGAACTATTCCCCCTGACTACGGGAGCATACTTTATTAATGAAATCATTTCATCTCATTGATAAGGAGCAAAAGATGTTTGTTCACATAGTGTTCTTTCTCAACACAGAAAAAATCCCAAGAAGTGAGTAACCTGATTTATCATAAAGTTAAATGGTGGACGGCCAAACCTAGGCTTATAATCACAAGGTTCAGACTGGAACACCAATATTGTCTACACCTGGGCAGGTCCCTCAGACATCTGAAAAAAATATCCCTTGCTGTCCTGTTTGTGTTCTTCTGTATTCAAGTGTTTTGTCATTGTTTGATCGGAAAGTATTTAAACTCTAGCTGAGCATAAAAAGCCTTTTAGACCTTCAGATTATACAGAACGATTTCAATTAACTACTTGTTTAGTCTATCATCGAATCAGGAGGGCACAGCCTGATGTGTCCTGACTTGGGAGACAGAAAAGGTCTAGGGTAGGGATTTCCTAAAACTATGCCAAGTTGTATGTCAGTATACATTTTCCTTAGCTGTCATCAAGTGGGTAAAATGGACCAGGAGCCCATATAAATGGGAGCAGGACTTTCAAATTCAGACTAGAAGAGTAGGTTAGCCCTGAGTTTGTCTTAGAATGTCCACAAGGAGGTATTAGTGAAGTGTAAAGTGTGCTGACATGTCTTAGACTGTCATTCAAAAATCAGCCAGCGAAGCAGGAGGTGGCCCAATGGTAGAATGCAGGACTTGTAAAACTGGGGTCTTGAGCTCAGTCCTCTGTGTTGTATATACTAGAGTGATATCTGTTTTTGCCTGACTCAAAAAAGAAAAAAAGAAAGGAAAAGAAAAAGAAACATAAATAAGAAAATGAGAGCGAGAGGGAGAGAGAGAAGTAGCATATAAACAGGCCAGGCAGTGACATACTCAGTGGAGTGTGCATGCCGTCAAGTTGATTTTTAACTTTTATTATATATATATATATATTT
Source organism: Erinaceus europaeus (assembly GCF_950295315.1). Taxonomy (NCBI): domain Eukaryota; kingdom Metazoa; phylum Chordata; class Mammalia; order Eulipotyphla; family Erinaceidae; genus Erinaceus; species Erinaceus europaeus. Next base: position 141,936,927 of record NC_080164.1, read on the forward strand.
TTTTTTTTTCACTGCTGTTTTAATTTATGGGGCCTGAAGAGCAAAGAACCAGAGCATCACTCTGGCACATATGATACTGGAAATCAAACTCATGATTTCACACCCAAGAGTCCAATACCTTGTTCACTGCACTACCTCCCAGACCGCTTTAATTTTTATTTTTATGTTATTTCTTTTTTTTTTATTTCCCTCCTTTTGTTGCCCTTTTAGTAGTTATTATTATTGTTGTTATTGATGTCATTGTTGTTGGATAAGACAGAAAGAAATGAAGAGAAGAGGGGAAGACAGAGAGGAGGAGAGATAGATAGACACCTGCAGACCTGATTCACCACCTGAGAAGCGACTCTCCTGCAGGTGGGGAGCCAGGGGCTCGAACCAGGATCCTTAAGCCAGTTTTTGCACTTTGCACCACGTACGCTTAACCTGCTGTGCTACCGCCAACCCCCTTCTTTTTAAAAAATATTTTAAATATTTATTTTAGATAGAGACAGAGAGAAATTGAGAAGGAAAAGGCAAACAGAGTTGTGAAACATCTCCCGTTCAAAAGGGGACCAAGGGCTTGAACTCAGGGCCTTGCACATTATAACATGTGCATTTACCCAGGTGTAGCACCTCCTACCCCCTGAGGTTCCTTTCCTATTACATAGTTGTCATTGGACTTGAACATTACATCTGCTTCTTACATTAAATATTATTATTCTGTAGAAAATGGAAATCATTTTATAGTTACTAGAAATCTAGGAATGCTTAGGGTTTTGTTCTCTCCTCAGCTGTTTTGTGATAAGAATGTCTCAAATAAAATTTTCTCTAATTTCTATCTTTCTTTCTTCTTTCTTTCCTTTTTTTTGCAGCCAAACTGTAATCAGTATAAATTACCAGGATGTCCCAGGGACTTGAGCCCTGTGTGTGGGAGTGATATGGCCACTTACCCCAATGAGTGCACTCTTTGCATGAAAATCAGGTAACACAATTTTACAGTACAGACTAGTCAAGTTGTTTGCCGTATTTTCTTGAATGTAAGTCTTTTTATTACTTAGGAAGTAGTGATTCTTTTCTCAGATGTGAGAATTAATTGTGACAGCAGTTCTCTCTTTTAAAAAATATAACAATGCTTTTTTTTTTTTACTTTCTTTTACAACATTTATTTTAGATAGAGACAGAGAGAAATTTAGAAGGGAGAGGCAGACAGAGAAAAAGAGAGAGAGAGAGAGAGACTTACAGTACTACTTCATCCACTTGTGAAGCTTTGGCCCTGCAGGTGGGGACTGGGGTCTTGAACCTGTATCCGTGTGCACTGTAACTTGCATGCGCTACTAGGTATGCACCCAATAATTTTGTTTTCAGACCAACATTAAAAAAATGAAAACAACAGTCAAAACCTACAGTGCACTTTCCAGGTTATATTATAGTCAGAGGATGAGGTATATGGTTAATCAATCAAGACCAGAGAGTCAATCCTTTCCCCAAATTAAGAGTTTATTTAATAAACTATGGATTATTGAATATTCTTTTAAATTAAGAGGTTATGTACAGGTGAAATGTACACCTTGCCGCACTAGTTGGGAAATTGGCCCTAAGAACTTTCTGTGGTGATGACTAAGTCATAAGACTTTCACATCCAAAGCTCTTTATGGAACACACCTGGCCAGGTGACCAGACTATAGCTCCTTCCCCGGTATGTTACTTGTACTTCAGGGGTTTGTCCTCTGACATCAGTCTTTGAGTTCCCTTGGCCTTCTCAGATTCTTTTGGGTTAATGCTCTATGCTTTGGGGGTAGGGGGATTATGGCAGAATTGGAACTTTTATTCTCATTGTTTCGTAGCTTGAAAAAATATTTTTATTTATTATTGGTTAGAGACAGAGAGAAATTGAGAGGGAGGGGGAGATAGAGGGAAAGAGACAGAGAGACACCTGCAGCCCTGTTTTACCACTCACAAAGCTTTTCTTCTGCAAGCAGGGATTAGGGACTTGGACCTGGGTCCTTGCGTGCTGTAATTGGACCTGGGTCCTTGCGTGCTGTAATGTATGTACTTAACCAGGTATGCCACTGCCTGGTTCCCTTTTATTTTTTCCCATAGTGTTGATGCTGGGGCTTGGTGCCTGCATGACAAATCAACCTCTCTCAGCGGCCATTTTTTTCTATTAATTTTTTTTTCAATTTTATTTGATAAGACGGAGAGATATTGAAAGGGGTGGCGGGATAGAGAGATACTTGCAGTACTTGCTTCATTGCTTGTGAAGTGTCCCCCCACCCCTGCAGGTGGGGATTCAGGTGGGTGATGGGCAGTGGGCAGTGGGGGCAGGGGCACTTTATCCCTGATCCTTGAGGATGGTAATGTGTGTGCTGAATCTGGTGCACCACTTCCCAGGCCCCTAGTAGCTTTTACTTTAAAATAATGAAGCAAACATTCCTCTAGGAGGAATCTAGTGTATACTAACATGAGCCTTTTAATTTTTCTAATTTAAGAAAATATTTATTCAGTTATCAATGAGAGAAAGGTTAGAGAGAGAACCAGAGCTTTCCTCTGGCAAATGCATTGCTGGAAATCAGATTTGGGTCAGGGGACTCATGATTGCAAGTCAGGTGCTCTGCCTGTCACACTGCCTCTTGGGCCATAGCATGCTTTTTCTAATTATTTATTTATTTTTATTTATTTATTAATGAGAAAGATAGGAGAGAGAGAGAGAGAGAGAGAGAGAAAGAACCAGACATCACTCTGGTACATGTGCTGCTGGGGATTGAACTCAGGACCTCATGCTTGAGAGTCTAGTGCCCTAGCCACTGTGCCACCTCCCAGACCACTTATTTTTTAACACAATTAATAGGACAGTGCCGGTATAGTAATAATAAGTATGTTTCATGGCTGCTTAATTTTCAGGGAAGATGGTCATGATATTAAAATAATTCGAAGTGGACCCTGCTGATGGCACAGCTCACAGAAAATGGAGAACCACCTTCACCTTCACCGGCTAGATGAGATCAATTCCCCTCTTTCACTTTTCCTATGTTGCTTTGCATGAGATTTTCGAACCCACATTTCTGAGAAGAGGTGTGGAGAGAGTCATGTGTGGTGACTACTAATTTTTAAATAAGCATAAAAAAATCTTTGTTCTTGCCTTATAACTCTTACATTAAGCTTATTGCCCAGATGTCTTGCACGCTGCTTTATGGAGTTGCAATAAAATCAGCATTTCACTCAATTACTGCTGCTTTCTGTTGACTGTTTTCCTCAGCAGCCCCCATAGCTCTTCTCCTCCCAGAGAAGTGGAATTATTTCTGAGAGAGCAAGAGTTAGTCTAACCCCGACACCTGAATTGTGGATGGCTAATATACAGGAAACAGGTACAGTTTTCTGCACATGGCAAATAGTTATAAGACACCTGTGGCTGGCTTTAACCCAAGCTGGAAAAGTTAAAGAATCATGAAGGAAAAAAAAAAAAAAAGAATCATGAAGGCAAAAATATTTACATTTCTGGAGTTGGGCAGTAGCGCAGCGGGTTAAGCACACATGGCGCAAAGCGCAAGGACCGGCTCAAGGATCCCGGTTTGAGCCCCAGCTCCCCACCTGTAGGGGAGTTGCTTCACAAGTGGTAAAGCAGGTCTGCAGGTGTCTATCTTTCTCTCCCCCCCTCTCTGTCTTCCCCTCCTCTCTCCAGTTCTCTCTATCCTATCCAACAACGATGACATCAATAACAACAACAATAACAATTACAACAATAAAACAAGGGCAACAAAAGGGAATAAATAAAATAAATAAATATTTAAAAAATCTTTAAAAAATTTACGTCTCCCTGTGATAGCAGCAGTCAAAAGTACCTCAATAAAGTGATAGAAAAAAATACTTATGGCAGGGATGTATTGTGAGTGATAATGCACCAGACTTGCAGGCTTGAGGCCCCAGAGATACCAGGTTCAATCCCTAGCACCACCATATGCCAGAGCTGAGTAGTGCTCTGACCTCTTTCTCTGTCATGAAAATAAATAAATGTAAAATGAAAGCAAATCTAATACAAAAGAAAAATCAAGTTTGTAAGAGACTTCATACTTAATGTGTATATACATACATACATACAAAATATTATTATTATTTTGCATGTCAGGGCCTCTCACATAAGTGTGAATCTGCTACTCATGATGTTTTTTCTTTTTTAAATCCTTTTATTTTCAGAGACAGGCAGTAAGAAAAGCACATTTTTTGTTGTTTATGGAGCTTCCCCTGTCATTGTATGTGGCATTAGGGGCTCAACCCTAATTTCTTATGCACTGAGTGAGTCATCTCCCAGCCCTAATAAATAATATATCATAGACAGAAGTTTGGGAAAAAAGTCACTGGCAAATGATACTGCTATCTTGTCTACACACACATACTTAAGGAGAGGGAAAAAGAAAATGTGTTCCAAAAGATTAGTATTCGTTATCTCTGGAGGTTAAGATGGGAAAGATTACCAGATTTATTAGGGTAAATTGTAATACTTTGAACAATTTTGTATTTATGGAAAACTGTCTTTTTGTGATAATTTTACTCCATTTGTCTTATATATTAAAAAAAATTGCCAGAGGGAGAACTTTATACTTATATTGTATTCTGGAAATTTTGTATACTGTGTGCTTCAACACAGTATACAATAGCCTGCTATTTTGGCCATGTCAACTGAAAATAATCTTACCTATTTTGTCAGGTGGTGGTGGTGGTGGTGGGGAAGTCCATCATCATATCAGAAGGCCTGAAGTATTTTGGACTTGCAAATAATTTTTCTCACATTTGTATTTTTCTTTCAAAAATTAAATGTATAATATATGAATGAGGAAATATAATTCAGAATTATAACACATTTAAACATGGACACATTATGGTGTATAAATAATTCACATTAAGTTTGCTAAGTATTCCTAGTTGTTCTGACTTGCATATTCTATCTTTGTTAGAACTAGTACAACAAAGACATCACAGGATGAAATAAAGCAATGTGATCCGTAACAACAACAAAAAAAAGATGGGCAAGATTTTGCTTCCTTTTTCCAATAGGACTGGCAAAACTTTCCCCTTTTTTTAAAAAAAGATTTATTTATTATATATGACAGTTTCACATGAGGCAGAAGTAGAGAGAGGGAGAGACCAGAGCATCTCTCTAGCACATGTACTAGGAAACCTCAGACATGTAAGCTTTTTTTCTAAGTTATATTATAATTTTTTATTATCTTCATTTATTTATTGGGTAAAGACAGAGATTTAGAGGGAAGAAGTTGATAGAGAGAAAGAGAGACCCCTGCAGCACTGCTTCACCACTCACAAAGCTTTCCCCTTGCAGGTGGGGACTGGGGGCTCAAACCCAGGCCCTGGTGTGTTATAACATGCACAGTCAACCAGGTGCGCCACCACCTGGCCCTCAAATAAGCTTAATGTTCAATCAGTTGAGCTATTCCCCAGTCATGACTTTCACTTTTTATTTATTTATTATTTTATTTATTTATTCTCTTTTTGTTGCCCTTGTTGTTTTATTGTTGTAGTTATTATTGTTGTCTGTCTTCGTTGTTGGATAGGACAGAGAGAAATGGAGAGAGGAGGGGAAGACAGAGAGGGGTAGAGAAAGATAGACACTTGCAGACCTGCTTCACCGCCTGTGAAGGGACTCCCCTGCAGGTGGGGAGCCAGGATTGAACCAGGATCCTTACGCCGGTCCTTGCGCTTTGCGTCACGTGCGCTTAACCCACTGCGCTACCGCCCGATTCCCTCACTTTTTATTTTTAGGAACTCTGGGTATCCCTTCCACACCACCCCTTCTTTCCTGTCCCCCAACTCCACCCCAGCACATATTTCTACTAAGTTCACAAAACTTTTAGGCAAAAGTTATGAAACATCAGTTATGGCACATTTATATTAAACAGTGTCCCATTTCAGTGCCTCTATTCCACATAAGAATGGGCTTCAAGTCCAGGTAGCTGTCAAAAGTGATCTATAACTTAGGCAAACTGATTTCTGTCTGTGGAACTCAGTTTCTTCCTACAAGTGGTCCTGTTTTTTTTTCAGTGCTCCATGAGTTAAGCTGTTATCCCCAGCTGTTATTTGTTTTTCCTCAAATAAAACAATGGAAGCACAAATAAATGTAGGAATCAGATTTCAAACTTAGGTTCGACTGGTTCTCCCGAAAACAGATTCTCTCCACTACATAGTCTCCCAGCTACCTCTTCTCTTATGTGTCTCCGTTTCCTGGTGAGCTGGAATGGCCTTAAGCTCAGGACTTGACTCTATCTGGAAAACACTGTCATTCTAAATTAACCCCCAGTAACTTTCCTTGTGAGTAACTTTCTTCTCCTCCCGCCCCCCCCCAATCAATATTTATTTATGAGAGCAGGAAAGAAAGAACTAGAGTATCACTCTGGCATATGTTATGCTGGGGCTCAAACTCATGCTTAAGAATCTAACACTGGGAGCTGGGCAGTAGCACAGTGGGTTAAGCGCAGGTGGTACGAAGCGCAAGGACCATGGAAAGGATCCCCGTTTGAGCCACCGGCTCCCCACCTGCAGGGGAGTCACTTCACAAATGGTGAAGCAGGTCTGCAGGTGTCTTTCTCTCCCCCTTCTGTCTTCCCCACCCCTCTCCATTTCTCTCTGTCCTATCTAACAACTACAACAACAAGGACAACAAAAAGGAAAATAAATTTAAAAAAAAAGTCTAACACCAAGGCACCTAGTGGGGCACCTGCTTGAACACACAGACATTACTACTCAAAAGGATCTGGGTTTGAACCCTCAGTTTCCACCCGCAGGGGGGAAGATTCATAAGGAGTGCTGCAGGTATTTCTCTTTCTCTGCCTATCTCCCTCACCCCTCTCAATTTCTCTCTGTCTTAGCAAATAAAAATAGAGACAAAATAAAAGAGAAAAAAAAAAGGAAAGGAAGGAAGGAAGGAAGAAAAAGAAAGAGAGGCCTCCAGGTAGGGTAGATTCATCATAGTTCAGGCACCAAGACCCAGCAATAGCTCTAGTGGAAAAAAAAAATAAGCCCAGCACTTTACTGCCTTATTTCTTTATGCTCTATCAAGCTCTAAAACAGACTATCTCAACCTCACCTCTACTAACATTTCGGATTAAAAATTGTCTCACTGTTGGCTGCTGCTCAATGGGATGTTTTGGCAGCAGCCCTAGTGTTTACCCACTAGATGTCAGTAGCACCCATACCTTAGTTCTGATACCAACCGTTCAGGTTCTATATCAGGTGGCAGGGACGTGGCTGGCTGTGGTAGGGGGTCAGTGTGGGAGTAGAAAGTCAGCCTGGACTGAAAAGGCCTGTTTTAACCAGGGAGGAAAAAGGCAAGCCAAATTACTGCATTAACCTTACGGAAAACTTTATTCAATGGAGATGTTGAGTCTGTTAAATCTCCTATTTCTTTTTTTTTTCTTTTCTTTCTCTTTTTTTAATTGTTAAAAATATTTTATTCCCTTTTTGTTGCCCTTGTTGTTTTATTGTTATAGTTATTATTGTTATTATTGATGTCATCGCTGTTGAATAGGACAGACAAACGGAGAGAGGAGGGGAAGACAGAGGGGGAGAGAAAGACAGACACCTGCAGACCTGCTTCACTGCTTGTGAAGTGACTCCTCTGCAGGTGGGGAGCTGGGGGCTCGAACCAGGATCCTTATGCTGGTCCTTAACCCTCTGCATTACCGCCCGACTCCCTCTTTTTTTTTTTTTTTTTTTTTTTTACCAGAATACTAATCAGCTGTGGCTTATGGTGGTGTGGGGGATTGAACCTGAGACTTTGGAGCCTCAGGCATGATAGTCTGTTTGCATAACCATTATGCTATCTACCCCCTCCTCCTTTTACTTATTTCCATGAGCATGAGAGACCAGAGCACTGCTCAGGCCTGGCATATGGTGGTGCGGGGGATTGAAAGGCATGCGTCTGTGTGTTGCCACTGGCACTATAGCCTTGGCCTTGTTTTTATTTTGACATATGTAGTTTTCTTAAAAACAAAACCAAAAAGTACTGTAGGAATAAGGTATTGCTCATCCAGTAAAACACATACTTTACCATCCTCAAGGAGCCAGGTTTGAGTCCCCAGTACCACATGGGAGCACCATGAACAGCATTACCGCTCTGTCTCTTAGGTTAAGAGAGAGAGAGAGAGAGAGGGAGAGGGAGAGGGGGAGGGGGAGGGAGAGGGAGACTGAGAGAGAGAGAGACAGAGAGAGAGGGAGAGAGTCGGCCAGTAGTGGTGGAATTGCACAAGCAGGAACTCCCCAGCACTTCATTAAAAAAAAAATAGTTACTGGGGGTCAGTTGGTAGCACAGCTGGTTAATGCTCATGGCGCAAGGACCAGCATAAAGATCCCGGTTGGAGCCCCTGGCTTCCCACCTGCAGGGGAGTCCCTTCACAGGCAGTGAAGCAGGTCTGCAGGTGTCTGTCTTTCTCTCCCCCTGTCTTTCCCTCTTCTCTCCATTTCTCTCTGTCCTATCTAACAACGACGACATCAATAATAACTACAACAATAAAACAAAAAAGGCAACAAAAGGGAAAATAAATTAAAAAAAACTTTTTAAAAAGTTACTTAGTATACTATTGTACATATATTATACATACTATAATTTGTTCAGTCTCTGTCCTAGCAAACAGTCTAAATACAGAACTATTGTCTTGATTGGAAATGGAAAAATCCCAACTCAAACTAGTTTAAGCTAAAATCTAAGATGTAGCAGAATCATTAAGCACATGATCTCAAAGTTACATTTGCATTTGGTCTTGAATTCAAGTTATCATTGTTACTCACAATTATGAATTCAAGGTATTGTTATCATTCACGTTATAATTTTTAAATTTTTTTATTATTTTTATTTGTTGGATAGAAACAGCCAGAAATCGAGAGGGAAGGAGGAGATAGACAGAGAGACACCTACAGCCCTGCTTCACCACTCACAAAGCTTTTCCCCTTGCAGGTGGGGGCCAGGGACTCCAACCAGGTCCTTTCGCACTGTAACATGTCGCTCAACCAGGTGCACCACCACCTGGCCCCGTCATGTTATAATTTGACTTTTTAAATTATTAATGGCGAGAAGGAGAGAGAATGAGAACCAGAACATCCGTCTGGCACCTCCACCACCAGAACTTGAACTCAAGACTTGATGCTTGACAGTCCAGCACATTATCCAGTGTGTCACTTTCCAAACTACTTGACTCAGTTCCTCAGTCTGTGAAGAGAGTAGGACCTATTTCATAGAATTAACTCAGGACTTTGTAAAAATACTATGCAAAAGTGCTTAGAACACTTAAAATGTTGGCTATGCTACAGAAAACTATAACTTAAAAACAACTTACAGTAACATCTTTGCACATTCATTCCTTATTTACACATCAGTGCATCCTATTGGACAAGTCATAGGATTAGAATTACTGGTCTGGAAATTAACCTTGGGGGTTGGGCAGTAGTGCACCAAGTTAAGCGCACACAGTTCGAAATGCAAGGACCTGTGCAAGAATCCCAGTTTGAGCCCCCGGCTCTCTACCTGCAAGGGGTGTCACTTCATAAGCGTTGAAGCAGGTCTGCAGGTGTCTATCTTTCTCCCCTCCCTTTTTTTTTAAAGATGTTTCATTTTTTTTTTTTTTTTTTTACCAGAGCACTGCTCAGCTCTGGTTTATGGTGGTATGGGGGATTGAACCTTGGATTTCAGAGCCTCAGGAATGAGTCTCTTTGCATAACCATTATGCTATCTACCCCCACCCTACTTATTTATTTTAATGAGAGGGATACAAGGAGAGAGGGAAAGAACCAGACATCACTCTGGTACATGCGCTGCCAGAGATTGAACTCAGGACTTCATGCTTGAGAATCCAATGCTTTATCCACTGGGCCACCTCCTGGACTACCTCTTCTCCTTTCTATCTTCCCCTCCCCTCTCTCTGTTCTGTCCAGTAAAATGGAAAAAATTCTTCTTCTAGCATTTGCCCTTCTTTCGTAGCCAGTCAACAGCGTCAGGTTGAGCCTGATGTAAAGTTTCGAGACCTCCTTTGAATCTGGAGAGGTGGCAGTCGTTAACTATGTGGGTCATAGTCTGTCTGTAGCCGCAGGGGCAGTTCGGGTCATGTCTGGCTCCCCAGCGATGGAACATGGAACATAGCGGTGCACCGGCCATGGCCTGTTCGATAGCGATTGAGGAGGGCCTAATCATAACGTGCTAGGTCAAAGCCGGGTTGACGCTTGCAGGGGTCTGTGATGAGGTGTTTGTTCTTTACCTCAGCTGACTGCCAACTCTGTTTCCAAGAGACTGGAACAGAGAAGTTCAGTGTAGGCATAGGGGACCAGATTGGGTGAGGAGACGTCAAGCGTTGGACAGGGTGGGCGAAGATATCCGCGTATATTGGCAGGTCCGGTCGAGCGTAGACGTGGGAAATGAACTTAGATGACGCCGCATCCCGACGAATATCTGGCGGGGCGATGTTGCTAAGAACTGGCAGGCATGGAACCGGGGTGGAACGGATGGTTCCAGAAATTATCCTCATGGAGGAATATAATTTGGAATCGACCAAGTGGACATGGGGGCTACGGAACCATACTGGGGCACAGTATTCTGCAGTGGAATAGCATAATGCCAGAGATGATGATCGTAGTGTGGAAGCGCTCGCGCCCCATGAGGAGCTGGCCAGTCTTGCAATGATGTGATTCCTCGCGCCCACCTTTGCTGCAGTTTTTATGAGATGTTTGTGAAATGACAGAGTGCGATCCAGAGTAACGCCAAGATAGACTGGCTGGGCTTCATGCCGGATTCTCGTATCGCCAAGCTGCACATTAAGCTCACGCGAGGCCGAGGCATGGTGTAGATGGAAAACAGATGATACCGTTTTTGCAGTGCTAGGGATTAGTCGCCATTTTTTACAGTAATCAGATATCAGAGATGTCTTTCGTGAGTGTTTCCTCGAAGATGTCGAACTTGGATGCCTGAGTTGCACAGCAGATGTCATCAGCATAGATGAACTTCCTTGAAGAAGTTTCTGGGAGGTCATTGGTGTAAATATTAAATAGCGTAGGAGCCAGAACAGAACCCTGGGGGAGGCCACTTGAGACAAGTCTCCATCTGCTAGACTTGTCACCCAGATGCACCCGGAATCTTCTGTTTTGGAGAAGAAACGATATAGTGTTGGCCACCCATGGAGGCAGGCATCTTGAGATCTTGACTAGGAGACCACAGTGCCAGACCGTGTCATAGGCTGCTGTGAGATCAACAAAGACAGCACCCATCTTTAAATTCTTCTGGAATCCATTTTCAATGTAAGTTGAGAGGGCCAGGGCTTGTTCACAGGTGGAAACCAGCTTGGGCGGGTGATAGGAATTTCTCTGTAAGAGGAGAAATACATGACAGAAGCAGCCTCTCAAGGAGTTTGTAACACATGGAGAAGAGAGAAATTGGTCTATAGCTGGCGGCCAGTGTTGGGTCTTTCTTTGGTTTCAAAACTGCAATTATCTTTGCACGACGCCAAATTTTGGGCATAGATTCAGATTCCAAGATGTGGGACAGGAATGAAGTGAGCCACTTCTTTGCCACGGGACCCAGGTTAAGAATGAGTTCTGGGGTGATGTTATCATAGCCAGCAGCCGTTCCCGGTTTAACCCTCTTCAAAGCGTCTTCCAGTTCAGACAGTGTAAAGGGAGAGAGTTTTGGAGATGGACAAGATAAACGGAGGTGGGATGACCACTCATGGGAAATTTCTCTTTTCCAGACTGGGTCGATCTTAGCACGTCCAACTTGAGTTAGGTGACTGGCCACTGAGTTTGGAGATACGGGAGGATGGGAGACGGGAGGGGGTTGGCTACCGGCACCTAGACTATGAAGAAGCTTCCAGGCCTTCCTACTTGAGTGGGTGAAGTTCAGACTTTCCGTGAGTTGTTGCCAGCAGGCTTGGCGTGCTGCATCCAGGGAGGCAATGAGATGGTCAGCCACATCTGGGTCGCCCGACTCATCATACTGCTTTAGTAATTGCTCGCATTCAGCATCAAGACAAGGTGTATAGTTAGCACGTCTCCCAGGAGGAATGGCTTGGGAAGCTGCTTTGAAGATGGCTTGGCAGAAGCGCCTGTAGGAATCTTCAGAGGGGATAGAGTTAATTGGAATTGCAGGAATAGATTTGTTGGTGAGATCACTGAACAGACGCCAGTTTGCTTTCCGAAAGTTCCATCTTAGTTTCTCTGAGCATAGAATCAGTGGGAGCTGGAGACCAATGTGGATGATAGCTGGGCGGTGATGACTGTGCGGGAAGATCTTGAGAACTTGTCTCGTAGCGGGAGAGGCTTGGCCTTTGACTGTGCTAATCCAGCATAGGTCGGGTGACGAGTCTTTATTCTATCTAGCACTGTGAAAAGAGCCTGGCTGTTTGGGATCGTATAATAGGGAGAGGTCATTCGCTGAAGCCCAGTCGGCTAAGATAGAGCCATCAGCACAAATGGAGGAATATCCCCAGTCTTGGTGATGACTATTAAAGTCTCCAACGTAAACGGCTGGGTGATTCGGGCTAGGCAGGACCTCATTATCCTATGAGGCACTGGGAGGCTTATATACGTTGATAAGCTGAATAGTTCCAATAGTAATGGAGTCGTAGAAGGTCGAAGAGGCTGTATGGTAAACGTCCGCAAGACATGATTTGGCGTAGATGGCTCGGCCATGTTTAGGATGGAGATTATAGCATATTAAATCGAAAATGACCACCAGGAGCAGTGGATTCAAAGTATAGGCACTGAGACACAGTGATAAGCCTGGAGGGAAAAAAAAAAGAAGGAAAGAAAAAAGAAAAGAAAGAAATTAACCTAAAAAACATTGAAGGAGAGTACAAATTTTCTTTTTAAAAGGTTGTACCAATTTCTGTGATCTGGGAGAGCCTAGCCTTTTCTTTTTTTCTTTCCTTTATTGGGGGATTAATGTTTTACATTCGACAGTGAGTATAATAGTTTGTACATGCATGACATTTCTCAGTTTTCCACATAACAATACAACCCCCACTAGGTCCTCTGAGCCTAGCCTTTTCACTACCATTGTACTACATATTAAGAGCAGAGATGCCCTGAATCCATCAGTTTGGATTATATTGCAAACTCAGATTTGTCTTCATACTCTACTGAAGGATTCCTACCCACTACTCATTTTACTGAGAACAGAAATGTTTTCATTATAAAACTGATTTTTACTTATCTATTTTTACCAGAGCACTGCTCAGTTCTGACTTATGGTAGTACTGGGGATTGAACCTGGAATTTTTGTCTGTCTTTGTTTTGTTTTCTAAGATTTTATTTTTAAAAAAATATTTATTTATTTATTTATTATAGAATAGAGACAGAGAGAAATTGAGAAGGGAGGGTGAGGTAGAGAGGGAAAGAGACAGAGATAGAGAGACACTTGCAGCCCTACTTCACCACTTGTGAAGTTATGCCCCCAGAGGTGGGGACCAGGGGCTTGAACCCAGGTCCATGAGCGCTGTAATCAGTACACTTGACCAGGTGTGCCACCACCTGTCCCCTGAACCTGAAATTTTGAAGACTGAGGCATGAAGATCTTTTTGCATAACCATTATACTGTCTCACCCCCAGGAACCACCTATACAGAAAAGTAAAACTTTTCTGTTTCAAAAATGAGATATTCAACCTAATTAGTCTAAGTAGTTGCATTCACAATAGTACTTTTAATCTACATGACTGAAATGACAGGCAAATTTTATGGGATTCTTTGATCTAAAGTGCTACCCTTTATGGTTCTGTTTTGTTTTTGTGATTCTGGGCCCCACACATGTGCAACTCTACCAGGTGAATTTTCTCATTTTTATATATATATAGAGAAAGGTCCCCCTGAATTAAAGGAAGCTTTAGTGATGTGGTATTTTTCAGTTTTTTTCTGGAGAGAGAGAGAGACAGAGAGAGAGAAAGAGAAAGAATGGAGTGAGAGGGAATTTTGTTTCTTACTGCCTTATTGAATTCAAATATTGGTTTTTGTATTGTGCAGAATAGATCGTGTTTATGGTAAAAATTCCATTTCAGGATCCACAAAATAGCTCAGTTCGGTAGTGTACTGCTTTGCCATATATGTGATCCAGGTTTGAGCCCAGCCCCGCTGCACTGAAGGAAGCTTCGGTGCTGTGGTCTCTTTCACTCTCTGCCTCTCTGTCTCTATTTAAAAAAAAAAAAAGATTTCATAGTTCTTTTTTTCCTGTTCTAAAGTAAATTTAGGCTTCCTTATATGTAGGAAGAAAGTAAAGTCAGGGAGGAATAGCATCAAAACATGAGCAAAATGAAATAACCATACAAAATTTCCTCCAAGGAGTACATGCTATTTTGACAACTGGAATAATGTATGCTAAAAAAAAAGTCGGAAGAGTACAGGCCTGGAAAAGGATGACAGAAGACCTAGTGGGGGTTGTATTGTTATGCGGAAAACTGGGAAATGTTATATGCATATACAAACTATTGTATTTACTGCTGACTGTAAAACATTAATCCCCCAATAAAGAAATTAAAAAAAAAAGTTGTTGAGCAGCCAGGAGGTGGCTCATTGAGTGGTACCATCTCCCCATATCACAACACACCAAAGCAGACCTCTTATTCTCTCCATCACAAAATAAATAAATTTCCTTTAAAAAACTTGGTGGGGGAGAAGAAAAATCCTAAATTAAACGCTATATCTGAGAAGGTGACCCGGTGAGGCCCTGGATTCTATCACTGGTGGCATAATGGTGAGGCTCTGGCGGTTTTTGTTTTTTTTTTGTCAGAGCTGAGTAGTGCTCTGGTTATCTCTGGCATGAAAATAAGTAAATGTTTTTTTTTTTAACATTTATTTATTTATAACCTTTTGCTGCCCTTTTAAAAAAATTGTTGTAGTTATTATTGTTGTTGTTATTGATGTTGTCGTTGTTGGATAGGACAGAGAGAGAGGAGGGGAAGACAGGGCCAGAGAAAGACAGCTGCAGACCTGCTTCACCACCTGTGAAGCAACTCCCCTGCAGGTGGGGAGCCGGGGCTAGAACTGGGATCCTTAGGCGCGTCCTTGAGCTTTGCGCCACGTGCGCTTAACTCGTTGCGCTACCGCCCGATCCCCGTTTGTTTTTGTTTTTTTTTAATTGATTTAATAATGACCGACAAGTCCTTGGATAAGAGTACAATTCCAAACAATTCCAACCACCAGAGTTCCGCATGCCTTCCCTTCCACTGGGAGCTTTCCTAGTCTTTATTCCTCTGGGAGTATGGACCCAGGGTCATTAGCTCTGGTCTTCCTTTCTCGTTTGCCTTCTCATACAATAAAATAAGTAAATCCTTAAAAAGAAAAGTGACAGGGTAAAGGAAATCTTCTTTGATTCAACCAACCGAAGAGTCAGAAATAGCCCACCTACAGTCTTTTAAGATTGTTGGTCTGAATCACTGCACATCAGCGCTGAGACAGGCAAACGCTAGAAGAAGAAGCGCTGAGACACAAGGGGGCAGTGATGCCAGGGAGCCGCCGGAAGCTCAGCGGGAGCTGCCATAGTGGCTGGTCTCTAATTCATTTCCACTCGCCTCCAGAGAGGCACTTTTCGCTTGCAGACTCCTTAAAGACTTTGACTCTTTGAAGACAGCATTTCTTAGAATAAAACTGAAGAAATGGAACAACTGAACTTACCGTGGGGGTCAAAGACCTAGCTCAGAAAAGATGGAAATAAAGATATAGGAACAAAATTTATTTGTGGGAGGGGGAGGGAAGAGGGGCAGATAAAGAAGCACTCTCAGACTGCACCTGGAGGAAGTTGGAATTTGAAAAGTTGTCAGAAAGCGTAGGGACCAAGGTTAGCTGACCTGGACAGTCAACTCTGATGTAGGGCCAGCCTCTAGCCGGAGAGAATGCTACTCTTTGGTGAGAGGTAGTTTTTTCAAGCTTTCCCCTGCTCCTGTCTTGGTCATAGTCCTCTATCCTGACTAAAACATCTTGCTGGTTATTTCAGGTAATGCAGAATATTCAGTGTTTGCTTCACTGCTTACAGTGAAAATTTCTGATGTAGTAGGTCTGAAACTCTGCATATCTTATTATTGGAGAGAGAGAGAGAGAGAGAGAGAGAGAGACCAATATCAGAGCACTACTTTGTTATGTGAGCTACTGGAGCTTGAACCGTGGGTCTCACCTATGAAGGCTTATGCTCTACCACTGAGCTACCTCCCTGGGCCCAAAGTCTTATGTATGTTATTAAACACATTCAAGCATGTTTTTCACATTTTCACACCAACACATTTGAAATATGTTGGCTTTTTAAATTAAAAAAAAAATTCAAGGGGGTCAGGCGGTAGTGCAGTGGGTTAAGCGCACATAGTGAGAAGTGCAAGAGTAAGAATCCTGGTTCGAACCCCTGGCTTGCACCTGCAGGGGAGTCACTTCACAGGCAGTGAAGCAGGTCTGCAGGTGTCTGTCTTTTTCTCCCCCTCACTGTCTTCTCTTCCTTTCTCGATTTCTCTCTGTCCCATCCAACAACAATGACAGCAATAACAATAATAGTAATAACAACAACAATGATATACAACAAGGACAACAAAAGGAAAAAGGGAAAAAGTAGTCTTCAGGAGCAGTGGATTCATAGTGCAGGCACTGAGCCCCAGCAATAACCTTGGAGGCCAAAAAAATTTCTTTATTGGGGATTAATGTTTTACTGTAAACAATAAATATAATACTTTGTACATGGACAGAGAAATGGAGAGAGGAGGGGAAGACAGAAAGGGGGAGAGAAAGACACCTGTGGACCTGCTTCACCGCTTGTAAAGCGACCTTCTGCAGGTGGGGAGCCTGGGGCTTGAACTTGGATCCTTATTCCAGACCTTGCACTTTGTGCCACCCACTGCGCTACTGACCAACTGCCTCTATTATCTTCTTTTTAAAAAAATTGCTTTATTGGGGGATTAATGTTTTAGAGTCAATAGTAAATACAATAGTTTGTATATGCATAACATTTCTCAGTTTTCCACATAACAATACAACCCCCACTAGGTCCTCTGTCACCCTTTTCGGACCTGTACTCTCCCTCCCATGCACCCCCAGAGTCTTTTACTTTGGTGCAATACACCAACACATTTGACATATGTTGGCTCTTGATCCTTTCACCCAACTTAAAAATTTTTTTAAAGGATATATTTTTAAAAATTTTTATTATCTTTATTTATTGAATAGAGACATCCAGAAATCGAGAGGGAAGAGGGGATAGAGAGGAAGAGAGACAGAGAGACACCTGCAACACTGCTTCACCACTTGCAAAGATTTCCCCCTGCAAGTGGGGATGAGGGGCTCGAATCCGGGTCCTTGTGTATTGTGGCATGTGCAGTCAACCAGAGGCACCACCACCTGGCCCCGGATATTTATTTCTTTACTTTGGTGCTTCCAGCAAGATGTCATTAATAAGTTGATTTTATGACTGTCTCTTGCTTAAGTTAATCAACATTGCATCATAAGGAGTATATACAGATCACTGAGATGTTAAGGAAGCAGCTTAAAATGTTAATTATATGAACAAATAAAGATTCTTATCTTCGTGATCCAAATGAGAACATTTCATTGATTCAACACCTTTCCCCCAATTCTGAAGAACTTTATTAAAGAAAGCAAGAACACCAGAGTGACCAAAGCTTGTATAAACACAGGTAACAATGAATATTTGGGAACAAGTGTCAAAGATATTGCCATGACCTGGCAATATGGACCAAGTTACTGGGTAAAAGTGCTCTTGTGGGCAGACTGGAGGTGACAGAATCTCAGGCATGGTGCTCAGCTATGAGTTCCTTTCTGATAAGGAGGAGCAGGGTGGTACTACGAAAGCATTTGTCATGTGGTCCGGGAGGTGGCGCAGCTGATAAAGTATTGGACTCTCAAGCACGAGGTCCTGAGCTCAATCCCCAGCAGCACATGTACCAGAGTGATGTCTGGTTCTCTCTCTTCTTAGATTTCTCATTAATAAATAAAAGAACATTTTTAAAAAAGCATTTGTGGGAGCTGGGTGGTGGCGCAGCAGGTTAAGCGCACATGGTGAGAAGCGTGAGGACCAGTATAAGTATCCTGGTCGGGGGTCGCTTCACAAGTAGTGAAGCAGGTCTGCAGGTGTCTAGCTCCCATCTTCCCCTCCTCTCTCCATTTCTTTCTGTCCTATATAACAATAAAAACAGCAATGACGACAAAAAGCATTTTTCTCTCAAAGGCTTACAGAGACATTCATACAAATCAAATTTGCAATTAATATTTGTGAGACAGGTTCTATTTCTGTAGTTACTATCTACCTGCAGGGGGAAGCCTCTCAGTTGGTGAGGTAGTGCTGTAGGTACCTTCCTTTCTCTCCCTCCCACCCCCACAATTTCTCTGTCCTGTAAAATTAAAGAGCGGGCGGGGGTGGGGGGAAGGAAAGGAAAAAATGCTCATCAGAAGTAGGGGATTTATACTACAGGCATGGATCCCAAGCAATAGCTCTGGTGGAAAAAAAGTTTTTCATGTCTTCTAGATAAATTCCCAGGATTTTAATATTTCAGAATTATAAGGTATTTCCAATTTTTCTTTAAGGATTCTCCATACTGTTTTTTATTATTTATTTATTTAAGAAAGGAGACATTAACAAAATCATAGGATGGGGGGGGTGCAACTCCACACAATTCCCACCACCCAATCTCCATATCCCATCCCCTCCCCAATAGCTTTCCCATTCTCTATCCCTCTGGGAGCATGGACCCAGGGTCGTTGTGGGTTGCAGAAGGTGGAAGGTCTGGCTTCTGTAATTGCTTCCCTGCTGAACATGGGCATTGACTGGTCGGTCCATACTCCCAGTCTGCCTCTCTCTTTCCCTAGTAGGGTGGGTCTCTGGGGAAGCGGAGCGCCAGGACGCATTGGTGGGGTCTTCAGTCCAGGGAAGCCTGGCCGGCATCCTGATGGCATCTGGAACCTGGTGGCTGAAAAGAGAGTTAACATAAAAGCCAAACAAATTGTTGAAGAATCCATACTGTTTTTGAATAGGACTATAGCAGCTTGTAAGAGGAAATGCTTTTATCAGAATATACTTACTTTGTATTACTTTTGTAGATTTGGCGGTATTCCTGTTTTGAGTATAACAAGCTGTAGCTCTGGGTGGATTTGGAATTATCACATACTGCTGAGTGAGATTCTTCTTATTTCGACCCTACCAGGAAGAGTACTGCTTCTCCAAGTAAGTGGTAGCTTACTTGGGTGGTCATCTAGTAGGAAAACATATATGAGGGGTTGGGCAGTAACACACCTGGTTAAATGCATATATTACAATGCATAATGACCCAGGTTCAAGTCCCTGCTTAAGCTTCAGACTTGATAACATTTTATTTATTTATTTTTAATTGGGGAATTAATGTTTTACATTCAACAGTAAGTACAATAGTTTGTACATGCATAACATTCCCCAGTTTCCCATAGAACAATACAACCCCCACTAGGTCCTCTGTATCCTTCCTGGACCTATAGTCTCCCCACCCACCCCAGAGTCTTTTACTTTGGTGTGATATGCCAATTCCATTTCAGGTTCTACTTCTGTTTCCTTTCTGATCTCGTTTTTCAACTTCTGCCTGAGAGTGAGATCATCCCATATTCATCCTTCTGTTTCTGACTTATTTCACTCAACATGATTTTTTCAAGGTCCATCCAAGATCGGCTGAAAACGGTGAAGTCACCATTTTTAACAGCTGAGTAGTATTCCATTGTGTATATATACCACAACTTGCTCAGCCACTCATCTGTTGTTGGACACCTGGGTTGTTTCCAGGTTTAGGCTATTACCAATTGTGCTGCCAAGAACATATGTGTACACAGATCTTTTTGGATGGTTATGTTGGGTTCCTTAGGATATATCCTGAGGAGAGGAATTGCAGGATCATAGGGTAGGTCCATTTCTAGCCTTCTGAGAGTTCTCCAGACTGTTCTCCACAGCGGTTGGACCAATTTGCATTCCCACCAGCAGTGCAGGAGGGTTCCTTTGACCCCACACTCTCTCCAGCATTTGCTGCTATTACCTTTTCTGATGTATGACATTCTCACAGGAGTGAAGTGATATCTCATTGTTGTCTTTATTTGCGTTTCTCTGACAATCAGAGACTTGGAGCATTTTTTCATGTGTTTCTCGGCCTTTTGGATCTCTTCTGTGGTGAATATTCTGTCCAAGTCCTCCCCCCATTTTTGGATGGGTTTGTTTGTTGTCTTGTTGTTGAGTTTGGCAAGCTCTTTATATATGTTGGTTATTAAACTCTTGTCTGATGTATGGCATGTAAAGATCTTCTCAGATGTAAAGACCCCATTCTGTGAGGGGTCTCTTGGTTTAGGTAGTGGTTTCTTTTGCTGTGAAGAAGCTTTTTAATTTGATGTAGTCCCATCGGTTTATACTTGCCTCTGTCTTCTTTGTAATTGGATTCGTTTCATTGAAAATATCTTTAAAATTTATGTGGAAAAGAGTTCTGCCACTATTTTCCTCTAAGTATCTGATAGTTTGTGGTCTAACATCCAAGTCCTTGATCCACTTGGAATTTACTTTTGTATTTGGTGAAATACAGTGGTTCAGTTTCATTCTTCTGCATGTTTCAACCCATTGTTTCCAACACCATTTGTTGAAGAGACTCTGCTTTCCCCATGTAATAGTCTGGGCCCCTTTGTCAAAGATTAGATGTCCATAGGTGTGGGGGCTCAGACTTGAAAACATTTTATAAGAACCAAAAATACTTTATACCTTCTCTGCAGGGCAAGTGGTGAAGCAGTGCTGCAGGTGTCTTTTCTTTTCTTTTTTTTTTCTTTCTTTATTTAACCAGAGCACTGCTTAACTCTGGTTTATTGTGGTGTGGAGGATTGAACCTGGGACTTTGGAGCCTCTGGGAAAAAAACAGTGAGGTGTCTTTTTTTTTTTTTTTTTTTGGTTAGTTTTATTTTCTTTATTGGGGAGATTAATGGTTTATAGTTGACAGTTAAATAAAGTAGTTTATATATGTGTAACATTTCTCAGTTTTCCACATAACAATTCAACCCCCTTAGGTCCTCCTCTGTTGTCATGTTCCTCCCCACTACCCCAGAGTCTTTTACTTTGGTGCAAAACCAAAATTTGGTCCAAGATGCAGTGAGTTTTTATCCTTCCTTTTTATAACCTATCCAAACTATGAAAACAACCTCCATCATACTACCATACAATTACCACAAATGGCTTTGACAAAGCTTCCTATCAAATTAAAAAGATAGTGAAACTCGTTTCAGAGACCACCTGCTTGAACTTTATAGGGTGAAGGTGCAATTTATGTGAAAATAAAATTGGGCAACTGCTCTGTAGTTTCTGTAGCTGAAGCCCTGGGTGGGGCATTTTGTGAAG
Organism: Erinaceus europaeus; assembly: GCF_950295315.1. Classification (NCBI taxonomy): domain Eukaryota; kingdom Metazoa; phylum Chordata; class Mammalia; order Eulipotyphla; family Erinaceidae; genus Erinaceus; species Erinaceus europaeus. The sequence goes on from NC_080164.1 coordinate 141,958,262, forward strand.
TGGATGTGGCAATCACCTGGACAGGAATGGGGCCCACTTAGCCTGGCTTGCGTGAGACTTTCTCCGCTTTAGAACAGACTATCCCTACAGACTTGGGAGGTGACTCTGTGGGTAGACACAGGCTTTGCATGGTTGAGGACCAGGTTTTGATTCTTGGCACCACATATACTGTCTCTCATATAAATAAATAAACACTTTTTCTTTATATATATATATATATATATATGGAAACATTGATAAAACCATCGGATAAGAGGCATACAACTCCACAAAATTCCCACCACCACAACTCCTTATCCCATCCCTCCCCTGATAGCTTTCTTATTCTTTAACCCTTTGGAAGTATGGACCCAGGGTCATTGTGGGATGCAGAAGGTGGAAGGACTGGGTTCTGTAATTGCTTCCCAGCTGAACATGGGCATTGAAAGGTTGATCTATACTCCTAGCCTGTCTCTCTCTTTCCCCAGTGGGGTGGGGCTCTGGGGAAGCAGGGCTCCAGGACACATTGGTGGGGTTGTCTGTCCAGGGAAGTCTGGTTGGCATCATGCTAGCATCTGGAACCGGGTGGCTGAAAAGAGAGTTAACATACAAAGCCAAACAAGTTGTTGACTAATCATGAACCTAAAGGCTGGAATAGTGCAGATGAAGAGTTGGGGGGTGTCTCCATTTTGTAAATAGCTAGTAGGTCTATTTTAGTTATATTCCAAAGGGCCCATGACTATACTAGTTTGTTTTGTTTTGTTTTTTTTCCCCTGACCCTGAAATCTGATATGCAGGTGGATCCAAATTATTGTCTGGAAAGATGATGCATTAGGGAATAAAGTACCTCCAAAAAATATGGGAAAGGTGTATAAATATTGTTGACTATAAACCCCATCAATTTGATCTGATCTGGGGCCCATATTCAGCTTAGGAACCTATGTGACCTCTGCATCCCTGTAGATCTGAGTTCACATTCTGTGGTCATGAGTAGGAGCATTCAAAGCTACCCCGATTTCAGGACCCATCTTGCTCAGGTGTAGCATAGAGTATGTTGTCCATCCTCCCTTCAGAGGATGGAACATTCTCTACCATTGTTGATCCACGTTGAGAGCAAGGTCCTATGGGGGCTCACAAAGAGGTCTATTGTGTTGTTCCTGATAGAGATGACTGGTAACATTGGGGAGAGGGATTTATTTGAGGTCTAGGCCCATCCTGTCTATTTGGGAATCTCAGGACTACCTGACTAGGGCCCTAGCTGATGGGGTGGCCTGATAGTGACTATAGAGTCATCATTAAAGTATGCCAGTCTCTTGCCCTTATTCAGCTTTTGCAGTCCTTGCTTTGATAAGGTTAGCTTTGGCGTGAGTGAGGGAAGTGTAATAGGAAGTAGGTGAGGAGGGTATCTAAGTCTAAGTAGACATTATTTGATTATGAACATTATTTAAGTTTCTTTATTGAGGAATTAATGTTTTACATTCAACAGTAAATACAATATTTTGTACATGCATAACATTTCCCAGTTTTCATATAACAATACAACCCTCACTAGGTCCTCTGTCATCCTTCTTGGACCTGTATTCGCCCCACCACCCACCCCAGAGTCTTTTACTTTGGTGTGTTTTTACCAGTTCAGGTTCTACTTGTGTTTTCTCTCCTGATCTTGTTTTTCAACTTCTGCCTGAGAGTGAGATCATCTCATATTCATCCTTCTGTTTCTGACTTATTTTACTTAACATGAATTATTCAAGCTCTATCCAAGATCGGCTGAAAACAGTGAAGTCACCATTTTTAATAGCTGAGTAGTATTCCATTGTGTATATATACCACAACTTGCTCAGCCACTCATCTGTTATTGGACACCTGGGTTATTTCCAGGTTTTGACTATTACAAATTGTGCTGCTAAGGACATATGTGTACACATCTTTTTGGATGGGAGTGTTGGGTTCTTTAGGATATATCCCCAGGAGAGGAATTGCAGGTTCATAGGGTAGGTCCATTTCTATCCTTCTGAGAGTTCTCCAGACTGTTCTCCACAGACGTTGGACTAATTGACATTTCCACCAGCAGTGCAGGAGAGTTCCTTTGACACCACAACCTCTCCAGCATTTGCTGCTGTTACCTTTTCTGATGTATGACATTCTCATAGGAGTGAAGTAATATCTCATTGTTGTCTTTATTTGCATTTCTCTGACAATCAAAGACTTGGAACATTTTTTCATGTGTTTCTCAGCCTTTTGGATCTCTTCTGTGGTGAATATTCTGTCCATGTCCTCTCCCATTTTTGGATGGGGTTATTTGTTTTCTTGTTTTTGAGGTTGGAAAGCTTTTTATATATGCTGGTTATTAAACTCTTATCTGATGTATGGCATGTAAAGATCTTCTCCCATTCTGTGAGGGGTCTCTTGGTTTGGGTAGCAGTTTCTTTTGCTGTGCGGAAGCCTTTTAATTTGATGTAGTTCCATAGGTTTATGCTTGCCTTGTCTTCTTTGTAATTGGATTCATCTCATTGAAGATGTCTTTACAATTTATGCAGAAAAGAGTTCTGCTAATATTTTCCTCTAAGTATCTGATAGTTTCTGGTCTAATATCCAAGTCCTTGATCCACTTGGAATTTACTTTTGAATTTGGTGAAATACAGTGATTCAGTTTCATTCTTCTGCATGTTTTAACCCATTGTTCCCAACACCATTTGTTGAAGAGACTCTGCTTTCCCCATGTAATAGTCTTGGTCCCTTTGTCAAAGATTAGATGTCCATAGGTGTGGGGGCTTACCTCTGGGCTCTCAATTCTATTCCACTGGTCAGTGTGTCTAATCATGTTTTAGTACCAAGCCGTTTTGATGACAACTGCTCTATAATACAATTTGAGATCTGGGATGCCTCCAGTTCTGTTCTTTTTTCTCAAGATTGTTTTGGCAATTCTAGGTCTTTTCTGGTTCCAGATAAACATTTGTAGCATTTGTTCTATTCTCCTAAAAAATGTGCTTGGGATCTTGATGGGGATAGCATTAAATTTGTATATGGCTCTGGGTAGTATATTCATTTTGATGTTAATTCTTCCAACCCATGAACATGAAATATCTTTCCATTTCTTTTTGTCTTTTTCAATTTCCTTGAGTAGTGACATAATTTTCAGTATACAAGTCTTTCAATTATTTGGTTAGGTTTATTCCTAGATATTTATTTGTTTTTGTTGCTATAGTAAAAGGAATTGATTTCTGGATTTCAATTTCTTCTAACTTAGTGTTTGCATTGAGGAATGCCACTGACTTTTGAATGTTAATTTTGTAGCCTGACACCTTACTGTGTTGCCTGATGATTTCCAAAAGCTTCTTGCTGGATTCCTTAGGTTTTTCCATGTATACTATCATGTCATCTGCAAATAGGGAGACTTTTTCTTCTTCTCTTCCAATCTGTATGCCTTTAATTCCTTGCTCCTGCCTAATTGCTATGGCAAGAACTTCCAACACTACGTTGAATAGTAATGGTGATAGTGGGCAGTCCTGTCTAGTACCTGATCTGAGTGGAAATGCTTCCAGGTTTTCATCATTGAGTATAATGTTGACTTTAGGTTTGCTATATATAGACTCCACTATCTTCAGGAATTTTCCATCTATTCCCATTTTTTGTAGTGTTTTGATCATAAAGGGATGTTGTATTTTGTCAAAGGCTTTCTCTGCATCTATTGATATGACCATGTGGTTTTTGGTCTTGCTTTTATTGATGTGGTGGATCATATTGATTGATTTATGTATATTAAGCCAACCTTGCATGCCTGGGATAAACCTCACTTGGTCATGATGAACAATATTTTTAATATACTGCTGTATCTGGTTGGCTAGAATTTTGTTCAGTATTTTAGCATCCATGTTCATCAGAGATATTGGTCTGTAGTTTTCTTTTTTGTTTGTGTCCCTGTCTGCTTTTGGTATCAAAGTGACGTTGGCTTCATAGAAGCTGGCAGGGAGTATTCCAGTGTCTTCAATCTTCTGGAAGACTTTTAAAAGTAGAGGTATTGTTCTTCTTTGAAGGTTTTGTAGAATTCATTTGTAAAACCATCTGGTCCAGGACTTTTATTTTTGGGGAGATTTTTGATAACTGTTTCAATTTCATTAGCTGTGATGGGCCTGTTCATGTTATCCACTTCCTCTTGACTTAGTTTTGGAAGTTGGTAGGTATCTAGGAAATCATCCATTTCTTCCAGGTTCTCTAGCTCGGTGGCATATAGTTGTTCATAGAAGCCTCGCATGATATGTTGAATTTCTGCAGTGTCTGTTGTGATATCTCCTCTTTCATTTAGTATCCAATTTATTTGGGTCTTCTCCCTTTTTTGTTTTGTGAGTCTGGCTAAAGGCTTGTCGATTTTGTTTACTCTTTCGAAGAACCAACATTTACTTTCATTGATCTTTTGTATGGTTTTCCTATTCTCAATGTTATTTATTTCTGCCCTAACTTTAGTGATTTCTGACCTTCTTGTTGCTTTAGGGTTCCTTTGTTATTCTTCTAGGTCTTTAAGATGTGCAATCAGGCTGTTTATTTGTGCTTTTTCTTGTTTCCTAATGTGTGCTTGTATAGCTATGAACTTCCCTCTTAGGACTGCTTTAGCTGTGTCCCAAATATTTTGATAGCTTGTGTCTTCATTGTCATTGAACTCTCGAAACATTTTGATTTCTTCCTTGATTTCCTCTTTGACCCAGAAGTTCTTAAGAAGTGTACTGTTGAGCTTCCACATTTTGGCACTGTTACTAATCTTTTGTTGATTGTTAAGTGTCAGTTTAATTCCACTGTGGTCTGAGAAGATGCTTGGGATGATTTCAATGCTCTTGAATTGGCTGATGCTGTCTTTGTGGCCTAACATATGGTCTATCCTTGAGAATGACCCATGTGGATTTGAGTAAAATGTGTATTCCAGTTTCTTGGGATGAATGACTCTGAAAATGTCCAGTAGTTCTGGTTTATCTAGCTCTTCATTTAGCTCCCTTATGTCTTTATTGATTTTCTGCCTGGATGGTCTGTCATGTTGAGAGAGTGGGGTGTTGAAGTCCCCTACTATGATTTGTGTTACTGTTAATATATTGCTGTAGCTCTTTCAGTAGAAGTTTGATATATTTAGATGGCTTCTCATTGGGTGCATAGATGTTAATAATTGTTAAGTCCTCTTGATTGACTGATCCTCTGAGCATTAAGTAGTGTCCATTCCTATCTTTTTTAATCTTATCTATTTTAAAGTCTATCATCTCAGATATGAGAATAGCTGCTCCTGCCCTTTTTTGTGGGCCATTGGCTTGTATGATAGTTTTCCATCCTTTCACTTTAAGTCTGTGTTTGTCTTGTTGAGTTAGGTGGGTTTCCTGTAGACAGCATATTGTTGGGTTGTGTTTTCTGATCCATCTTCCTACTCTGTGTCTTTTAATAGGTGAATTCAGGCCATTGACATTTATTGATATCAAAGATTGAAGATATTTGAACGCCATTCTTGTAGAGTTTTAGAGTGTTTTGATATATGTCCTATTTGTGGTGGTCTGATTGTTTATAGGAGACCTTTCAGAACTTATTTCCGGTTAGGCTTGGTGATAGTTGCTTCCTTCAACTGTTGCTTGTCTGAGAAGGTTTTGATGCTTCCATCTAGTCTGAATGACAGTCTAGCAGGATATAGTATTCTTGGCTGAAAGCCTTTCTCATTGAGCACTCGACAGATATCTTGCCATTCTCTTCTGGCCTGTAGTGTTTGTATGGAGAAGTCTGCTGCTAATCTTATGGGTTTTCCTTTGTAGGTGACTCTTTGTTTTTCTCTTGCAGCCTTGAGGATCCTTTCTTTATCCTTATTCCTTTCCATTCTAAGTATGACATGTCTTGATGTCTTTAGGTCTGGGTTAATTCTGTTTGGGACCCTCCGGGCTTCTTGAATCTTTATGTCTTTGATGTTGTCTAGACTAGAGAAGTTTTCAGCTACTATGGCCTGGAAAATGCTTTCTTCCTCTCCTTCTCTTTCTTCCTCTGGTAATCCAATAATGCGTATATTGTTTCTTTTGAAGTCATCCCATAGGACTCTGTTGTTGTTTCCAGCATCTCTTAATCTCTTTTTGAGATTTCTTACTTCTTTTTTAGTTGTCTCTAATTCATCCTCAATCTTGCCAATTCTGTCTTCAGCCTCATTGATTCTATTCTCTCTGCCCTCTACTCTTTTCTGGAGTTCATCTATTTTGTTGCTGTGCTTTGATACTGTTTTAGCTTGTTCAGCTAGTTGCATTCTTAGCTCAGCAATTTCAGCTTTCAGCTCTCTAATAACCATAAGATAATTAGTATTTTCTTCCATATTCTCATTTGTTGTTCCTGTATTTCTGGTTACAATTTTTTCAAATTCTTTACTCACTCCTGTTATTATTTCCTTAGCTAATGTTTGGATGTTGAACTTGTTATTTTGTGCTTCACCCTCTGGAGGACTTTTAGCTGGACTCTTGTCCTGGTTCGATTCTCCAATATTTTTTCTTGTTGTTAACCATTTTATATATTATGTTATGAGTTCCCTTTATCAGTACTTTTCAAATTATTGATCACTATTGCCTGGATTGACTTGTGTCTAAGTAAGTTAATTAAAGGGCTCACAGTGGTGGAAGTTAACAGTTGTTTCAATAGTATTTAAATCTCTGAGTTGGAGCTCAGTGGTTTAAAATCCTCTTTTTTTTTTCTTCCCTGTAGGCTATGGGAGCCTGAGGGCTTTTAAACTATCAATAGGCTTTTTAGCTTAATCACTGACTCCTGACCAAGAGATAAAGCAGGGTGTGACAGAGATAATCCAGTGGTTATGCAAAGAGATTTTCACAGCCCCTCAGCTATGCCACCTAGGTATAGTTCTTCTCCTGAGTTTCCCGGTTAGATCTCTGTCCCCTGCTGTCCCTCCCTGTCACTGCTCCAGATTCTGAGGGTAGTAGCAATGGAGACTCAGAGTTGCACTTGGTGAGTCTCTGGGGAGTCCTCTCCTCCCTTCAGCTGTCCCCTTGTTGGTGGAGCAGACTGGAGGTGGTGTCTCAACTCATAAACTGCTGAACTGTTAGCAGTCACTTAATCTCTCCTTAAGCTCCTCTCTCCTCTCTGTCACCAGTCTCACGTGTTTGTACTCACTGGTGAATTACTGGGTTCCTGTGGTCATTCTAGTCCTGTCTTGTTTTGGTCCCGGGTGGTCTCCTTTGGTATTCCTAGTTGATCCCAGCTTTCCTATTTTTTATCCCTCTAGGAGTATGGACCCAGGGTCATTATGGGGTACAGAAGGTGGAAGGTCTGGCTTCTGTAATTGCTTCTCTGCTGAACATGGGCATTGACAGTTTGATCCATGTCCCAGCCTGTCTCTCTCTTTCCCTAGTGGGGTGGGGCTCTGGAGAAGCAGGGCTCCAGGACATATTGGTGGGGTTGTCTGTCCAGGGAAGTCTGGTTGGCCTCATCCTAGCATCTGGAACCAGGTGGCTGAAAAGAGAGTTAACATAAAAAGCCAAACAGCTTGTTGACTAATCATGAACCTAAAGGCTGGAATAGTGCAGATGAAGAGTTTTTGGGGGGTATCCCCGTTTTATAGCTAGATATCTAGTAGGCCTATTTTAGTTATATTCCAAAGGGCCAAGCCTACTACTTTTTAATTAATTAATTTTTAAATTACCAGAGTACTGTTCAGCTCTGGCTAATGGTGGGGCTAAGGATTAAAGCTGGGACTTCGGTGCCTCAGGCATGAAAGTCTTTTTTTTTTTTTTTAATTTTTTTTAATCATCTTTATTTATTGGATAGAGACAGCCAGAAATCAAGAGGGTGATAGAGAGGGAGAGAGACAGAGAAATACCTGCAGCACAACTTCACCACTTGCAGTTTTCCTCCTGCAAGTGGGGACCGGGGGCTTGAACCTGGGTTCTTGTGCATTGTACTACATGCACTCAACCCGGTGCGCCACCACCGGGCCCCTTGAAAGTCTTTTTTTGCATAAACATTATGCAATCTTCCCCACCCAACAATCTACTACTGTTAAGTTTTATTAATTTTCTTTTACTGCACAGCTCTGGCTTATGGTGATGCTGGGAATTGGACCTGGGACATTGGACCCTCAGGCATGAAAATCTTTTTTGCACAAGCACTATACTGACACTCCAGCCCCTTATCACACTTTTTAAGGGTTCTTCAGAATGCCCTTCTCAATAACACAGAGGTTTTATTAAGCATTTAATTTTATAAAGCTCTACTCAGAGGAAGAAGGCAGCTAACAGTTTCCCTCACTCCTCTCCAGGGACAGCAGTGCCTAAACAGGAAGTTAGGTCTACTGAGTCTTAAAAGCAACAGCTGTGTAAAGACCCTGGTGTTGGGTGGGGTCCCCAGCTTGGGACAGAGTATCTGGAAAGGAGATCCAGTGTTTGGATTTGAGATACAAGCGTTGGCCAACAGCCCTGGTCCTTGCGGCAGGACTGCTGGGACTTCTTATTTACATCTGCAGGGAAAGGTATTGGAAATAGAGAATCTGCGTTAGTCATGCATCATCATGGATGCTGATCCACTGGATATCCAAGAGCTCCCTGGAGTGAAGGCAAACAGGCATGTTAAGGGGGATTGATGCTGGGAGAATTGTCGAGGTTTCCTGAGTGAGTTGAGACCTGATGTATTTTTTCCATGTGTCATACTGCAAAGTATAGATTACTGGCCTTAACTTTTTGTGCTGGTAGTACTTTGATAGTTGCCCCTCTCCCTTCCTTGTTGCTTTAAGATACCAGGTGCAGAGAATAGAGTTAAATAGACACCAATTTCAGGATGCCTAGTCTGTGCTGAATGCTTTGTTCTTTTAAATTTTGCTTCTCTCTCTCTCTCTTTTCTATTCTGTTCAATTCAACAGGACAGAGAGAAACTGAGAGGGGTGGGGGAGACAGAGAGGGAGAAAGATGGGCATCTGCAGATTTACTTCATCATTCGTAAAGTGTCTCTTTTGCAGGTGGGCTCGAACCCCAGTCCTTACATAGGTTCCTGCTCAGGTCCTTGCACATAGTGCTATGTGCACTTAACTGGGTATGCCACTGCCTGGTCCTTAAATTTTGCTTCTCTCTTTCTCTCTAAATATTTTATTTATTAATGAGAAAGTAGGAGGAGAGAAAAAAAGCAGACATTACTCTGGTACATGTGCTCCCCGAGATCGAACTCCGGACCTCATGCTTGAAAGTCTAATACTTAATCCACTGCACCACATCCGAGATTGCAATTTTGCTTTTCTCCATTGACATCAGTCACCCCATTGGCAAACGCTAGAAGAAGAAGTCACTCCATTCACACTGTCTGTCCCTTGCAGACACCCTACTCTGATGTGATTGAGACACGCTCTTGAATAAGTGTTTGCTCTTGTAATCTATGGAGTGCAGGTGTATCTGCTTGTGCCTAGTATCATAAGCAAGAAAGAGGGAGGGGAAAGTTTCTAAGGGCCTGCCAAGGGAACTACTCCCACCCCTTGTTTATTTCATTTTAACCAATCAGTGGTGTGTGTGGTGTTCTCATACACAATTTCACTACACACCAGGTCAACTTAAAAAAAACATTTTGGGCAGACACAACTAGAGAAAAAAAGACAAGAAGAGCAGGAGAGACAACACAGCACCACAAGCAGAGCTTTCCTAACTGTTGTGGTGCTCGCATGTGGTGGCAGGGTTCAGACCTGGGGTCTTGTACTTAGTAAAGTGTGTTCTCTGTTGGGTGACCTGTCTCCTGGCCCTATTGTCTTCCTTTGGAGGTTTTCAGATGCCTTACTCAACACCTGCTTTCATCTTATCAGCCAAAACTTTGCCACTTTCTCACTGCCTATCCCTTTGGGAGGTTGGAAAAGGCAATGAATGTATTTACTGAAATGAATACAGTGATGTTTGCAGTAAAAGAACTGTTTATTAGTCAGGAAGGAGGAAATGGCTGTGGGAAGTAATCTTGTTATCTGTAGGTATTAAGAAGGTTCTGGTGGAGACTTCCTGGCCTCTGGAGTCCCTAGGCAAGGACTGAGGCAAGGAAACAGGAAGGCTGGAGAAGGCTGGCTCAACTCCATTCCATCTGCATTCAATTCCTTAGAAGCAGAGGTCATAAAGAGTGGCCACAAGGGACCTTGATTAAAATGTATTTTCACCCTAGAAGGAACGTGATCAGATGATCTTGGGATAATTTTAGAAGCAAGGGAAGAAAAGCAGGGAAGGGGTCAGGATGGTTGATTTGCAAACAGGGACCACAGGCAAGGTTGGTTGCTTTCTTTCTTTCTTATAAGCCCCAACAAACGTCACTTAAAAAATCATCCCCAACCTACTCTATGATCCTGCAATTCCTCTCCTGGGGATATATCCTAAGGAACCCAGCACACCCATCCAAAAATTTTTTCTTAGCAGCACAATTTGTAATAGCCAAAACTTGGAAGTAACCCAGGTGTCCAACAACAGATGAGTGGCTGAGCAAGTTGTGGTATATATACACAATGGAATACTACTCAGCTATTAAAAATGGTGACTTCACCATTCTCAGCCCATCTTGGATGGAGCCTGAAGAAATCATGTTAAGTGAAATAAGTCAGAAACAGAAGGGTGAATATGGGATGATCTCACTCTCAGGCAGAAGTTGAAAAGCAAGATCAGAAGAGAAAACACAAGTAGAACCTGAACTGGAATTGGCGTATCGCACCAAAGTAAAAGACTCTGGGGTGGGTGGGGGGAAGACAGGTCCAAAAAAGATGACAGAGAACCTAGTGGGGGTTGTATTGTTATAGGAAAACTGAGAAATGTTATGCATGTACAAACTATTGTATTTACTGTTGAATGTAAAACATTAATTCCTCAATAAAGAAATTAAAAAAAAAATCATCCCCAGTGGTTGGACGGTAGTGTAGTGGGTTAAGCACGCAGCTCGAAGTGCAAGGGCTGGAGTAAGGATCCCTGTTCAAGCCCCCGGCTCCCCACCTGCAGGGGAGTCGCTTGACAGGAGATGAAGCAGGTCTGCAGGTGTCTATCTTTCTCTCCCCCTGTGTTCACCTCCTCTCTCTATTTCTCTCTGTCCTATCCAACAACTATGACATCAATAATAACAACAACAATAAAACAACAAGGGCAACAAAAGGAGAGAAAAAAAAGAAGCAAATTAAAGAAAAAAAATCATCCTCAGTATGTTGTTTAAGTAAAAATGTGTAGGGGATTAGGGCCAGATGGTGACACACCCAGCAGACCATACATGTTATCATGTGAAACTACCAGGGTTTAAACCTGAGGTCCTCACCTGTAATGGGGAAGCTTTATGAGCAATGGAACAGTGCTGCAGGTGTCTCATTTCTCTCTTCATCTTTTACTCTCTCTCTCTTTATTTTTGCCTTCTGGGTTATCTCTGGGGCTTGGTGCCTGTACTATGAATCTACTGCTCCTGGAGGCCATTTTTCCCATTTTGTTGCCGTTGTTGTTGTTATTATTATTGTTGGATAGGACAGAGAGAAACTGAGAGAGGAGGGGAAGACAGAGAGGGGGAGAGAAAGATATAGACACCTGAAGACCTGCTTCACGGCAGGTGGAAGGTGGGGGCTTGAACCAGGATCCTTACACTGGTCCTTGGGCTTTGCACCATGTGCGTGTAACCTGCTGCACTACTGCCTGGCTCCTATCTTTTACTCTCTATCTAGAGAAAAAAAAAGCCACAAAGAATGGTGGAGTTGTGTGGCAGACATCAAGCTCCTGTGATAACCCTGGTGACAAATAAATAAATAAATAAATAAATAATGAAAAAGTAAAATGAAAGGATTTGGGGACACAACATAATGGTTATGCAAAAAAGACCAGTGTCTGAGGCTTTGACTTCTCAGGCTTAATCCCCAGCACCATCCCAGAGCTGAGCAGTGGTGTGTGTGTGTGTGTGTGTGTGTGTGTGTGTGTGTGTGTGTGTGTGTGTGTGTGTGTGTGTAATATTTAGGGACCTGGAAGTGTTTCAGACACAGAGAGCATGGAAGGCCCTGGATGTAACTTGTTCAATAACTGGGGCAGAGGCTCAACTATGATGAACTTGGAGAGAAATAGGTCCATTTCACCCCTGCTGAAAAGACCCCACTAATGAAGAGAAGAGTGAGTTGCTCTCACAGTTAATCCTTTTGGGAAATTCTGGGAAGCACCTTCAGGCTCTCCTTGTCACAGTTTTGCCAGAGTTACCACTCTGGCATTGTTGTTTCTTCACTTTGTAAAGTGAGATAACTTCCTATTGTAATTAGACTTAGTTTAACAGTTTCATCTTGTCAGAAAACTCAAATCTCTAAGTTGCTTGCCTTTGTACTTGTTTACTTTACTTGAAGTAAGTCTGTTTTCTCACCTCTGTAGGCACTTGGGTGTATGTAGCTAATTTCTTCAAGTCAACTTTTATCTAGTATAGTCTCATAATTACATAGTTCTCTGAATCACATGTCCTGCAGTTTGGTGCGTTGACACATGTCCCAGGCTTTACTTCTACTGTAGCTTGATGTAGCTCCCTTATTTTTAAAAAAAAAGCATCAGTTAATCCAAGATAGAGAGTCACTGCCCAGGAGGCCAGGGCAGTCTTCACAACACGAATGACTGCTATGAGGAAGGGAGAAGGAAAGAGGAAGTTGTCTCTATTATTCTCCAAGTCTTCCAAGATCCAGAACCAATTCCCAGTCTTATACCAGCATTATATGTCTTAGATTACAAAGTACATAATGAATTTACACCCCAGCCTTCTCTAGTTTGCCTGTTTCCTCTGCTCATGGAGTCCTTTGTTCTAGTTTTCAGGTACCAATTCTTTTTTTTTTATTTTATTAGGAATTTACAAAATTATAAGCTAACAGGGGTATAATTCCACACCTTTCCACACTACTAGAGTTCTGTGTCCTCATTCCCTCAGTTGGAAACTATATTAGTTCTCCCAAGATCACAGATACTATCTATCTATCCATTTTTTAAAATGGTTCTGCTTTCTCTTCCTTTTTTTTTTTTTTTTTTTTTGCCTCCAGGGTTATTGCTGGGGCTTGGTGCCTGCACTATGAATCCACTGCTCCTGGAGGTCATTTTTCCATTTTGTTGCCCTTGTTGTTGTTGTTACTGTTGCCATTGATGTTGTTGTTGTTGGATAGGACAGAGAAAAATCGAGAGAGGAGGGGAGCTAGAGAGGGGGAGAGAAATATAGACAACTTGCAGACCTGTGCTTCACCACTTGTGAAACAACCTCCCTGCAGGTGGGGAGCCCGGGGCTCAAACAGGGATCCTTACGCTGGTCTTTGTGCTTGGTGCCATATACACTTAACCCACCCCACTACTGCCCAATCCCCTTTCTTTTCTTTTCTTTCTTTCTTTTTTTTTTTGCAATAATACTTTGATAGAATGACGATGAAAGCTCAATTGTATTTGTTTATCATTATTATATCTTTCTCTTTCTTTCTAAGTCACACCTACTACTTCTGAGTGCCCTTCCTTTTTTTTTTTTTTTTTTTCCTTTTCTCTCTCTGATCTTGATTGGAATTGGAGTGCAGAGCTTTTTGGTTATTGTCCCCTAATATTTACCCCTCTGGGAGTATGGACCAAAATTCTTTAAGGGGTACAGAATGTGGAAGTTCTGGCTTCTATAACTGGTTCTCCACTGGACATGGGGATTGGCAGGTCAATCCATACACCATCAGCCTGTTTCTTTCTTTTTTTTTTTTTTAATTAAATTTTTTATTTAAGAAAGGATTAATGAACAAAAACATAAGGTAGGAGGGGTACAACTCCACACAATTCTCACCACCCAATCTCCATAACCCACCCCCTCCCATGATAGCTTTCCCATTCTCTAGCCCTCTGGGAGCATGGACCCAGGGTCGTTGAGGGTTGCAGAAGGTAGAAGGTCTGGCTTCTGTAATTGCTTCCCCGCTGAACATGGGCGTCGACTGGTCGGTCCATACTCCCAGTCTGCCTCTCTCTTTCCCTAGTAGGGTGTGTCTCTGGGGAAGCTGAGCTCCAGGACACATTGGTGGGGTCTTCAATCCAAGGAAGCCTGGCCAGCATCCTGGTGGCATCTGGAACCTGGTGATTGAAAAGAGAGTTAACATGCGAAGCCAAACAATTTGTTGAGCAATCATGGATACCAAGCTTGGAATAGTGGAGAGGAAGTGTTAGGGAGGTACTCACTGCAAACTCTAGTGTACTTCTGCTTTCAGGTATGTATTTTGCAGTAGTTTATGGATACATGTGCACATAAGCTCTCTCTCACAGAAACTGGTGTATATCTAGGTTATGGGACTTTGTTAGAAAGTGAATTACCTGAGATGAAATTAGAGTGTACTATAAAAGGAAAGGTCTCACCCGAGTAATGAAGCCATCAGCCTGTTTCTGTCTTTCCCTACTGGGGCAGGGCTCTGGAGAGGTGAGGTTCCAGGACACATTGGTGAAGTCATCTGCCCAAAGAAAGAAGGATGAAATCAGAGTAGCATTCGCAACTTGGAGGCTGAAAGGCTATGAGATATAAAGTAGGACAAAATGTTTAATAAACAAGAACCAAAAAGTAGGAATAGAACAGATGAAAATAGGGGTTTTAGGGCGAAAAGAAGCTAGGACGTCTATTTTAGGTAAGTCTACTTTAGGCCCATGACTTTGGTAATTTTTTGCTGGAGCTTGATATCTATCTAACATGGAGGCAGTCTAAAAATACTGTTTGGGAAGACAGTGTCAGAGTTGAGAATAGGACTAGAAAGCTAGATCAGGGCAGAGATAGGTGCCAACTCTTATTAGCAAATTCCTCAACTATTTTGGTTATCTCAAACATTGGCAGCAATTCAAAATGTTATTTTTGAAAGTATCAACATCTTAGGTTAAGGATAGAGTGTTGATAATGGAATTCCTGGCACCTGGCAAGAGCTGATGGGAAGAATTTTTCAGGGATCTGTTTAAGTCACCAGAAGCAAGATATGGAGACAAAGGCATGGCTCTAATGCACTAAAACCATCCTGGTCTTCAGGATTTGGAGCAAAACCAGTTGTCTAGTAAAATTGCTTCCATGGGTCAGGCCCTAGGTTCAATCCCTGGCTCTGTATGAGAGCAACAAAGACAAGAAAAGGTAGAAGTCCATGGATGGTGGAGGACTGCTTTGGTTTCTCCCCCCTGCTCCACATCCACTCTTCATTCTCTCTCAAAACTATAAAATAAAAATTAGACCACAGACATGGTACAATGTATCAAACATGTATAGGGCTCTGGGTTGGATCTTCAGCACATTTTTTTTTTTCCTCTCAAGCCTCTAGTATGAGTTTTGCTGTCTGTTTATAAATTGAACAACTAAATTAATTCTGCTTCTTCTTACAGGCGTTTCTATTGTACAATGACACACCCCAACTCCGGGGGTGGGGGAGGGGAAGAATATGTCCAGCTAGGGCTTGGCTTGTTGGTTGGATGTAGCATCTGAGAGGGCTGGGGGGGATCTTGGATGATCCTGATTTCCATATTTGGGGGGAAGCTAGTAACTCAGTTTTGGATATGTTGAACTCCAGGATGTACTCAGGTAAGAATCAGACACATGGATTTGAGACTCAAGAGGATGGCTGATAAAGGAGATTAAAGTTGAACTCCACTTGCGTGAGCTTAGTAGATAAAGATAGAGGAAAGGAAAAATTACTCAGGGGAAATATATTGCATCAAAAGGAAAAGGGATCATGAAAGAACCAGTAACTGCAAGACTTAAGAGATATTTAGTAGAAGAGAAGCTGGTAAAAGGAGTAAAGAAACCTACAAAAAGTTAGAGTGATAGGAAAAATAGTGAAAGTAACTAGTGACATGAAACCAGGTAGATATAGGAGCTACTGGGTTGTCTGAAAAGTCACAACACATTTTTGCATAGAAAAACAGAACAAATACATCATGACTTTTCCAACAGCTCAATACTTTCCACTGAACCAGTCAGACCAGGAAGAAACTAAGGCTCAAGTTACAAGGATAATGTAATCTGAGGCAAAGAGTTAGAAAATAAATCTAGGTGGTTCTTTCTGGTTTTTCTACTTTCGCACAATTCTTCTCTCAATCCCCAAGTTATCTTTCCTTAAAACAGGCAACTAAAAATTAACATTATATATAAAGGCACAATTATGCACAATATAATGAGCAGAATTGTTTTCTTAGGTGAAATAGCATAGTAAGATTCTTTGAAGTCATAGGGAATTAGAGTATCCCTGTTTTTCTTTCTCATAATTTTTTCATCACTTGGAAAATGAATACCTTTCATTACTTGTTAGCTATACATTTAACTGAAAACCAAAACTAATAATCAAATTTCTTGACCCATGTACATAGCTTCTAAGCTGCAAGTTCCAAATGATTATCGTTTAGTCAGTTATACCAAATGTGCTTAAATTATTTTCATATACCTCAGAAGACAACCAAATTTTAGCAATGTGATGATAATATACCCCCCCACCCCTAGCACTGATGGGCTCTAGCTTATAGTGGAAGAGTGTTGGGGACTGAACCTGGGATCTAGGAACCACAGACAAGAAAATCTTTTGCATAACTATTGTTATGTTCCTGGTTTGTCCACATTTTAAATATGAGAAAACCATACTATCCTTTGTATATTTTTGCTTCTGCTAACCTTTTAAACATCTTCACCTTACAGCTCTTGTATTTTGTCTTAATTAATTCATTAATTAAGACAGAGAACCAGAGCATCATTTTTTCCGTTTAGTTTTTTAAAAATATTTATTTTCCCTTTTGTTGCCCTTTTTTTTTTATTGTTGTTGTAGCTATTATTGTTGTTGTTATTGATGTTGTCATTGTTAGATAGGACAGAGAGAAGTGGAGAGAGGAGGGGAAGACAGAGAGGGGGAGAGAAAGATAATCACCTGCAGACCTGCTTCACTACCTGTGAAGTGACTCCCCTGCAGGTGGGGAGCCGGGGGCTTGAACCAGGACGCTTAAGCCAGTGCCATGTGCACTTAACCCGCTGCGCTACCACCAACTCTCCAGAGTATCATTTTAACACATGTGATCCTGGGAACCAAACTCAGGACCTCATGCTTTTAGGCCCAACTTCCTAACCACTATGCTAACCTCTGGGCCACAGAAATTGTCTGTTTTTAGAAAATGATGTTACTTTTCAAATGCTTCTCTTGGCACTAATAGAACATTAAATATTGGGGCTATGTAGTGACACATCTAGCTGAATGCATATGTTACCATGCACAAAGACCCAATTTGAGCCCCCGTTCCCCACTTGCTAGTGGGATACTTCATGAGTGGTGAAACTGGGCTTCAGGTGTCTCTCTCCCTCTCTAGCTCCATCTCCCACCTCAACTTCTCTCTGTCTTATCTAACAACAACATTTTTTAAAAAGGGAAATAAAATGGCCACTGAGAGCAGTGGATAGGTTATGCAGGCATCAAGCCCCAACAATAATACCGGTGGCAAACAAAAAGACAAAACACTGGCCTGGAATTATTCAATAATTCATCAGATCCATCTAAAGATTTTGGATCCTGAATAAGAAAGATAAAACTGCCTGACCAGCCTGAAGGAAAATTCTGAGACATACTCAGAAAATAGAGTGTTATAGAGATGAATGTAGCTCCCCTAATCCAACCCTGTTTAATATGATGTAAACAGGTATTTATAAAGTATTTAGTATCACAATATACTATTCATTTAGTTTCGTTTGTCAGATTGCATATATATTTTTTATTAAGTGGTGCACTTACATTTGACATGACTTGTATTATTTATAAGTGGGGGTTTTGCAATAGCATCATCACCAATATTGATAGCTACTTATTGGTAAGAAACATCTATTATGTGCCTCTCTGTAGAGATGCCGCTGTCATTCTTTGTTTGGATAATTTAAGGACACCAAAAAAATCTCATTAAATAGTGCCAATGTTATTAAAATAAATCTCAACCTAGATATACGTAGAATTAGCAGCATCTTTTCTGAGAGGTGACCTATTTAACACACCAAAAAGTGTAATGGATAGAAATATGTCTTGTAAACTACACAGTGCTAGGGAGACTATGAAATGTTGCAGCAGTTCAGGGAGGTAGAATTGAGTTTTCAGTACTTTGCATGTTTTGAAGAGTATCTGTCCTATAGCAAGTACTCACTGAATATTTGCTGAATGAATGAACCACTGATAGGCAATTCACTAGCAGAAGATAACTTTTTAAAAAATGATTTATTTTTATTTAATATCAACTAGAGATAGTTTTATGTTGAGAGAGAAAAAACAGAATACCACTCTAGTATATGCAGTGCTGGGATTCAAATTAAGAACTTGAGGTCTGAGAGCCCTGAGCAATATCAATCCAGCTATTTCCCTAATTGTGGTTAGAAGACAATTTTTAGCAACATGGGATATGTCCTTGCCATTGCTTTTTGGTAATTAGGAATGTGTCTATTTGAGTAAGTGGAGATAAAAATACTACCCTTTTGCTCTGCTTCTAAAACATATTTCAGGGGACACATCAATATAACCATTGTCCCTGTAATGACTCTGTTAGATAGTTGTCAAGATGGACTAGCCTTATACAAGAGGCTGGTGAGACAGTTCAGTTGGGAAAGCCCCTGCTTTGTCATAAGTGTGAGTCAGGTTTGACTGCCCAGCACACCACAGAACTGGAGGACATTTTGGTGCCATGGTATCTCTAATTCTCTCTCTTTAAATTTTATTTATTTATTATTGGATAGAGACAGAGAAAAATTGAGAGGGGAGGGTGGAGATATAGAAGGAGAGAGAGACATAGAGACACCTGAAGCCCTGCTTCATCATTCCTGAAGTTTCCCCCCTGCAGGTGGGGACCAGGGGCTTGAACCTGAGTCCTTGTGCATTGTAGTGTGTGCACTTAACCAGGTGCACCACCGCCTGGCCCCTCTTTAATTCTCTTTTTATCTGAAATAGTCAGCTTAGGGTGTTGAAGCCCCACTGACAAAAACAACAAAATGTACCAAGTTCTGCTAAATAAATAAATAAATAAATAAATAAACAAATTAATAAAGTAGACTATTCATTCAATAATTTAACAAACAAGGCAGACTTTGAAGCAGTTTATTGCTTCTAACTTTGTGCTCCATGAACATATATTACCTATTGAAAATTATAGTTAGATCCAGGGATGGGAGCAAAAATATATCAGACCACCTTGGACTTTCCAGATCTCCTGTAGCTCTCAAATTTCTCCTCTCATGATCCTTTGGTCAGAAGAGAAATCTACTGTTTGAATTCTCTGTCATCGTCTTTTCTGTATGCTGTCAATACTGCTTGTGGGTGAATGCATGAGCTTTGTTTCCGGGCTTCCACTGACATCTGAGCTTTGCCCGTTCATTTTATCCCATCATCTTGCTGTTTCCTCCCTGAGCTTTGACATTGTTTGATTTGTATTCCATGAGGCTGTTGCTTCATTACACTTTAAACATTCATGATGAACTATTTGATCACAATTATTACCCGTGTCTTTGTTATTCCAGTGTATGCTCTGTCTACCTTTTGCTTTCCTGCTCTTTTCTACTAAGATGTAGTATCTTCTAGAGTTTCCTTTTATATCTTTTCATTTTATAGAAGACGAGTTTTCCTTGATGACTACTTACAGAAGGTTTGTGTGGGGAAGGGTCAGGTTAGCTTAAATTTTTCTTCATTGGAGGTCTTAAGTCAGTTTAGTTTTTGCTTCTTCTAAAGCAGTGAAGATGAGTAGTCATGATATTTTTACAACTCAGACTCTTTTGTGTTAGCAATATCATTCAATATGGTTACTCTCTAGTTCTTCGGAAGGTTCACTTTTGTTCTCTAAATTTTTTTATTTTTATTTTTTTTTAATTGTGGAAAAGTGAGACTAGAGCATCACTCTACCACTTTATGTAACACCGGAGGTAGACTCTCCCACATGCAGACATGCACTCCACTGCTGAAACACTTCCCTTTGTCCTCACCACTATCTTTTGATAACAGAGACCAAGAAATTTTTTTTTCTTTTTTTCTTTTCTTTTCTTTTTTTTCTTTTCTTTTCTTTTCTTTTCTTTTCTTTCTTTCTTTCTTTCTTTCTTTTTTTTTTTTTGCCTCCAGGGTTATTGCCGGGGTTCAGTGCCTGCATCACGAATCCACTCCTCCTGGAGACCATTTTTTCCCCTTTTGTTGCCCTTGTTGTTTTATCATTGCTGTGGTTATTATTATTGTTGTTGTTGTTGCTGTCGTTGGATAGGACAGAGAGAAATGGAGAGAGGAGCGAAAGACAGAGGGGGAGAGAAAGATAGACACCTGCAGACCTGCTTCACCGCCTATGAAGCGACTTCCCTGCAGGTGGGAAGCTGGGGGCTCGAACCAGGATGCTAACACCGGTCCTTGCACTTCGCGCCACGTGCGCTTAACCCGCTGTGCCACTGCCCGACTCCTGAGACCAGGGAATTCTTGGTGCCAGCAGATCCATTCTTTTCTCAATACTGCAAGCAAGAAAGTTAGGTTTTGCCCCTAGGTTTCAAGAACTCTACAAGATTCACAAAGCACACACTTCTATAATGGTGTTGTAATAGGTCCCACTGTGAATGGATGTAATATGCGTTGTCATGTGAGCAAGAAGATGAAAGGATTAACAACTCTCCTCCCACACAGAGAAATTGCAGAACCTCAGTTAGGTCTGGAAGTCCTTCTGGGATAACAAGGTACACTCCTATCTAAAACCATTTCTATGTCTTTGGTAGTCTGGTGAGCGTAATGTCCCTACAATTGGGTACTGCTTTAAGTACATTTACATCTATATTGACACCTGTTTGAAGCGGTCATTTATTCTCCTGTACAGATGAGAAAAGCATTCTTTTATAAAGAATGAGTTCTCCTCCCAGACAATGAGGACCTAGACGAGGAGAGTTGTTGAAAGTGGAAGGTTTTCATTTTAATATGAGTACATATATTATTGCTATAATTCAATATATTCATCGATAGAGGAGCCACTGTGTATACAGCTCACACTGGTAGAATGTTGAAATAGAAAATCCTTTAAAAAGAAGCTTGGAGACCAGAGAGATAGTTCAACCTGTCAGAGCACAGAACTTGCATGCCTGAGGCCCCAAAGTCCGCAGGTTGAATGTCTAGTGCTACCTTATGCCAGAGTTGAGCAGTGCTCTGGTCTTATCTTTTTTCCTTCTTCGTCTCTCATTCTCTGTTTCTTATAATAAAGAGATAAATTAATCTTTTAAAAAATACATAGAAAGAGCCTTGTTCTCACTAATTTTGAGTTCTTGAGGGCCCAGCTTCCGATTGCTTAATGCTCTTAGTGTTAGCAACAAGAACAAGATACATCACCTATAGAAGTGTGTGTCAGACCTTTTGTGATGGGGATGGTGTTAATATACACTCCTATTAATGTATAGCCTCACAAATCACTATTTAATTAATGTGAGCGGGGGAAAATGGGTTGAATGTCTCAAACTTTTTGATGTATAGAACATAGCTCTGAGTATATGTTTCTTCAATCTAAGCACTTCAAACTTCAAATTGGTAATCAGATTGAATTTTAACAGTGGGCTCAAATTCTAAGTACATTTGTAATAGTAACTGTCCTTTGAAATATTAAATCTTTTAAAAGCTTAGATCAGGGAGAACAGAAAGATCTGGTGGCTTTATTTTACAAGATACAAATATATGTAAATAGCATAAAAGACATAAATTATGATGTGGTCTTTTACATGCCCCTCAATCATTCCAAAGCTAAACTTGTCAGACAAAGTAAGGACTACAAAAGCTGGATAAGGGCAAGAGACTGGCAGACTTTAATGATGACTCTTTTTCCTCACTACCAGGCCACTCCATCACTTGGGGCTCTAGTCAGGGAGTCCTGGGATTCCCACACAGACATGATGGGCCTAGACCTCTAACAGATCTCATTTGCCATCGTCACTGGTCATCTCCATCAGGAACAACATAATGGACCCCTTTATGGGCCCCCATAAGACCTTGCCCTCAATGTGAATCAACAATGGTAGTGAATGTTCCATTCTCTGATGGGAGGTTGGACAACATACTCTACTTACTACCTGAGGAAGTAATTACTGCACCCTGGAATGTTCCTAGCTGTGACCACAGAATCACAGGGTGATTCTGTGAGGTCAGACCTACAGGGATGCAGAGGTTACATAGGCTTCTGTGCTGACTATGGACCCCAGATCTAAAACCCAATGGGGTTTACAGTTAACAATATTTATATACTTTTCCCATATTTGGGAGCTACTCTCTTTCTTGATACAGCTTTCTAGTCTTTTTCCCAACTATGACACCATCTCCTCAGACAGTAACCTGGGTCCACCCGCATATTAGCTGTCAGGTTCAGGCAAAAACTTCTAAAGTCATGGTTCCCTGGGAATATACCTAAAATAGACCTACTAGCTTTTTATAAAATGGAGACTCCAAATCTTCATCAGTAATATTCTTGCTTTTAGGTTCATGATTAGTCAACAATTTGTTCTGCTTTATGTCTTATTTATTTATTTATTAACAAAACTGTAGGTTAAGAGGGGTACAACTCCACACAATTCCCACCGTATCCCATCCCCTCCCCTGATAGCTTTCCTATTCTTTAACCCTCTGGGAGTATGGACCCAAGGTTATTGTGGGATGCAGAAGGTGGAAGGTCTGGCTTCTGTAATTGCTTCCCCACTGAACAGGGGTGTTGACTGGTCGATCCATACTCCCAGCCTGCCTCTCTCTTTCCCTAGTAGGGTGGGACTCTGGGGAAGCGGAGCTCCAGGACACATTGGTGGGGTCATCTGTCCAGGGAAGCCTGGCCGGCATCATGCTGGCATCTGGAGCCTGGTGGCTGAAAAGAGAGTTAACATACAAAGCCAAACAAATTGTTGAACAATCATGCACCTAAAGGCTGGAATAGTGCAGATAAAGTGTTGGGGGGTACTCACTGCAGACTATTGTGTACTTTTGCTTTCAGGTATATATTTTGCCCTAATTTATGGATACGTGTGAACATATGCTCTATATTATGGGACCTGATCTATATCTAGGTTTGGGGACTTTGTTAGGAAGTGAACCACCTGGAATGGAATTAGAGAATACTATGAAAGGAAAGGTCTCACTCGAGTGATGAGGCTGAAGGGTTGTCATTCCACACCTGAAGTCTCTGGACACAGTCTGAGGTGAAGCATGCTGAGATGGTACTCATTGCATTGATTAGGTTGGGATCGGCAGATGCAATATTATTTGGTATGAATTGAGAGAAGCATGTGGGAAAGTGTGCCCCACCCTAAGGTTCCAGGACTGGGGGAAATATAGGCTCTTTAGTGGAAATGTGAGGTTCCTGCTGTCTTAGAGTTCAAGAAGACAAGATAGTTATTGTTATAATCACATTATTTGGTAATTGGGTTAACTTTGAAAAATCCCTTTTGTTAGGATTTGCTGTATAATACCCAGCATCCCCATAATTTATGTCCTTTGACATTATTTATATATAGCTGTGCCACCGGTTGCTTCTGTTCTCCCTGGTCTAAGCTTTTGAGAGAGTCAACATATCAAATACTCAGCCTATGTATTAAAAAGACTCAAGTCTGTGCTTTAAAAAGTTTAAGACATTCAATCAATTTTTCCCCTCTCATATTAATTAAATAGTAATTTATATGACTACAAATTAATAGGAGTGTACATAAACACCATTCCCACAAACAAAAGACTATGCCCCATCCCACCCACTCACCCAAACCCCATCCCCAACCCCCGATGCCCCGGGAAGCCGAATATCCACCCTCCCCCTTACCCCAGGGTTTTTACTTTGGTGCCCTACTTCTGCTTTGTATGTTAACTTTTTCACCCACTAGGTCCCAGATGCTACCATGAGGCCAACCTGTCTATCCTGGGAAGATAATGCCACCATGTGTCCTGGAGCCCTGCCTCCCCAGATCCCCATCCCACTAGAGAAAGAGAGAGATAGGCTGGGAGTATGGATCAATCTGCTAACGCCCATGTTCATCAGGGAAGCAGTTATAGAAGCCAGACCTTCCATCCTCTGCACTCTATAATGATCCTGGGTCCATACTCCCAGAGGGATAAAGAATAGGGAAACTATCAGGGGAGGGGATTAGATACAGTGTTCTGGGGGTGGGAATTGTGTGGAGTTGTACCCCTCCTATCCTATACTTTTGTCAATATTTCCATTTTATTAATAAAAATTTAAAAAGTGTGTGTGTGTGTGTGCATGTGCATGCATGCACGTGCATGTTTCAGACATAGCAAAAATACTTCATCCAACCATCAGGGAGATTAGGATCTGAAGTGGGCCTGTAGAGTTACCCCACATTGGCATAAGGGTGTTGCATCTTCAGTTGGTTTGAATGTGAAAGTGGCTCATTTTGGGAAAGGCTGAGTTTCTGTTGAAGGCAGTTCCTAAAGGGACAGGCAGTTGAAAGTTGTCTCCTGGCCGTGTTTCTGGCAGCTAAGAGATTGTCCTTCATTCCAGGAGAAGATTGAGATGGCACACTGCAGTACTTAATGACTGTAAGCACACAATTTTTTTTTCTTTTACCACAGTGTTGCTCAGCTGGTTATGGTGAGGCCAGGGATTGAACTTGGAATTTCAGGTGCCTCAGGCTTGAAAAAATGTTGAACTACCAGTGGTGCTATCTCCCTGGCCAGAAGGTGCATTTTGAGACAAGTGGTTTTCAAGTGTTGAATCTAGAGAAGTAAAACATTCCATTCTTTCTAGTCCTCCACTCAACTGTTCTCAGTTTTATCCCAAGGTTGTTTGGACTATGGTTGGTTAGGGTTGCAATTTACCTGCCCAAATCATCAGATTTAAACCTCTGTGCTTTTTTGTAGAGCTTTATCTAGGGAAATAGAGGAGTATGAGGGAAAGACAGGGAGTGAAGGCCATAACAAAACAAGCAAGCAAGCAAACAAACAAACAAACAAATCCATTTTGGGGGGGCCAGGAAATGGTGCACCCGGTTAAGCATACACATGACCAAGCATGAGGAGCCAGGTACCAGCCCCCATCCCCTTCCTGCAGGGGAACACTTCACCAAAGGTGAAACAGGCCTGCAGGTCTATCTATCACCTGTCGGTCTATCTATCTATCTATCTATCTATCTATCTATCTATCTATCTATCTATCTCTTATCATCTATTCTCTTCCCTTCTTAACTTCTATCTGCCCTATATAATAAAAAATAGAAGGAAAAAGAAAAAAAAAGGAAAAAATGGCCACTGAGAGCAGTGGATTCATAGAATTGGCACCAAGCTCCAGCAATAACCCTGGTGGCAAAACAAAAACAAACAAAAACAATCAAATTCTGTAGTGATTGAACAAATCTATATCTTGATTGTGGTGGTGACATGAAATAAATATACATTGAATCACATACACACACACACACACACACACACACACACACACACACACACATACACATACACACACACAAATGTAGGGAAATTGTGAGGATATGGTTGAGCATGGTGTGGGACCTCCCATTGAAAAGTGCGTGCCTGCATGGCATGACCTTTCTATCAGTATCTCTCTACTTGAGATGAGCATGGAAGAAAACAACCGCCAGGAGTAAGTTCCCTCTGTCAGTCTCTCTGCCTCACAAAAGACTGCATACAGCCCATTGCTTTGTTCCCAAACCAGTTGGTTCGTTTACTCAGAAGTTAATAGAAGTCCATCTACTTTGATCATATATGGCCCATACATCATTGTTCTGCTCTGTCAAACTATAACCAGGAACATTCTCTTTACTCCTTCACCCCCTCCGGTTCTTTTAATCCTACATGATCCATCTTCTCTCTTAAGGCTCCTCTCTGTCTGCTGGTTATTGATAACCCTACTTCCTTCATTCCTTAGATCAAATAAACCCCTTGTTCAACATATACTAGGAATGCTCTGACCCTTCCCCAACCCCCTACTTCTCTTTGTCCCTCTTTTCCCAAACCATATATAGAATGGATAACTTACTTCCTCCTACAACCCCTTATAAACCCTACTTTGCTGTTCAATAAACGGATTATGCATGAAACATTCCTCTAGTGATCTCTTGTGTTTCTAGCTATGAACACAGAGAAAGACCCAGTCGGCTCACTCCTACTGTCCCTGAACATTCTTCTGGGCCCCCGAATCTGGTGTGCAACAAAGCAGGTAAGCCAAGGAGTTTGTGCCCAGGAACAGGTCTCTCCACAAAAAGTCTGACACACAAAGACAATTGCATAGTAAACTCTGAGCATGGTGGCTTATAACAAATCCAGCTTCATAGCTTTGATATTGTACTATTAATTATTCAAGATACTAATGTTCGGGAAAGAACGCGTTAGGATGTGTAACACTTACCATGCATTTTTTTGTAACTTCCTGTACATCTATAACATAAAGCATTCTATCAAGTGGATTAAATATTAGTAATTTATGTTTCTATAGATTTATTTATTAATGAGAGAGAGAAAGTGAAAGAGAGTCCCGGGCACATGCAACACCGGAGACTGAAACCCATAGCAGAGTTGAGAATTTAAGGCAAATCATCTTTATACACAGTATTAGGATCATATAGCTTAATTTTTAAATCATCTTTATTTATTTATTGGATATAGACAGCCAGAAATTGAGAGGGAAGGGGGTGATAGGGAGGTGAGACACCTGCAGCACTGCTTCACTCCTTGTAAAGTCTTCCCCCTGCAGGAGGGATCTGGAGGCTTGAACCTGGCTCCTTGCACATTGTAGCATGTGCACTCAACCAGGTGCACCACCTTCCAGCCACTCATGCAGCTTTTTTCATATGGCCAATTAAAAAAGAAAGAAAGAAAGTGAGTGTCAAATCTATATGCAAATATCTAGTGTAAAGCTTGAAGTCACACACACATACTTCTGGCCATCTAAAGTTATCTATCGTTTTGATTGCTTATTGTCTGACAATAATTTTATCTGACAGTCCTTTTTTTTTTCAGATCACTTTATTAGAAGGTTAATGGTTTACAGCACAGTTGATATATAGGTGACTGTCCATTTTAATTTATGCTCATTAGAATTTTTGTCACTAGCCTGGGAAAGAAAAACAATCATATGTATTGATATTGCTGTGCTAAGAGTTCTGGTTTAAAAAGCAAGGAAGAGGGCGGGTCGAGTGGTAGCCAGAGGGTTAAACGCACGTGGTGCAAGGCACAAGGACCAGTGTAAGGATCCCGGTTCAAACCCCCAGCTCCCCACCTGCAGGGGGGTTCACTGCAAAGGCGGTGAAGTAGGTCTGCAGCTGTCTATCTTAAATAAAAAGAAAACTTTTGGGAGTAGGGCAGTAGCACAGCGGGTTAAGTGCACGTGGCACAAAGCTCAAGGACTAGAGTAAGGATCCTGGTTCTAGCCCCCAGCTCCTCACCTGCGGGGCGGGGGAGGGGGGGGTCAGTTCACAGGCGGTGAAACAGGTTTGCAGGTGTGTATCTTTCTCTCCCCATCTCTGTCTTCCCCTCCTCTCTCAATTTCTCTCTGTCCTATCCAACAATGACAGCAATAATAACAACAACGACAAACAACAAGGGCAACAAAAGGGAAAAAATAGCCACCTCCAGTGGATTTGTAGTGCAGGCACTGAGCCTCAGCTATAACCCTGGAGGCAAAAAAAAAAAAAAAAAAGCAAGGAGGGAAACAAACTGGAAGGGGCCAGGCAGTGGTGTACCTTGTTGAACACACACATTAAAGTGCACAAGGACCAGGATTCAAGCTTCAGTCCTCACCTATGGGGGCAAGGGAAGCTTCATGAGTGGTGAAGCAGTGCTGCAGTTGTCTCTCTTCCTCTCTATTCCCCTTCCCTCTCAATTTCTCTCTGTCTCATCAAATTAAAAAAACAAAGGAAGAAAGAAAAAAAAAGAAGAAAGGAGAGAAAGAAGGAAGGAAGAAAGAAAGAAGAAAAGATACATTACCATGTGTAAGGACCCAGGTTTGAACTACTCCCCACCTACAGTGGGGAAGCTTCCTGAGTGGTGAAGTAGGTCTGCAGGTCTCTCTCTCTTTCCCATCCCCTCTCAATTTCTCTCTGCCATACATATATTTAAAAAAGGGAAAAATGGGCCCTGGGAGAGGTGGATTCAATGTGTAGGCATTGAGCCCCACCAAGAACTCTGGTGGCAAGGAAGGAAGAGAGAGAGAGAGAGAGAGAGAGAGAGGTGAGGACTAGGAGCAATTTATTCATGGTTTAAACATGGAGTCCCAGCTACAGCCCTGGTGGCAATAAAGAGAAAAAGAAAAAAAAAATGCAACAACCTTAGAAGTGATACTTTTAAATACAATTATTTATCAATGAGAAAAGAGGAGGAGAAAGTGAGAATCAGAGCATCATTCTGGTATATGCAATGGCAGGGATCAAGCTCAGGACCTTCTGTTTGTGAATCCAGCACTTTTCCCACTATTCCACCTCCGAGACTACAGTGTTACACTTTGTAAAAGGATGTGGGGATCTCCTAGCTTCCTACTACAGAGGACCTGCTTCTCATCAGGCTGAGCACAAGCTGATAAAGCAGTTTTGCCAGCAGAGGCTGTGCACACGGGTTTTTACATGCCAGATTTTTTTTTGAATTCACTGCTTTCCATGGTTGGTGCTCTGTGACTAATAATGCCCATAATCCCTGTGCTGCATTGAATTTATGATCCACATTTTATTGATGTGCTATTATAAAAGGCTGTCTGTACAACTTCCTTGGCCAGCAGGAAAAGTGGCGTATAAGAATGTTTGGGGTGTTTTAAGGAACTGTAAGGTATAAGACACCAAGTTAAAGGTGACTGAGGACACGGATGGCACTTCAGGGAGCACAGCAAAGCCCCCTGGGCTTTTGGCATTGCCTGGAACGCTCTCAGCTGCAGAGGCTCAGAAGTCTGGCTTGGAACCTGAAATATCTGCTTTTCTCAGTGATGTGGAACATGACATCAGGCTTAAGAGTAGCACAATTACTTGAGCTACTTTTATTTATGCTAAGTAAATGCTTCCTTCTCTCAGCAGCTGGTAATGGATGTTCTGGGCTGTGAGACTGAGCCTCTCATTCTTGAATAAATATTTTAAATCTAAGAGGCAGAGATGATGCAATACAAAGTATCTATTTTTTTTAAACTTCCTGCAGCTATTTCATTCACTGATGCACTTGAGCTTCATAGACTCTTGAGCAGGAAAATCTGGGCCATGCTGCTTTACTCTCCAAGTGAAGCCAGGGGTCCTGAAACTAGGACTGTGTTCCACCTCTGCTTGGTGACAGGTATCTGCAATTTAGATCAGTCAGGGTCCTGCAACAGGCTAATGCTACAGGACAGAAAGAAAGGAGGGGAGTTTTAAAGACTATTTCAAAAGGTAGGAGTGGTAGCATGGGAAACCCACAAGGGTTACAGAGGGCCCCAGACCTAGTTTACTCCTAGGTTTAAGGAGATAGGGGGAAGAAGCATGGTTCCAAAACTCAGAGGAGCAGCTGAGGGGGATTGGCCAGCTGGATTCTCCATTAGAGAAACACACTGAAGACCAGTTGAAAGGGACTTGGGGATTACATTTCCCAACTCCTCTTTCCTCCTACCTCTGATTTTGTTTTCTCTCTTTTAAGATTTATTTATCCTTCTTTTAAAATTTTTTCCCTTTTGTTGCTCTTATCATTTTATTGTAGTAGTTGTTGTTATTGCTATCATCATTGTTGGCTAGGACAGAGAAAAATGGAGAGAGGAGGGGAAGATAGAGAGGGGGAGAGAGAGACACCTGCAGACCTGCTTCACTGCTTGTGAAGCGACTCTTCTGTGGGTGGGGAGCCGGAGGCTCAAACTAAGATTCTTATGCAGGTCCTTTGTGCCACATGCATTTAACCTGTTGCACTCCCTATTTATCTATTCTTATGAGGCAGATGATAAGAGGACTGAGAGAGAAAGAGTGAGAAAGACCAAAGCATCATTCAGTTCCTGCATAAGGTGGTACTAGGGATTGAGTTTGTGACTTCCAGGGCCTCAGATATGTAAATTCTGTGCTGAATTATCTTCCTGGCCCTGATCTTTTGTTCTTGCCTCCCATTTTCCTCATCTCATTTTCTAATCCAACTTGAAGATACGGTACTAGCAATTCTTGTTGCTACAGCTCATAAATGTCAGCCTACTAAAACAGTGGAGCAGAAAGAAAATCTATGGAAAGAGTCTGGAATACCCAGCACAACAGCACTCACATTTTCTTTCTTTCTTTTGGTTTATTTATTTATTTGTTTATTTATCTTAGTGATTTAATAATTATTAACAAGGTTGTGGAATAAGAGGCGTACAATTCTACACAGTTCCCACCACAATTCCACATCTTCTCCCCTCCATTGGAAATTTCCCTATTCTTTATCCCTTTGGGAGGGTGGACCTAAGATCTTTATGGGGAGCAAAAGGTGGAAGGTCTAGCTTCTATAATTGCTTCTCTGCTGGATACGGGCATTGACAGGTTGATCCATACCCCCAAGCTATTTATATCTTTCCCTGGTGGGGTAGGGTTCTGGGGAGGTGGGGTTCTTGGACACATTGGTGAGGTCATCTGCCCAGAGAAGTCAGGTTGGTGTTATGGTAGCATCTGCAACTTGGTGGCTGAAAAGCATTAATATATAAAGCAGAACAAATTGTTTAATAATCAGGAACTGAAAGGTAAGAAGATAGCAAATGAGATTTGGGGTCTTCATGTTGGAAGAAGCTAGGAAGTCTACTTCAGGTATATTCCAGGGGGCCTATGACTTTACTAATTTTTGCCTGAGCCTGCCAGCCAACATGGGTTAGGAGTATTGTCTGGGAAGATGATGTTAGAATGGAGGGTAGGACTAGAAAGCTGGATCAGGGCAGAGAGAAGCTCCCAGATATGGGGGAAAGTATACTAACGACCATTAACTGTAAACCCCATTGATCTGATCTAGAGCTCATGTCTGTTCATATTTAGTACAGGAATAGGTACAACCTCTGCATCCCTGTTGGTCTGAGCTCACATTGCCTGTCATGGCTAGGAACATTCTAGGCTGCACTCATTTCAGTACCAATCTTCCTTGAGTGGCAGAGTATGTAGACCCAGCCTCCCTTCAGAGAGTGAGGCAGTTTCTACCACTGTTGTTCTACATTGAGGGCAAGTCCTCTAGAGGCCCACAAGAGGGTTTATGATTTTTGTTCCTGATGGAGATGACCAGTGATGTTGGAGACAGGGATCTTTTAGAGCTCTAGGCCCATCATATCTATGTGGGAATCCCAGGATTCCCTGACTGGGGCTCCAGATGATGGGACCACTCACATTTTCTCCACTATATTCTACAGGGGAGCAATGTCTGAACAGGGAGGAACTGTCTTTTACACTCAATAGAAGGAAGCAAAGACAGTATGTAGATCTTTGATACTTCTTGAGAAAGTCAGTCTAGGCTCATGCTATGGTCAAAGTGGTTTCTTTTCTCATTTTCCTTTCTGCTTCTCAGCCCCCTGGACTTCCATACTACTCATTGCACTTGGGCTTGTGGGAAACAGTTCTCTCTTTCCAGTGGTTTCCAGGACGTCATTGACCATCATCACCATCAGTCATATGTCTTTCATGAAGATTTCCATAAATTTTATCTGAAAATCGATCTCAGAGAGGTTTTCAAAGAAATCCAGGCAATAGTGATAGCAATATTAAGCCATGGTAATAACCCCCATATTCCCATATGGTCATATAATTTATGCATAGACATTAAGGTGTTTGTGGTGTGAACAAAAAGATGGGGTCATTTTATTTTAATTGAAGTGGCATTGCATTCTAACATTATGTTAAGTTTCAATACCTGGGCTCCAGGTGATGTCTTGCATTTCTGAAGCCCTAGGTTCAATTATTGATGTTGCATAAAAACAAGAAGGATAAAAACAAGTATAACATCATAATGGTGGAGTGGTACTCTAGTCTCCCCACTCTCATAAGAAGGTCCATGATAAATCAATAAAAATAATAATCAATAAAATAAATCAATGTGTGTATATACTGCATTAATTTCACCATTCAAAGCCCAGCTCTACCCTTCATCATACAAGTGGTCCTTTTTAATTACCACCTTCCATTCTCCTTCCCTGCTGGAACAATAAGTGGTCCTATTGTTTAAAGGCTTATTTCTGTTTTATTTTATTTTATATATTGTCATCAGAGTTATTGCTAGGGTCTGGTGCCCGAATGGGTACACTGTTCCTGGAAGCCATTTTTTTTTCTTTTTCCCTTATTTGATAGGACAAAGAGTAATTAAAAGGTATTTTATAGGTAAATACTCAGAGTGGGACAACTAGATTTTTTATTTTTATTTACTTACTATTTTTACTGGACCACTATTCATCTCTGCCTTATGGTAGTATGAGGAATTGAAGCTGGGATTTTGGAGCTTCAGGTATGAAAGCCTTTTTGCTCAATATAAAATTTCTATTTTTAATAAGTCTCCATATTGTTTTCCATAATCACTACACTAATTTAGAATTATTTTATTTTATTATTTATTTATTTCACTAGAGCATTCATTGCTTAGCTCTGGTTTGTAGTGGTACTGGGATTGAAACTGGGATGTCAGAATCTCAGGCACTAAAGAAATTTTTTTTTGCATTCACCTGAGGAAGATGAGTCCTGAAATCGGGGCAGCTTGCAACATTCCTACTCATGTCCACAGAATGTGAGCTCGGATCTACAGGGATACAGAGGTCACACAGGCTCTTAAGCTGATTATGGGCCCCAGATTAGACCAAATCGATGAGGTTTACAGTCAACAATATTTATACACCTTTCCCATATTTGGGAGCTATTCTCTTCCCTGATCCAGCTTTCTAGTCCTTTTCCCAGCCATGACATCATCTTTCCACCTGCATATCAGATGTCAGGCTCAGAGGGAAAAAAAAAAAAAACTAATATAGTCATGGGCCCTTTGGAATATAACTAAAATAGGCCTACTAACTATCTACAAAACGAAGAGCACCCCCACCCCAACTCATCATCTGCACTATTCCAGCCTTTAGGTTCAAGATTAGTCAACAACTTGTTTGGCTTTGTATGTTAACTCTCTTTTCAGCCACCAGGTTCCAGATGCTAATATGATGCCAACCAAACTTCCCTGGGCAGACAACCCCAGCAATGTGTCCTGGAGCCCTGCTTCCCCAGAGCCCCACCCCACTAGGGAAAAAGAGAGAGGCAGATTGGGAGTATGCTCATCATGCATTTTTATGTTTGTTTTGGCATGCTAAAATACTTAATGACTATATTTTTCATCTTGATTGTAAATTTTTTTGGGGGTCCTCTCACTTGCCTCACTCTAATCCCACACTGTCAAGGGCTTGCTTACTTTTTGGGAAGGATCCTTCAGTGAGCTTACTTGCCACACTATGAAAAAGATCAGTCCTTTTACCAGCCATGACATCATCTCCCCAGACAATAATTAGGATCTACTTGCATATCATATTTCAGACTCAAGCAAAACAAAACAAAATAAAACAAAAAACCCAAAACAAACAAACAAACAAAAAACACACACTAGTATAGCTACAGGCCCTTTGAAATATAACTAAAATATGCCCACTAGCTATCTACAAAATGGAGGACCCCCCAACACTTCATCTGCACTATTCCAGCCTTTAGGTCCATGATTGTTAAAAAATTTGTTTGGCTTTGTATATTAACTCTCTTTTCAGCCACTAGGTTCCAGATGCTAGCAGGATGCGACCAAACTTCCCTGGACAGACAACCCCACCAATGTGACTTGGAGCTCCGTTTCCCCACACCCTTCCCCACTGGGGAAAGAAAGAGGCAGGCTGGGAGTATGGATCGACTTGTCAACTCCCATATTCAGTGGGGAAGCAATTACAGAAGCCAGACCTTCAACCTTCTGCATCCCACAATGACCCTGGATCCATACTCCCAGAGGGTTAAAGAATAGGAAAGCTATCAATGGAGGGGATGGTATATGGAGGTCTGGTGGTGGGAATTGTGTGAAGCTGTACCCCTCTTATCCTATGGTTTTGTCAGTTTCCTTTTTATAAATAAAAAATTTCTAAAAAAAGAAAAAAGATCGGTTGTAAGAATGTTCATGTAACTTTTCAAGAGTGTAGCTAGTATATAAGGGGTGGCAAGATTCTACTGTATTTTCTTTGTATTTCTTGGTACTTTAAAGCAGATCTCTCTTTCCCTCACCTCCAGTTGTGAAAGTCTCTTAATCAATGAGCATTCTTCATTCCAAAGAGAACTTTGTTTAACCCTGAGTGGGAAATAAATTTGAGTTATGTGACAACGGGCCAATTTCTCAAGACTCCTTATTTTACTTTCATCCTGCTATTTACTTAAAGTGCTTTTATTATTATTATTATTTTAACAAACTGGTCTAACAGAAACTGCTACTATAGGAAGGAGAGCCCAAAATAAACAACCACCTTTGAAAAAAAAAGAAAGAAAACACTTAGACTCAGCCTGTAAAGAGCTGAGAAGGCTCCCAGCAAGCAAAACCCAGGTCTTTGCAGTAAAAACATTCTCCTCCCTGTTTAAAAAAAAAACAAAAAAGCAAATCTTGACTGTCAGCCTTGATGCCACCTCCCCTCCTGCAAGTTTTCTGCTGTAATGGGCTCTCCCACTTCTGTGCCAGCACGAAGTTCTGGAGATGCCAAACCTCATTCTTTCTTAGCAATCAAAGCAGGGGCATCTCAACAATAGGCAGAAAGAGCTTGAGGGGTATCTGAGAAGGCTCTGTGGATTCCAACAAGCAACACATTAGTAAGGTACGTTAGCAGAGAAAAAGACAATAGCCTAGTTTGCATTTTTGGCAAAATAGAACAGGAACTGAATCCAGGTTACACTGAGAGATTGCAAGTTCTGTCCATGGACACTTAATAAGTGATTGGTAGTGCCCACACCCCATCCAGACCTACCACATCCCTTCCCTACCCTATGAAGCTCTCAGGTAATTTATTGTGCTCGTGCTGCTTGTGAGGGCACAGGGGACCCTGCTGGATTACATCTTAATGGGGACCTGTTGCATAAACTCCCTAACTGCCAGGATTTTACCTCTGGCCAGGTGTACACCTGGATCTTTGGCTGTGGAATCTCCATTCTGCATCTCCCAGAGCACACACTAGTTTGAAACAGCACAGACATGACATGACCTTTAAAATTGACCTTAGGCTGGGCTGAAACATACCCTTGGGACCCCCAACCAACCTGAGCTGTTGGCTGCCTGGGTTGGCCAATGAAGCCTGGACAAACAGGAAGCAGGTTGTCCTCCATGAGACTGAGAATACTGAAGCACCAGAGTGGGGATGGAGTCTCTTCGGACAGGTGAACCCATCAGATTAAAATGGCTTCAGCTAGAGGATACAGTCTCTTCACTGTTGCTCTAAGGCTGACACAGGCTTGTGTACTGTCATGTACAAAGCTGTTCAGATTGTAAGGTCACAGAATGTTCTTGTTCCCCTCCTGATAAGTGGGACCCTAAGCCCTAAAGAAGTTCTCTTACTCTTAAACAATTATAAATAATTCTGGACACCCACATGTGGGGCTTCAAGGGCAGGAAAGGTGGGCGAATGAGCCCCATGATGTAGGGAGGAGTGGATAAATGGCGAGCAGAGCCTGAAAAACAAGTTAGTCCCTTTGATCCCATGACTGCACCATTACCATGGACCAATTCCAGGGCCATCTGTTTTGCCTGCCAAGACTAATGGTTTTTAAGCTTCTGCCACTGAAAAACTAGGGCTAGAAAGATCTGTTTGTTACCTCCAGTTAATGAGCAAAAGTTAAAATTCTTCTGTAGTTGGTACATAGGCACTTTAGCATGAGCATGAAGTATAATTGTATCAGGTCATGATAGTGCTTTCTAAGCCTTTAACGCCAGTGTGGGAAACAACTGCGTAATTTAATAGTGAACTGATGCATTATGTACCAAAAAATATTGTGGGATAAAAATGTGCTTTTTGGAGCTTGGGTGTCAGAGGCTCTCAAAGTACTTGCTCTTCAAATTCATTAGCAGTCAATGTGTTTAAAAACATTTCTTGAGGTCATGTGTAGTCAGCCTGACTTGAGTGAATCAAGTGTTTTTCATCTATCATCTTTTACACATAAAACTAAACTGTGAGTTGAAATTATTTTTTATTCTCTTTCCAGTTCACAGGATAATGGTCTGTGACTTTGTTTTACCAAGTGGAGAATTAATTTGGAAAATGCACTTTTACACTTTCTTTCATAGGATGTAAGAACACAAAGGGAAAAATCTTCCACTCCTGCATCATTTTAATTTTTTTTCCTAACTAAAATCTTCATGTTTGTTGAGAGCAAAGTATGATGTAGCAAATGTCTGAAAATCATGCTCACAACTCTAAGAAAATTCTTGGATTCTCTCAGAGAGAACCAAGCTCATAAATCTAAGGAAACTTTTTTGGTTCTCTTAGAGAGAACTTTCATTTTTATTCTCAAAAGTATGGGAGTCAGATTCTCCTTAGTCAGTTTTATAGCTGCTTTGCTCCTGTTTGAAAGCTGGACTGAGATTTATTTTTCCACTTAAATAAACTCAGTAAGTCTTGGCAGGTAACTGAAACCAAGTTAGCTGATACCCTAGACTGATAATGAGGCAATGTAAAATCCTAGGTGAAAGCAGTAATCAAATTCTCACCATTCTTCAGATGGCTTTCCAATTCTGAGATAGTAAGCCTGCTCATTGTGCCTGCCAACTTTTCCTAAGAGTGGTGCAAATCAAGAGTGTTGATGTGAATTTTTGTCAACTAAGCCCCAGAGGAAACTTTCTGCTGTGAATCTTTCATGAGCCCTGAATAATGGAAGTAATTCTTCTGAGTTGTTTTCTGTTTGTTTCTGCCAGATTTCCGAGTGCTTCAATGTGTCTGACCAATTTTCTATTAATTTATTGTTTCATTTATTTAGACACATGACTAGTATAAAGCACAGGCCTTGGACTTTAATTTCTTGACTTTTTTCTTTATTTTTTTTTCTTTAATTTATAGAGACAGCCAGAAATTGAGAGGGAAGGGAGATAGAGAGGGAGAGAGAGACAGACACCTGCAATACTGCTTCACCACTTACAAAGCTTTCCCCCTGCAGGTGGGGACTGGGGGCTTGAACCCAGGTCCTTCCTCATTGTAACATATGTGCTCCATCACCCGGCCCTAAGCTTTAATTTCTCAAAAGTGATTTTATATATATATATATATATATATATATATATATATATATATATATATAATCTCCATCCCAAATTTTCAGACAGGTCAGCTGCCATGTGTTCTTTCCCAAGTCAATGAGAAGTATTTGTTATATCAAATGGTCAGTGGTGAGAGCACATCTTTTAAAGTCCTGAGACTTTTTCAGAAGTTAAATTCCAATATTACTATTCCATATGGGCAACAGTCATCATGTTTTTTGTTTCTATCCTAGTCTCTGGAGTTCATATTTAAATATAAAATCCACAGTAATGATTTCCAATCCTTTCTCCCTTCTAATATAAAAATTATGATTTTATATGTAAACATCCTGAAATATTTGTGTGTATAATTTTATTATACATGCAAGATGTATGCTATATATTTATATATACTATGTACATATTATCACAGAAGAATATATTCTTGACCTTATGTAGACTATTTTCTGAGTGAGTTAAAGAATTTTTTTAAATTTATTTTTTATTTAAGAAAGGATAAATTAACAAAACCATAGGGTAGAAGGGTTACACTCCACACAATTCCCACCACCCAATCTCCATATCCCATCCCCTCCCCAATAGCTTTCCCATTCTCTATCCCTCTGGGAGCATGGACCCAGGGTCGTTGTGGGTTGCAGAAGGTGGAAGGTCTGGCTTCTGTAATTGCTTCCCTTCTGAACATGGACGTTGACTGGTCAGTCCATACTCCCAGTCTGCCTCTCTCTTTCCCTAGTAGGGTGGGTCTCTGGGGAAGCAGAGCTCCAGGACACATTGGTGGGGTCTTCAGTCCAGAGAAGCCTGGCCGGCATCCTGATGGCATCTGGAATCTGGTGACTGAAAAGAGAGTTAACATACAAAGCCAAACAAATTGTTGAGCAATCATGGGCGCAAAGGTTGGAATAGTGGAGAGGAAGTGTTGGGGGGGTACTCACTGCAAACTCTAGTGTACTTCTGCTTTCAGGTATATATTTTTCACTTGTTTATGGATAAGTGTGAACATATGCTCTCTCTCTCACAGAACCTTGTCTATATCTAGGTTTTGGGACTTTGTTAGAAAGTGATCCACCTGGGATGGAATTAGAGAATGCTATGAAAGGAAAGGTCTCACCCGAGTAATGAAGCTGAAGGGTTGTCATTCCACACCTGAAGCTGGACACAGTCTGAGCTGAAGCATGTTGAGGTGGCAATTGTTGCGTTGATTAGGTTGCGATCGGCTGATGCAATATTATTTGATATGGATTGGGAGAGGCATGCGGGAAAGTGGGCCCTATCCTAAGGTTCCAGGACTGGGGGAAATATAGGCTCTGTAGTGGAGATGTGAGGTTCCTGCTGTCTTAGGGTTCAAAAAGATATGGATAGTTAATGTTATCATCACATTATTTGGTAATTGGGTTAACTTTGAAAAGTCCTTTTGTTAGGGTTTGCTGTATAGTACCCAGTATCTTGTATGTAGCTGTGCCACTGGTTGCCTCTGATCTACTTGGTCTAGGCTTTTGAGAGAGTCTGCATATCAAATACACAGCCTATATATTAAAAAGACTCAGTCTGTGTTTTAAAAACTTCGAGACATACAATTAATTTTTCCCCCTCATATTAATTAACTAGTGATTTATGTGACTACACTTTACTAGGAGTGTACAAAAACAAAGAATTAAAAAAAAATTTTAATTAAAAAAATTATTTATTTATTCCCTTTTGTTGCCCTTGTTGTTTTATTGCTGTAGTTTTTATTGATGTCGTCGTTGTTGGATAGGACAGAGAGAAATGTAGAGAGGAGGGGAAGACAGAGGTGGGGAGAGAAAGACAGACACCTGCAGACCTGCTTCACCGCCTGTGAAGCGACTCCCCTGCAGGTGGGGAGCTGTAGCTCAAAATTGGGATCCTTATGCAGGTCCTAGCGCTTGGTGCCACGTGCGCTTAACCAGCTGCGCTACTGCCCGACTCCCGAGTTAAGGAATTTTTAAGATTCATTTTGATAATGTGTGATTTTTGCCTAACATGCTGTCTTTGGATTCTCTCTAATCCATGGTTCTACCGTTCTCAGTGCTTAGCAAACTCTGGCTCCTTTTTCTTGTTTTCTCTTTATTTGCTTCTGTTTTTTTGTTGGTTTTAATGAAGAACTTGGTTTATTTATTTATTTTTTATTTTTTTTTTGGTTTTTTTATTTTTTAATAATTTTTTTCATTATCTTTAGTTATTTATTGGATAGAGACTGCCAGAAATTGAGAGGAAGGGAGAGAGGGAGAGAGGCAGAGAGACACCTGCAGCACTGTTTCACCACTTGTGAAATTTC
Organism: Erinaceus europaeus; assembly: GCF_950295315.1. NCBI lineage: Eukaryota > Metazoa > Chordata > Mammalia > Eulipotyphla > Erinaceidae > Erinaceus > Erinaceus europaeus. The sequence goes on from NC_080164.1 coordinate 141,997,645, forward strand.
CCCCTGTAGGTGGGGACTGAGGGTTTGAACCTGGGGCCTTGCATATTGTAATATGTGCACTCAGCCAGGTGCGCCACCACCCAGACCCTTAATGAAGAACTTTGTATCTTCATATGGCCAATCCAAATTCCTATATATATAATGCCTTTACCAGAATTAATTATAGGGAATTGCTTATATTTTCTGTAGGATGATTGTGGAGAGCAAAGGTCAATCTAAAAAGCTGTGTTGGAGACTATCAGGTGGGAGTGGTATTCAGAAAGTAGGCAGGGAGTTTTTCCTAGTCTCTGATGTTATTTATTGCCAGGTAATGGCCCATTTTATCTTCATGTAAGACTGGTCTTATGATTGGAGAAACATTAGATCAAGATTTCTCTCATAATTCAGATGCCTCCACAACAGAGAATCTAGATACATTGCAATGCATAGATATGACGTAAGTTATGTAGTCAATTTCTCCTCTTCCTTCTCTTTCCCTTCTTCTGAGCTGGGGGATCTCATGCAACTGCAATTTCTCTGTTGGTAATAAAAGAATGGACTTTCTTTTTTCTTTTTTCCTCCAGAGTTATTGCTGGGGCTTGGTGCTGGCACTGCAAATCCATTGCTCTTGGAGGCTATTTCCCCCCCATTTTTGTTGCCCTTGTTATTATTACTGTTGTTATTGATGTCGGTGTTGGATAGGACAGAGAAATGGAGAGAGGAAGGGAAGACAGAAAGGGGGCAAGACAGACACCTGCAGACCTGCTTCACCGCCTGTGAAGCGACTCCCCTGCGGGTGGGGATCCGGGGCTCAAATCGGGATCCTTACGCTGGTTAGTCTTTGCGCTTCGCCATATGCGCTTAACCCGCTGCGCTACTGCCGGATTCCCAGTTTTGTTTTGTTTTTAAAACTCAAATAGAGAGGGATAGAGAGGGGTAGAGAGGGAAAGAGAGAGGGAGAGGGAGATGGGAAGAGAGGGAAAGGGAGAGGGGTATGTTAGGGGAAGACAACCAGAAGCTGCTGTTCCCAGTTCCACTGGGGCCCTCGTGTTTTCCTCTCTGTGATATCTCAAGAAGAAAAGTTGGCATGGATTATTCAAATTTAAGGAATCTAAATAGGGTCAAGTTTACTAGCAATAAGATGCATTCAAATATCATTCATTTTGGGTGTGGAAGATTAGAGACCTTCTAATACCTTTCTCTGTGCTGCAGTATTGGCAGGTTTCAGAATCTACTCCTAGTTCTCCCCCCCTCATGTTACTGCAACAAAAAGACCCACCCACTTGACTTAAAGAGGGTTGAAATTCATTTCTCTCTGATATAACAATACACTTAGTCTACACTCAGTCTCACAGAGGCCTTTCAGAATCAAACACTTCCACTATTGCTTCAGGGGACAGTTCACAAACTGTTCCAGCTTGTTCCAGGGAGACTCTGAACTTCCAGGACCACTAGAGAATGTAAATATTGAGAGGAGCACAATGATTCTCAAAAATATCAGATGCCACATAAACTAGTTTGTGGTAGTTCCAAATTCCTCCACTTGATAGGACTACTTTCTTTTTCATCACATCATATTTATGTACAGCTAAGTTTTTTGGTGATTGTTGCAACAAATATCAAGTACTCTGAGAACATCAACATCAACAGAACAGGGTGGTGGTATCCCACCTGATTCCCAAGTTTGAGGAGTTATGCAGTGCCTGGCAGTTACACACGTCTTATTAACAAGCAATTGCTGTTGTATAAAATCATTTTTTTCTTTAATTGTTGACTATTATTTCTGGCAAATGATAACTAAGTCTGGGGAAAAAAATTTTTTTACTGTACTCTTTTTAAACTATATTAATTATTTATTTATTGGATATATATAGAGAGAAATCAAGAAAGAAGGGAGAGCTAGAGAGGGAGAGAAATAGAGAGACCTGAAGCATTGCTTCACCACTTGAAAGTTTTACCCCTGCAGGTTGGGACTAGAGTCTTGAACCTGATTTTTTTTAAAAAATTTATTTATAAAAAGGAAACACTGGGGAGTCGGGCGGTAGCACAGCGGGTTACGCGCACGTGGCACAAAGCGAAACAACCAGACTGGCTGCTTAAGGATCCTGGTTTGAGCCCCCAGCTCCCCACTTGGGGTGTTGCTTCACAAGCGGGTCTTTCTCTCCCCCTTCTCTGTCTTCCCTTCCTCTCTCGATTTCTCTCTGTCCTATCCAACAATGACAACAACAATAATAACTACAATAGTAAAACAACAAGGGCAACAAAAGGAAGTAAATAGATAAATATTTAAAAAAAAGGAAACACTGACAAAAACTATAGGATAAGAGGGGTACAACATACAACTCCACACAATTCCCACCACCAGAACTCTGTATCCTCTCCCCTCCCCTGATAGCTTTCCTATTCTTTAACCCTCTGAAAGTATGGACCCAGGGTCATTATGGGATGCAGAAAGTGGAAGGTCTGTCTTCTGTAATTGCTTCCCTGATGAACATGGGCGTTAACAGGTCGATCCATACTCCCAGCCAGTCTCTCTCTTTCCCTAGTGGGGTGGGGCTCTGGGGAAGCAAGGCTCCAGGACATTGGTAGGGACCAGAGTCTTGAACCTGATTCTTAAGCATTGTAATGTGCACTCAATTATGTGTGCCGCTGCCCGGCCATGAGACAATTTTCTGTTTCTCTCATGGTCTTGTACATGTTGTAAGCAGTAGCACTGGTTGCCTTTGATCCCACACCTTTGTAGAATGTTTGTAAACCTAGTAACCTTAGAAGTAGTAACCCTCTTTGGAACAAGAACAAGCCTGCTTACCATCTAGGGTAACAGAAATTGTGTCTCCCTCTAGGACAAAGATTAGGCAGGCATACTTTCCTTTTTTTTAAAATATTTATTTTTTGTTGCCCTTTTTTTTTTTATTGTTGTTGTCATCATTGTTGGATAGGACAGAGAGAAATGGAGAGTGGAAGGGAAGACAGAGGAGGAGAGAAAGATAAACACCTGCAGACCTGCTTCAGCACGTGTGAAACAAACCCCCTGCAGGTGGGGAGCCAGGGCTCGAACTGGGATCCTTACCCCGGTCCTTGCACTTTGTGCCAAGAGCACTTAACCCGCTGCGCTACCACCCGACTCCCCATACTTTCCTTTATAAAAGATTCAGGTTAGTAAGACTGAGTAAGCTGAGGTTCTGGTGTCATCTCCTGTACAAACTGCATGTACAATTCTTTGTACACAATACCCAGAACTGGGGCTCAGAAAGACAGAACTAGTGCTGATACAATATTGCTACTGCTGTGTGCAAATGCATTCCTTCGTCTATGACCCAGAAGTCTCATGCATAAAACTGTGGCCAGCTAATTTATTAGATTACAAACTAAGTAAAATCTCATACCTTTCACAGTTCTTCACACTAACTTGTTAGAACATAAGAACTTTTTTCTTTTCCTGGGCTAAATGATGAGAAAACAGAGCTAATTGTTATTTCTTTTGACCTAGAAGCACTGGGAAACAATTACTGAGGCACTTCAGGTGTAATGGACCAAAAGTTTTGGAAACTTCAGTATATTGTTCTTACTTGTATATTTTAAGGGGAGACTTGTCACTTTGCAGCTGGCAGGAAGGGAGAATGGGAAAAGTCAAGGTAAACAATTCATTTTTATTTTGTTTTTAAAAAGTTAGAGGTTAAGACCATACTCCATGGACTGATATATGCATGTCCTTCTTGTTGCTAAGCAGCTCCAGAGATTGAACCCAGCGCTTCATACCTGTAAGGCATGCATTCTACCACTGAGCTACACCCCAGGTCATTCATTTTTTTTTTTTTTTAAATTTTTTATTTAAGAAAGGATTAGTGAACAAAAGCATAAGGTAGGAGGGGTACAACTCCACACAATTCCCACCACCCAATCTCCCTATCCCACCCCCTCCCCTGATAGCTTTCCTTCATATGTTAACTCTGTTTTCAATCACCAGGTTCCAGATGCCACCAGGATGCTGGCTAGGCTTCCCTGGATTGAAGACTCCAGGTCATTCATTTTTAGAGGCAAGTAAGACACAAATCACATGCACACCACTTTTTCTGCTCAGTGTGCTTAGTAATTTGGACACAGCCAACTGGAAAAAAAAAAAGTTGGAGAGTGGAATCTCTAGATAAGTGTTTATATGCTCAGTTTAAAATTTACATCCAGAAAGGAAGATGGATTTTGCCAGACAACTAGCATTTTCCACTACAGAGATATTCTCTATTTATCTAGCTATTTTTGCTTGAAATAGTAACTAATGTGAGGTGAGATGTGCAAACAATCTTTTACTATCTTCACTATGAGCTGGTGCAGTATGGCTTTAATTGGAGATGTGCTTGCTTTGATAGCCTTTACAATTTTTTCTTTCCTTACTCTCTTGGCATCCTACCCTAACACTCACTCCCAGGAACTCATAGAAAGAATCTTTTCATCAGGATACTCTGCTTCTTGTCCTGGGTGGCAGACCCTTTGATATGTAACTTTGGCTCTTAGGTTTAGAGCACTTGGTGAAGCCTAGGACCATTCTATCACACCAGGTGAGATTCACAGAAGACATTCTTGATATATATCAGAATCCTCTAAATGACCAAAGAAAGACAGTCCTCTAGTGTGAAGGAAAATGGGAGGCTAGACTTGTGTTTATAGTATAGTGAAGTAACCACATTTTGCACTGAGAATGGGTAGGGACAGATCCAGCTCTAATGGGTCTGATACCAAGACAATGTAGGTACCTGATGCAAGAAGCAGAATGCAAACTCAAAGACATTTATTTGTTTAAAAAAATACAGTAATTAAAGTGTTTTCTAAAATGGCAAATATGATAATCACCACGAGATTAAAAAATAGCATATTATTTGTATTAGTTGAATATTCACCATTTTGCTACAGATTTTTTTGGGGTAAGTTTTACATGGTCAGTTAACCCCCCCAAAAAAACAACAAAAAACAAAAAACCCAGAGTTGATCTAAAATTAAGGCACACAGAGAAACGATTTTACATTTCTTTGTGTTGACCTACATAATTAAGTAATCAATATACATGTGTTGTGAATGTATATAACCTATGTCTGCAACCTTGGGAGAATTTCGGTGGTTTGCAATGGAGAAACTGGAGAGTCAGAACTGGTGGTGGGAACGGTGTGGAATTGTACCCCTGCTGACATGTAATTTTGTATATCAATATTAAATCACTAATAAAAATAAATAAATATAAAGAAAAAAGATCAGTTTCCTGATAGAAAAAAATACAAGTAGTATATATAAGCTAAATACATATATATATATATATATATATATATATACACACACACTCACACATATATAAAACTTACATTAATGTATAAATGAGTGTGTTTAGTTGTTTTGCCAAAGGAACATTTGCTTCTTTATTTAATTTATTTTTTATTAGTTATTTAATATTGATTTACAAAATTATAAGATAATACGGGTATAATTCCATACAGTTCCTACCACCAGAGTTCTGTCTCCATTTCCTTTATAGGAAACTTCAGTAGTTCTCCCAAGGTCACCTATATGGGCAGATTCTATAACTGTCTATTTATATCTATGTGTGTACCACATATGTATTTTTTCTTTTTTTAATATTTATTTATTTTCCCTTTTGTTGCCCTTGTTTTTCATTGTTGTTGTAGTTATTATTGTTGTTATTGATGTTATCATTGTTAAATAGCACAGAGAGAAATGGACAGAGGAGGGGAAGACAGAGAGGGGAGAGAAAGATAGACAGCTGCAGACCTGCTTCACCGCCTGTGAAGCGACTCCCCTGCAGGTGGAGAGCCAGGGACTTGACTGGCTCCTTACACTGGTCTTTGTGCTTTGCACCACTTGCGCTTAACTGCTGAGCTACTGCCCGACTCCCCACATACTTATTTTTTAACATCCTTTTCTCTTTTCTTTTCTTTCCTCTTCTCTTCTCTTCTCTTCTCTTCTCTTCTCTTCTCTTCTCTTCTCTTCTCTTCTCTTCTCTCCTCTCCTCTCCTCTCCTCTCCTCTCCTCTCCTCTCCTCTCCTCTCCTCTCCTCTCCTCTCCTCTCCTCTCCTCTCCTCTCCTCTCCTCTCCTCTCCTCTCCTCTCCCACCTTCCCCTCTCCCTCCCCCTCCCCTCCCCTTCCCCTCCCCTTCCCTCCTCTTCCCTTCCCTTCTTTTCTTTTCTTTATCAGAGCACTGGTCAATTGAATCTGGGATCTTGGAGTTTCAGGTATTAGAGTCTGATTGCATAGCTACTTCAGCCCCTTCACTTCCTTTCTCCCATCCAAGTACTAAGCACTAACCAGGCCAGACCCCGCTTAGCTTTCCAGATCAGACGAGATTGGGTATGTTCAGGGTGGTATGGTCGTAGACTTCATTTCCTTTCCAAGTCATCCTTATACCTATTACTATTTCCAGGTGTTTTTTTTTTTTTTTTTTCCTTTTTCTATTCTTTCTCAGATAAGAGAAATGGTGTTTGGCTTCCTTTGGTATTTTCCAAATTCACTTCTCTTTCACTGATGGTATTAAAATAAGATCCTTAGTGACAAACACTTTGAGTCCTGGTAGAATGGGGCGTACAGAGCCCTCTGGTTGACTTCCCCTGTCACTTATCCCTCTAGGAGTATGGAACAAAATTCTTTTTTTTAATTTTATTTTTAATTTTTTATTTATAAAAAGGAAATATTGACAAAACCATAGGATAAGAGGGGTACACCTCCACACAGTTCCTACCACCAAAACTCCGTATCTCATCCCCTCCACTGATAACTTTCCTATTCTTTTTTTTTTAATTAATTTATTTCTTTATTGGGGAATTAATGTTTACATTCAACAGTAAATACAATAGTTTGTACATGCATAACATTCCCCAGATTCCCATTTAACAATACAACCCCTACTATGTCATTCATCATCTTTCATAGACCTGTATTCTCCCCACCCACCCACCCACCCCAGAGTCTTTTACTTTGGTGTAATACTCCAATTCCATTTCAGGTTCGACTTGTGTTTTCATTTCTAATCTTGTTTTTCAACTTCGGCCTGAGAGTGAGATCATCCCATATTCATCCTTCTGTTTCTGACTTATTTCACTCAACATGATTTTTTCAAGGTCCATCCAAGATCGGCTGAAAACGGTGAAGTCACCATTTTTTACAGCTGAGTAGTATTCCATTGTGTATATATACCACAACTTGCTCAGCCACTCATCTGTTGTTGGACACCTGGGTTGCTTCCAGGTTTTGGCTATTACAAATTGTGCTGTCAAGAACATATGTGTACACAGATCTTTTTGGATGGATGTGCTGGGTTCCTTAGGATATATCCCCAGGAGGGGAATTGCAGGGTCATAGGGTAGGTCCATTTCTAGCCTTCTGAGAGTTCTCCAGACTGTTCTCCACAGAGGTTGGACCAATTTGCATTCCCACCAGCAGTGCAGGAGGGTTCCTTTGACCCCACACCCTCTCCAGCATTTGCTGCTATTACCTTTTCTGATGTATGACATTCTCACAGGAGTGAAGTGATATCTCATTGTTGTCTTGATTTGCATTTCTCTGACAATCAGAGACTTGAAGCATTTTTCATGTGTTTCTCGGCCTTTTGGATCACTTCTGTGGTGAATATTCTGTCCAAGTCCTCCCCCCATTTTTGGATGGGGTTATTTGATGTCTTGTTGTTGAGTCTGGCAAGCTCTTTATATATGTTGGTTATTAAACTCTTATCTGATGTATGGCATGTAAAGATCTTCTCCCATTCTGTGAGGGGTCTCTTGGTTTGGATAGTGGTTTCTTTTGCTGTGAAGAAGCTTTTTAATTTGATGTAGTCCCATAGGTTTATATTTGCCTTAGTCTTCCTTGTAATTGGATTCGTTTCATTGAAAATGTCTTTAAAATTTATGCGGAAAAAAGTTCTGCCAATATTTTCCTCTAAGTATCTGATAGTTTCTGGTCTAACATCCAAGTCCTTGATCCACTTGGAATTTACTTTTGTATTTGGTGAAATACAGTGATTCAGTTTCATTCTTCTGCATGTTTCAACCCATTGTTTCCAACACCATTTGTTGAAGAGACTCTGCTTTCCCCATGTAATAGTCTGGGCCCCTTTGTCAAAGATTAGATGTCCATAGGTGTGGGGCCTCATTTCTGGGCTCTCAATTCTATTCCACTGGTCAGTGTGTCTGTTCATGTTCCAGTACCAAGCAGTTTTGATGACAATGGCCCTATAATACAGTTTGAGATCTGGGAGTGTGATGCCTTTGGTTCTGTTCTTTTTTCTCAAGATTGTTTTGGCAATTCTAGGTCTTTTCTGGTTCCAGATAAACATTTGTAGCATTTTTTCTATTCTCCTAAAAAATGTGGTTGGGATCTTGATGGGGATAGCATTAAATTTGTAGATGGCTCTGGGTAATATATTCATTTTGATGATGTGAATTCTTCCAACCCATGAACATGGAATATCTTTCCACTTCTTTTTGTCTTTTTCAATTTCTTTGAGTAGTGATTCTTAATTTACAGTATACAAGTCTTTCACTTCTTTGGTTAGGTTTACTCCTAGATATTTTATTGTTTTTGTTGCTATAGAAAAAGGAACTGATTTCTGGATTTCAATTTCTTCTAACTTAGTGTTTGCATAGAGGAATGCCACTGACTTTTGAATGTTAATTTTATAGCCTGACACATTACTGTATTGCCTGATGATTTCCAAAAGCTTCTTGCTAGATTCCTTAGGTTTTTCCATGTATACTATCATGTCATCTGCAAATAAGGAGAGTTTGACTTCTTCTCTTCCAATCTATATGCCTTTAATTCCTTGCTCCTGCCTGATTGCTATGGCAAGAACTTCCAACACTATGTTGAATAGTAATGGTGATAGTGAGCAGCCCTGTCTGGTACCTGATCTGAGGGGAAATGCTTCCAGTTTTTCACCATTGAGTATGATGTTGGCTGTAGGTTTGCTATATATAGACTCCACTATCTTCAGGAATTTTCCATCTATTCCCATTTTTTGTAGTGTTTTGACAATAAAGGGATGTTGTATTTTGTCAAAGGCTTTCTCTGCATCTATTGATATGACCATGTGGTTTTTGGTCTTGCTTTTGTTGATGTGGTGGATCACATTGATTGATTTACATATATTAAGCCAACCTTGCATGTCTGGGATAAACCCCACTTGGTCATGATGAACAATCTTTTTGATATACTGCTGTATCCGGTTGGCTAGAATTTTGTTCAATATTTTCGCATCTATGTTCATCAGAGATATTGGTCTGTAGTTTTCTTTTTTGGTTGTGTCCCTGTCTGCTTTTGGTATCAGGGTGATGTTGGCTTCATAGAAGCTGGCAGGGAGTATTCCAGTGTCTTCAATCTTCTGGAAGACTTTTAAAAGTAGAGGTATTAGTTCTTCTTTGAAAGTTATGTAGAATTCATTTGTAAAACCATCTGGTCCAGGACTTTTATTTTTGGGAAGATTTTTGATAACTGTTTCAATTTTATTAGCTGTGATGGGCCTGTTCATGTTATCCACTTCCTCTTTACTTAGTTTTGGAAGTTGGTAGGTATCTAGGAAATCATTCATTTCTTCCAGGTTCTCTAGCTTGGTGGCATATAGTTGTTCATAGAAGCCTCGCATGATATGTTGAATTTCTGCAATGTCTGTTGTGATATCTCCTCTTTCATTTACTATCCGATTTATTTGGGTCTTCTCCCTTTTTTGTTTTGTGAGTCTGGCTAAAGGCTTGTCGATTTTGTTTACTCTTTCGAAGAACCAACATTTACTTTCATTGATCTTTTGTATGGTTTTCCTATTCTCAATGTTATTTATTTCTGCCCTAACTTTAGTGATTTCTGTCCTGGTTGCTTCAGGATTCCTTTGTTGTTCTTCTTCTAGGTCTTTAAGATGTGCAATCAGGCTGTTTATTTGTGCCTTTTCTTGTTTCCTAATGTGTGCTTGTATAGCTATGAACTTCCCTCTTAGGACTGCTTTAGCTGTGTCCCATATATTTTGACAGCTTGTGTCTTCATTTTCATTGAACTCTCGAAACATTTTGATTTCTTCCTTGATTTCCTCTTTGACCCAGAAGTTGTTAAGAAGTGTACTGTTGAGCTTCCACATTTTGGCACTGTTACTCATCTTTTGTTGATTGTTAAGTGTTAGTTTAATTCCACTGTGGTCTGAGAAGATGCTTGGGATGATTTCAATGCTCTTGAATTGGCTGATGCTGTCTTTGTGGCCTAACATATGGTCTATCCTTGAGAATGACCCATGTGGATTTGAGTAAAATGTGTATTCCAGTTTCTTGGGATGAATGACTCTGAAAATGTCCAATAGTTCTAGTTTATCTATCTCTTCATTTAGCTCCCTTATGTCTTTACTGATTTTCTTCCTGGATGATCTGTCAAGTTGAGATAGTGGGGTGTTGAAGTCCCCTACTATGATTGTGTTACTGTTAATATATTGCTGTAGCTCTTTCAGTAGAAGTTTGATGTATTTAGATGGCTTTTCATTGGGTGCATAGATATTAATAATTGTTAAGTCCTCTTGATTGACTGATCCTCTGAGCATTAAGTAGTGTCCATTCCTATCTTTTTTAATCTTATCTATTTTAAAGTCTATCATGTCAGATATGAGAATAGCTGTTCCTGCCCTTTTTTGCAGGCCATTGGCTTGTATGATAGTTTTCCATCCTTTCACTTTAAGTCTGTGTTTGTCTTGTTGAGTTAGGTGAGTTTCCTGTAGACAACATATTGTTGGGTTGTGTTTTCTGATCCATCTTCCTACTCTGTGTCTTTTAATAGGTGAATTCAGGCCATTGACATTTATTGATGTCAAAGATTGAAGATATTTTAACGCCATTCTTGTAGAGTTTTAGAGTGTTTTGATATATGTCCTATTTGTGGTGGTCTAGTTGTTTATAGGAGACCTTTCAGAACTTCTTTCAGAGCAGGCTTGGTGATGGTTTCTTCCTTCAACTGTTGCTTGTCTGAGAAGGTTTTGATGCTTCCATCTAGTCTGAATGACAGTCTAGCAGGATATAGTATTCTTGGCTGAAAGCCTTTCTCATTGAGCACTCCATAGATATCTTGCCATTCTCTTCTGGCCTGTAGTGTTTGTATGGAGAAGTCTGCTGCTAATCTTATGGGTTTTCCTTTGTAGGTGACTCTTTGTTTTTCTCTTGTAGCCTTGAGGATCCTTTCTTTATCCTTATTCCTTTCCATTCTAAGTATGACATGTCTTGGTGTCTTTAGTTCTGGGTTAATTCTGTTTGGGACCCTCTGGGCTTCTTGAATCTTTATGTCTTTGGTGTTGTCTAGACTAGAGAAATTTTCAGCTATTATGGCCTGGAGAATGCTTTCTTCCTCTCTTTCTCTTTCTTCCTCTGGTAAGCCAATAATGTGTATATTGTTTCTTTTGAAGTCATCCCATAGGACTCTGTTGTTGTTTTCAGCATCTCTAAATCTCTTTTTGAGATCTCTTACTTCTTTTTTAGTTGTCTCTAATTCATCCTCAATCTTGCTAATTCTGTCTTCAGCCTCATAGATTCTATTCTCTCTGCCCTCTACTGCTTTCTGGAGTTCATCTATTTTGTTGCCCTGCTCTGATACTGTTTTAGCTTGTTCAGCTATTTGCCTTCTTAGCTCAGCGATTTCAGCTTTCAGCTCTCTAATAACCATGAGATAATTAGAATTTTCTTCCATTTTCTCATTTGTTGTTCCTGCATTTCTGATTACAATTTTTTCAAATTCTTTACTCACTCCTGTTATTATTTCCTTAGCTAATGTTTGGATGTTGAACTCGTTGTTTTGTGCTTCACCCTCTGGAGGACTTTTAGCTGGACTCTTGTCCTGGTTCGAGTCTCCAATATTTTTTCTTGTTGTTTTAATCATTTTATATATTATGTTATGAGTTCCCTTTATCAGTACTTTTCAAATTATTCATCACTATTGCCTGGATTGACTTGTGTCCAAGTAGTTTAATTAAAGGGTTTACCGTGGTGGAAGTTAACAGTTTTTTCAATCCCTGAGTTGGAGCTCAGTGGTGTAAAAGCCTCTTTTTTTTTTTTTCTTCCCTTTAGGCTATGGGAGCCTGAGGGCTTTTAAACAATCGATAGGCTTCTTAGCTTAATCACTGACTCCTGACCAAGAGATAAAGCAGGGTGTGGCAGAGATAATCCAATGGTTATGCAAAGAGACTTTCACAGCCCCTCAGCTATGCCAAGGGGGTATAGGTCTTCTCCTGAGTTTCCCGGTTAGATCTCTGTCCCCTGGTGTCCCTCCCTGTTGCTGCTCCAGATTCTGAGGGTAGTAGCAATGGAGACTCAGAGTTGCACTTGGTGAGTCTCTGGGGAGTTCTTCCTCCTTCAGCTGTCCCCTTGTTGGTGGAGCAGACTGGAGGTGGTGTCTCGACTGATAAACTGTTGAACTGTTAGCAGTCACTTAATATCTCCTTAGGCCCCTCTCTCCTCTCTGTCACCAGCCACGCGTGTTTGTACTCAGGGGTGATTTACTGGGTTCCTGTGGTCATGCTAGTCCTGTCTTGTTTCGTTCCGGGTGGTCTTCTTTGGTATTCCTAGTTGATTCAGGAGAGGAGAGGAGAGGAGAGGAGAGGAGAGGAAAGGAGAGGAGAGGAGAGGAGAGGAGAGGAGAGGAGAGGAGAGGAGAGGAGAGGAGAGGAGAGGAGAGGAGAGAAAGCGATCTGCTGCTCATAGCTCCGCCTCTGGAAGTCGAATCCCGGAACAAAATTCTTTTTGGAATGCAGAAAGTGGGAATTTTGTCTTCCGTAATTGTTTCTCTTCTCAACGTGGGTGTTCACAGTTTGAGTCACATCCCCAGACTGTTTTTTTTTTTTTTTTTGATTTTTAAGAAATTATCTTTATTGGATAGAGACAGCTAGAAATTGAGAGGGTAGGGGAGACAGAGAGGGAGAGAGAAAAAGAGACACCTGTAGCACTGCTTCACCACTTGCAAAGCTTTCCCCTTGCAGGTGGGAACCAGGGGATCAAACCCTGGTCCTTGAGCACTGTAACATGTGTGTTCAACCAGGTGCACCACCACCCAGCCCCATCCCCAGACTGTTTTTATCTTTTCCTATTAAGGTAGGGCTCTGGAAAGGTGAAGTTCCAGAAAACATTGATGAGGTCATCTGCTCAGGGAAGTCAGCATGGAATCATAGTAGTTTCTGGAATTTGGTGACTGAAAGGCAGTAAGGTAGAAAGCCGGACACAATGTTTAATAAACAAGAATCATAAAGTGAGAGAAAAGCAGATCAAAGTACGGACCTTGGAACACTTGCTTTCTTCAGGCCATTTTGACATGGCCATGGCAATGCTGTGTTCCATTCTATCTGCCAACTGACCTTGGCAGATGTGGTAACAGGTGAACAACTGATCTGCTGTAAAACATAGAACTTCACACACATAAGTTGTTGCTTTGAGTAGTATGAATACAGACTTATGTTTTCTTAGTCCAGGAATTGTGATCAATACAATTTTGCAAGTTTCCCATACCAAAAGAAAATATGCTTTATATATAACTGTGTGTGCTGTACTGTCAAGCATGCTTCTGATCCAGCCACCTTTTATTTCACCTACTTGTCAATGAGAATGGAATCATCTATTTATAATCATACACAACTGATAATCAGAATAACTTTCTGAAGACTAGCTTATGGTGTTATACATTCCAAACCTTATTTTCCTCCATTTCTTACATCTGATTCTAATGGGAGAAATTTGTATTAGAATTTTGCTCCTATATATTTTTCTTTCTCCTTCCTTCCATCCTCCCTCCCTCCCTTTCTTTCTCTCTCAGCCTCTCTCTCTTCTTTCTTTCTTTCTTTCTTTCTTTCTTTCTTTCTTCTTTCTTCTTCTTCTTCTCCTTCTCCTCATTCTCATTCTTATTCTTTTTTAAGAAGAGTACTACTCATTTCTGGTTTATGGTGGTGCTGGGGACTGAGGATGGGAGCTCAGAGCCTCAGGCTTAAAAGTCACTTGCATAACCACTTGAACTGTCTCCTCAACTCTGCCCTTATACTTTTACATCACAGCACCATAGGAGTTGGGTCAGAAGTTTTCCTGGAAGTCATTCTTCTTTTTTTTTTTTATCTTTATTTATTTATTGGATAGAGACAGCCAAAAATTGAGAGGGAAGGGGGTGATAGACAGGGAGAGAGACAGAGAGATACCTGTAGCACTGCTTCACCACTCGTGAAGCTTTTCCCCTGCAGGTGGGGACGGGGACTCAAACCTGGCTCCTTGCACACTGTAATATGTGTGCTCAACCAGGTGTGCCACCACCTGGCCCCCCTAGAAGCCATTCTTATATCAGGAGTCTTAGCAATAATCCAACTGAACAAGGAAATGACTAAAAAGCACAGAAATATATGCCATTTAACCCAAACTTTATATATTTTCAGCTCATTTTTTCCTTAACCAGACACTAAAAAGACCTTACTATTGCCCTTAACATACAAAGAGGAGACTGATAGTGAGAAAATCCAAGAGGAAAGACAGGTGATAGTAACCAACTGCTGTTTAAATGTTTTTTTTCTTTTATTTTTCTCAAATTTTTTTTTAGAAAGGAGACGTTAACAAAACCATAGAATAAGAAGGGTACAATTCCGCACAATTCCCATAACCCGATCTCCATATCCCATCCTCTCCCCTGATAGCCTTCCCATTCCCTATCTCTGTGGGAGTATGGATCCAGGGTCATTGTGGGTTGCAGAGGGTGGAAGGTCTGGCTTCTGTAGTTGCTTCCTGGCTGAACATGGGCGTTGACTGCTCGATCCATACTCCCAGTTTGCCTCTCTCTTTCCCTAGTAGGGTGGGTCTCTGAGGAAGTGGAGCTCCAGTACACATTGATGGGGTCATCTGTCCAGGGAAGTCTGGTCAGCATCCTGATGGCATCTGGAACCTGGTGGCTGAAAAGAGAGTTAACATACAAAGCCAAACAAATAGTTGAACAATCATGAACCTAAAGACTGGAATAGTGCTGATGAAGTGTTGGGGGTATTCCCTGCATGCTCTTGTTTACTTCTGCTTTCAGATATATATTTTTCCCCTAGTTTATGGGCACATGTAAACCTATGCTCTATCTCAGGGGACCTGGACTATACCTAGGTTTGGGGACTTTATTGGGGAGTGGAACACCTGGAATGGAATTAGAGAATACTATGAAAGGAAAGGTCTCACTCGAGTGATGAGGCTGAAAGGTTGTCATTCCACACCTGAAGTCTCTGGACACAGTCTGAGGTGAAGCATGCTGAGATGGTACTCATTGCATTGATTAGGTTGCAACCCGTGGATGCAATATTATTTGATTTGAATTGAGAGCAGCATGCAGAAAAGTGTGCCCCACACTAAGGTTCCAGGACTGGGGGAAATATAGGCTCTATAGTGGAAATGTGAGGTTCCTGTTGTCTTAGGGTTCAAGAAGACAATGGATAGTTATTGTTATTGTCACATTATTTGATGATAGGGTTAACTTTGGAAAGTCCCTTTGTTAGGGTTTGGGGTATAATACCCAGTATCTTGTATATAGCTGTTACCGGTTCTTCCTGGTCTAGGCTTTTGGGAGAGACAACATATCTAAGACAGCCTATATATTAAAAACTCAGTCTGTGTTTTAAGAAGTTCTAGACATATGATCAATTTTTTGCCTCTCATATTAATTAGATAGTGGTTTATATGTTTACACTTTAATAGGATTGTACATAAACACCACTTCCACCACCAAAAGACTGTGTCCCATCCCCCCCACCCCCTGCCCCCCCACCCCACCCCCGCCGTGCCAGAAAGCCCAATGACCACCCTCCCCTTCACCACAGTGTTTTTACATTGGTGCCCTGCTCTCGATTTAATCAGATCCTGCTTTTAGTTTCCCTTTCTGTTCTTCTTTATCAACTTCTGTTGATGAGTGAGGACATCCCATACTCATCTTTATCTTTCTGACTTAGCTGACTTAACATAATTCCTTCTAGCTCTGTCCAAGATAGGTCAGATAAGGTGGGCTCATTGATCTTAATAGCTGCATAGTATTCCATTGTGTATATGTACCACAGCTTTCTCAGCCACTCATCTGCTGTTGGGCACCTGGGTTCCTTCCAGGTTTTAGCTATTATGAATTGTGCTGCTATGAACATAGATGTACACACATCTTTTTGGTTGTGCATTATGGAATCCTTGGGGTATATCCCCAGGAGAGGAATTACTGGGTCATATGGAAGGTCTATGTCTAGCCTTGTGAGAGTTCTCCAGAGAGGCTGGACCAATTTACATTCCCACCAGCAGTGTAGAAGGCTTCCTCTGTCCCCACAGCCTCTCCAACATTTGTTGCTGCTGTCCTTTTTGATGTAAGCCATTCTCACAGGAGTGAGGTGGTATCTCAGTGTTGTCTTTATTTGCATTTCTCTGACAATCAGTGACCTGGAATAGTTTTTTGGTTTTCCTTAGTTTTTTAAAAATTTTTTTATTGGATAAAGATGGAGAGAAATTGAGAGGGGAGTGGGAGAGGGAGAGGGATAAAGAAAGAGAGAAGAGAGACACCTGCAGACCTGCTTCACCACTTATAAAGCTTTCTCCCTGCAAGTGGGGACCATGGGCTTGAACCCAGGTCCTTGTACACTGTAATGTGTACAATTAACCAGGTGCACCACCATCCAACCCCTTAAATATTTTTATTCTCCAGATTTTGTAAAACCACATTGCCATTTAGACTTATTGTCAGGACTGCTCAATGGATCTTGGGTGGGACCTGTGTAAGTGATGTTTAGCCTCCATCAGTGTCCCCTGGCTAGAGTTTATGAATGACCACAGGAAAATCTATCTTAAAACAAAAACAGTGTCCCAACCAACTGTTGGGGCTGGATGGTGGTACACCTGGTAGAGAGCACATGTTACAAGGACCCAGATTCAAACCCTGGTCCCAGCCCACAGGAGGAAATCTTCATGACTGGCGAAGCAGTGCTGCAAGTATCTCTCTGCCAGGCTAGCCTGAGGGTGTTTCTTCCCGGACACCTGCTCTCTGGGTTGGAGAGAACTCAGCTGGAGCCAACCTAGGCTGCTACTTACTCAGAGAGGAACCAGGAACTCTCGGCTGAGTGGGAACGCAATGCACTGCTGCCTTTATTGATCTGCCTTTATATCTTCTGAAGTGGAAGTGGCAGGTTGGAAAAGGAAATTGGGTTGGATAGGGGGTGGAGAAAAGGAAAGAGGACGAAAGTAGCAAGCTTCCATCTAACCAGTGGGGATTAAACCAATACCCTGCAGGCACAGTGGGTCTCAGGCAAAACAATGATTATGTAAATAGACCACAGCGTTAAGCAATGGAGCAGGGGGGAGCTGGCACAATGCCCAACATCTCTCTTCCTGCCTTTCTGTCTGCCCTTCCCTCTTTATTTCTCTCTGTCTTTTAAAAAATGTTTTATCTATTTATTAATGAAAAAAAGATAAGAGGAGAGAGAGAAAGAACTAGTCATCACTCTGGTACATATGCTACCAAGGATTGAACTTGGAACCTAATGCTTGTGAGTCCAATTCCTTATTCACTGTGCCACCTTCTGGACCACTCTCTCTGTTACTATTTAATAAATAAATAAAATATTTAAGAATAGCACTTATCTATCTATCTATCTATATTGAAGCATCTTCAGACTTACTGAACTTCAATAATCATTATTGTATTTAAGCCTCAGAGAAGCCTTTAGTTTACTAAAGAAGATATTAAAGTTTAAAGGTAAAAGTAGGGTGGGAGTAGATAGCATAGTGGTTGTACAAGGAGATCCTCATGCCTGAGGCTCCAGAGTCCTAGGTTCAGTTCCCCTGCACCATCAGAAATCAGAGCTGAGCAGTACTCTGGTCAAAAAAAAAAAATGGAGAAGTATTTTCTCCAGGTAAAGAAAACCTCTTGAACTCAAAGCTGATGTCTTTTGATTGCATAATTCACCCCTACCTTTTAAAAAATTTCTTTATTGGGAGATTAATGTTTTTTTAAAAAAATTTTTAATATTTATTTTATTTATTTTTTCCCTTTTGTTGCCCTTGTTGTTTTATTGTTGTAGTTATTATTGTTGTTGTTGTTGGATAGGACAGAGAGAAATGGAGAGAGGGAGGGGAAGACAGAGAGGAGGAGAGAAAGATAGACACCTGCAGACCTGCTTCACCACCTGTGAAGTGACTCCCCTGCAGGTGGGGAGCCGGGGTTCGAACCGAGATCCTTATGCCGGTCTTTGTGCTTTGCGCCACCTGCACTTAGCCCGCTGTACTACAGCCTGACTCCCAAGATTAATGTTTTTTAAAATTTCTTTATTGGGGAATTAATGTTTTACATTCGACAGTAAATACAATAGCTTGTACATGCATAACATTTTTCAGTTTTCCACATAAGAATATACCGCACCCACTAGGTCCTCTGTCATCCTTTTCCAGGACCTGTACTCCCCCACCCCCAACACCAGAGTCTTTTACTTTGGTGCAATACACCAACTCCAGTTCAGGTTCTACTTGTGTTTTTCAACTTCTGTCTGAGAATGAGATCATCCTATATTCATCCTTCTGTTTCTGACTTATTTTACTTAACATGATTTCTTCAAACTCCATCCAAGATGGGCTGAAAATGGTGAAATCACTATTTTTAATAGCTGAGTAGTATTCCATTGCACAATTCACGCTTTATCCAATCTATCACACCAGAAAAGATTTATACTAGATGTTTTGGTGTGGTGTGTATATCTATACACACATACAAATGATAACCACTCAATAAATATTAGTCATTTTTTATTTTTTATTTTATTATTATTATTTTTTTAACCAGAGCACTGTTCGGCTCTGGCTTATGGTGGTACGGGGGATTGAACCTGGGACTCTGGAGCCTCAGGCATGAGAGTCTGTTTGCATAACCATTATGCTATCTACCCACCACCCTAAATATTAGTTTTTAATTATCTCTATTTATTTATTAGATAGAGACAACCAGACATCTAGAGGGAAGGGGGACATAGAGAGGGAAAGAGAGAGAGAGAGACACCTGCAGACCTGCTTCAACACTTGTGAAGCTTTCCCCCTACAGGTGGGGATCAGGTGCTAAAACTCAGGTCCTTGCACATTATAGCATGTGTGCTCAACCAGGTGTGCAACTACCTGGCTCCCCACTCAATAAATATTTATAAGACAAAGAAAGAAGTGCGAAAGGTACCAGGAACTCTTTATTTATCTATTTGTTTATTATACAATTTATTGGATAGAGACAGAGAGAAAAGTTGAGAAGGAAGGAGGGAGAGAAAAAGAGAGACATCTATAGCACTGCTTCGCCACTCGTGAAACTTCCTCCCTTGCTGCAGATGGGAACAGGGACTAGAGCCCAGGATCTTGCACATCATAACATGTTTGTTTTACCATGGGCCACTGCCTGCCCCTCAGGAATCCTTTAAGTGATAAAGAAAAGACAATCTTGTAGTGGGAAGGAAAATGGACCCAACCCTCACCTTTCCAGCAGAGCAGTCACTTTCCTTACATCTCTTCCAGGATTCCACGTATTTTTGTACCCTGTAACCCCATTTATAGTAAAACATAGATGAAGATTCTGTAAAAGGATTTGGGAGGCACTTGCCCTCATCAAAAGAGTTTATTTCTTCTTCTTCTTCTCCTTCTTCTTCTTCTTCTTCTTCTTCTTCTTCTTCTTCTTCTTCTTCTTCTTCTTCTTCTTCTTCTTCTTCTTCTTTTTTTTAATTACTGGTAGGAGTGGTTTGGGTTTTCCTCTGTGGGTGGGGGGGTAATGGGGAGCAGACTGAGCCTTAATTAGGGCTAATTGTAGCTTTGGTAAATTAATAAAAAAAAAACAAACTTGGATGTCTGATGAAAGTGTCCTTCTCCAGCTCCATACTTGTTGCTTAACTTTCTCTGTGAGGTGAGAGGAGGCAGGAAAGGAAATCTGTACTTCTGATTTAAAAATCAGTGGACTTGGTAATCTCACCAAATGTAATGAAATCAGCAATATATTCTTTTTTTATTTTACTTTTCCCTTTTGTTGCCCTTGTTGGTTTTTTACTATTGTTGTAGTTTTTTATTGTTGTTATTGATGTCATCATTGTTAGATAAGACAGAGAGAAATGGAGAGAGGAGGGGAAGACAGGGAGGGGGAGAGAAAGATAGACACCTGCAGACCTGCTTCACCGCCTGTGAAGTGACTCCCCTGCAGGTGGGGAGCTGGGGGCTCGAACTGGAATCATTATGCCGGTCCTTGCTCTTGGCACCACATGTGCTTAACCCGCTGCTCTACTGCTTGACTCCTGGCAGTTTTTAAATCTTTCAAGAGCATTCTTTGTTGTCCTGTCTGAGGCTAAGCCTTTCATCCCTCAGGATGCAATGACCAAATAAAATTTTGACTTGGGTCTCTCTGTGGTCTCTTCCCTGGTACACTGAGCACTTACATGAGCAGATGTTTTTGCAGTGGGTGAAACAACCTATTCTCCCAAGGGTGTGCCCGGTACCGGGTAGGACAGAATGTGCCGTTGGAGCTTGTCAGGACATGCTTCTCCCTGGTAGAGCCCTGTTCAAGCTCAGAGAGTAGAGCTATATGAGCTTGGCAGCCAGAAGCACCCATGGGAACCACTAACAAATGCACGGCAAAACAAAGCTCTCACCTTAGGAGTCAGCCTATGGCTGAAAACTCTGCTTGGAAATTCCAGCTAGTCAGAGCCATGAGCGTCACAAAACCCCATCTACGTATTTTCCACTGGCACCCAGTCCATCTGCCTCTGCTTCCGCAGGACTTTGTTATGAGGATCTTGTTTGCTTTTGATGGATCAGGAAAAGGAGAGAAAATTAGGAGATAGCAAGGCCACAGACAAAAAGATGGGTGACAGTAAAACACTTCTGGACTATAGAGGGTGATGTTCTCAGGTATGCCCCTGGAATCTCCTCTGGAGGTTGAGGGGACCTGTTACACTAGTGAGAGAAAGGCCTAAAGGCCAAAAATTCTGGTTCCCAATTCCTTGTCAAGTGACTTTAGTCACCAAGTCACTTTACCTCAAAACTCAGATTTTTCTTTCGTTATTGAGAAACTAAACTTGAATCTTAAGTATGGCAAATATACAAAACTTATTATTATTATTTAAATTTTTTAAATTATCTTTATTTATTTATTGGATAGAGACTGTCAGAAATTGAGAGGAAAGAGGGAGACAGAGAGACACCTGTAGCACTGCTTCACTACTTGTGAAGCTTTCCCCCTGCAGGTGGGGACAGGGGACTCCATCCAACTTGGGTCCTTGCACATTTTACCACATGTGCTCAACCAGGTGAGCCACCACCTGCCCTCCAGATAGATCATTTTAACTGTATAGTTCAACGACACTAAATAAATTTACATGGTTGTACAACTATCACCACCATTCACATCCAGAAAGTTTTCATCTAACCGAATTGAAACTTGGTATCTAGTAAACTCTTTCCTTTTTTTAAAAATATTTATTTACTTTCTCTTTTTGTTATTTATTTATTTACTTTTAATTTTTTCCCTTTTGTTGTCCTTGTTGTTTACCATCATTGTTGTTATTGGTATCATTGTTGTTGGATAGGACAGAGAGAAATGGAGAGAAGAGGGGAAGACAGAGAGAGGGAGAGAAAGATAGACACCTGCAGACCTGCTTCACCACTTGTGAAGCAACTCCCCTGCAGGTGGGGAGCCAGGGCTCGAACCAGGATCCTTACACTGGTCCTTGCACTTCTCACCACGTGGGCTTAACCCCCTGCACTACCGCCTGGCTCCCTAACTTTCTCTTTTTGTTGCCCTTGTTGTTTTATTGTTGTAGTAATTATTGTTGTTGTTATTGATGTTGTCATTGTTAGATAGGACAGAGAGAAATAGAGAGAGGAAGGGGAGACGGGGAGGGGGAGAGAAAGATACACACCTGTAGACCTGCTTCACCGCCTGTGAAGCGACTCCCCTGCAGGTGGGGATCCGGGGGCTCTAACCAGGATCCTTTTGCCAGTCCTTGTACTTGGCACCACTTGCACTTAACTCGCTGCACTACCGCCAGACTCCCAAACTCTAACTTTCTATTCCTTCTTACTTCAACCTTTACTATTCACCTAGATCCTACTGTCATCCTCTATTTGAGTTTGAGATCATACAATATTTGTCCTTTTAAAAATATATATTTTAATGATTTTATTTTTTAACCAGAGCACTGGCCAGCTCTGGCTGATGGTGATACAGGGGATTGAACCTGGGACTTTGGAGCTTAAGGCATGAGGGTCTCTTTGCATAACCATTATGCTATCTACCCCTGCCCTTCTTCTTCCTCTTCTTCTTTTTTTTTTTTTTGATTGACTTATTTTCCATAGCATACTGTAACTCAAATCCACCCTTGTGTTAGCAAGTGCTAGAATGGCTTGCTTTTTAGGTCTAAACACCTATATATCCCATAGTTCATTGGTTCATTGGTAAACTCTTGAGTTCCTTCCACTCCATGGCTGTGAATGCCACTGCTATGATCATGGATGCACATGTATTTTTTCTAAAGATGTATCTATCTGTCTATCTATCTATCCATTTATAATGAGAGAGTGGGAGAGAAAGACAGGACCAGAGCACTCAATTCTAGTAAGTGTGGTGCCAGGATTGAAACTTTGTTCTCTAGTTGGGTGTGCAAGTCCCTGCTTCCTGATATTTTGTGTGAAATTCCACCCATAAGTGGGATTTCAGACAACCATGTAGCACTATATTAATTTCTTTTTAAAATTTTCTTTATTGGGGAATTAATGTTTTACATTCAACAGTAAATACAATAGTTTGTACATGCATGACATTTCCCAGTTTTCCATATAACAATACAACCCCCACTAGGTCCTCTGTCATCCTTCTTGGACCTGTATTCTCTTCACCACCCACCCCAGAGTCTTTTACGTTGGTGCAATATGGCAACTCCAGTTCAGGTTCTACTTGTGTTTTCTCTTCTGATCTTGTTTTTCAACTTCTACCTGAGAGTGAGATCATCCCATATTCATCCTTCTGTTTCTGAGTTATTTCACTTAACATGATTTTTTCAAGGTCCATCCATGTTCGGCTGAAAACAGTGAAGTCACTATTTTTAATAGCTGAGTAGTAAGTATTCCATTGTGTATATATACAACAACTTGCTCAGCCACTCATCTGTTGTTGGACACCTGGGTTGTTTCCAGGTTTTTTGTTTCCAGGCTATTACAAATTGTGCTGCCAAGAACATATGTGTACACAGATCTTTTTGGATGGATGTGTTGGGTTCCTTAGGATATATCCCCAGGAGAGGAATTGCAGGATCATAGGGCAGGTCCATTTCTAGCCTTCTGAGAGTTCTCCAGACTGTTCTCCACAGCGGTTGGACCAATTTGCATTCCCACCAGCAGTGCAGGAGGGTTCCTTTGACCCCACACCCTCTCCAGCATTTGTTGCTGCTACCTTTTCTCATGTATGACATACTCACAGGAGTAAAGTGGTATCTCATTATTGCCTTTATTTGCATTTCTCTGACAATCAAAGACTTGGAGCATTTTTTCATGTGTTTCTCAGCCTTTTGGATCTCTTTGGTGATGAATATTCTGTCCATGTCCTCTCCCCATTTTTGGATGGGGTTATTTGTTCTCTTGTGGTTGAGTTTGGCAAACTCTTTATATATTCTGGTTATTAGCCTCGTCTGATGTATGGCATGTAAAGATCTTCTCCCATTCTGTGAGGGGTCTCTTCATTTGGGTAGTGGTTTCTTTTGTTGTGCAGAAGCTTTTTGATTGATGTACTCTCATAGGTTTATACTTGCCTTAGTCTTCTTTGTATTTGGATTCATCTCATTGAGGATGTCTTCAAAAATTATGCGGAAAAGAGTTCTGCCAATATTTTCCTCTAAGTATCTGATAGTTTCTGGTCTAACATACAAGTCCTTGATCCACTTGGAATTTACTTTTGCATTTGGTGAAATATAGTGGCTCAGTTTCTTCTGCATGTTTCAATCCATTTTTTCCAACACCATTTGTTGAAGAGACTCTGCTTTCCCCATTTAATAATCTGGGCCCCTTTGTCAAAGATTAGATGTCCATAGGTGTGAGGGCTTACTTCCAGGCGCTCAGTTCTACTCCACTGGTCAGTGTTTATACTAATTTCTTGATGAAGAACCTCCATCCAGTTTTCCATGGTCACAGCATTTTTACAGTCTCATCAGAAATCCATTAGTGTTCTAATGAGGGCCTAAACTTTGTTAGTCAGAAACTCCACTCTTTAGAACAATTTGCTCAGGAAGGTCTAGATGCAAAAGACATTAGAGGAGAATGATGTAGAAGCAGTGCAGGCAAGGAACTCAACATCCAAGCTCAGCATTTCTATGGAACAAAATGAAAATGGGATATCTCCCAACTTTCCTTCAGAAGCTGAACATCTATTATTCTATGTCACATGACATATTGAGTGATTGAGCAATAATAGAAATATTTGGTTGATATACACATTCCCTGTTTGACAAAGGATATGAAGAGCTTTGTAAAAAGTCATACAATAGAAAAGGAAAAAACATATAATCAAGATTATCATAGAATCAAGAGACATTAAAATCAAGAGCACAAAGGCCGGAGGGAAGGACACTCAGGTGAGCAAATTGACAGCACCTGTGCCCACAGGTTTTTCCAGTCTGAGTGTTACAGGTGAAGGAATGTTAGAAAAATCTAGGGAAAGATTGCTCAATGAGCATGTGTGCTTCCCAGAGGCAAAGGAAGGCAAAATTGTTTAGGTTACACATACCTTTATCTAAAGTCACATTATAATGTCCAAAGAATAAGAAGAATAAGACTCTACTGTGAACAGAATGAAAGACTGAGACAAGATTAGTGTTTGAGAAAAATTGACTGAAGTCATAGAATCCTAGGCTTAAACTTGAGCTCCACTATGCTTATCCAGGGCAAAATATTGGGTCGTTGGAAAAGTAATGTATTACTGCATAGAAAAATATGTCATGACTTTTCTGACAACCCAATACTTAGTCTTGCTAAGCTTCCACTTTCTTGTGTATAAAATGAGGATGATGATAGAGACTTCTGTGAGGATTAAGTGAACAATGCCTATCAGACACTGAGACCAGGGTCTAATACAGTGAACTACCAGTAAGTGTAATTATTTCTGGAATTGTATTTGGGAGGTGCTTTTTCTATGATCCCGATTGCTCATTCCTCTGTCTTCAGCACTTAGCAAAGGATCTGGCTCACCAGTAGGTGTTGAATGGCTATCTGTAAATTTTAGTTGATGTAACTCGCCTTCCTGTTTGACAGGCTTTGTGTCACACTCCCTGTCTTAGTAGCAGGTGACAGGGGTTGACAAGCATGAGGTTAGGCTGGTCAAAGGCACTGTTCATTAGGTAACTCCCAGAGATTAAAAGCTCATGTACTCTGATGAAATTTAAGCTGTGGAATGTACACGATCAAGACTGCCCAGACCAAAGGCCTCTGACATGCTTTCCTTCAAGTCCCCTCTCTTCAAGGGAGTATATTTCACTTCTTTCAATAAAACATGTAATGTAATATTGTCATCTAGGTAATAAATTGGATCAAAGGAAACATCAGTGTTGCAAATGTCTCCTTTTTTTTTTTTTTTTTCCAATTCAACTACTACTAATTGAGTGCTCAACATGCACCTGTTTAAGATTCATTGCTGGGCACTTTAGCATATTCACAGCTGGCCAAGCCTCTCAAAATCTGTATTTTATAATAAAAGGAAGAGGGCATATGGATTTGGTAGTTTGAAAGAATTGCCCCTCTACACCTTACTCAGCCACTCATCTGTTGTTACTTAGGCTGCTTTCAAGTGTTGGCTATTACAAATTGTGCTGCTGAGGACCTAGTGGGGGGGTTGTATTGTTATGTTGAAAACTGAGAAATGTTATGCATGTACAAACTATTGTATTTACTGTCAAGTGTAAAACATTAATTCCCCAATAAAGGAAAAACATTTAAAAACTGTGCTGCTATGAATATAGGTATACACAGATCTTTTTGGATGGGTGTGTTTGATACCTTAGGTTATATCTCCAGGAGAGGAATTGCCAGGTCATAAGGTAGGTTCATTTCTAGCCTTTTGAGAGTTTTCCAGACTGCTCTTCATGAGTTAACCCAACAACAGATGAGTGGCTGAGTAAGTTGTGGTATATGTACACAATGAAATACTACTGGGCTATCAAAAATAATGAACTCATCTTCTTTACCTCTTAAGTAAGATAAGTCAGAAAGAGAAAGATGAATACAGGATGATATTCATCCCATATTTCTCAACTTCATAGACAGAAGCTGAGAAATAAGAACAGAAGGCAAAACACAAAGCAGATCTTGGATTAGGTTTGGTGTATTGCACCAAAGAAAAGGACTCTGGTGGGGAGGGAGGATTTTCAGGTCCTGGTGTATGATGGTGGAGAAGGACCTAGGCTGGGGGTAAAAGTGTTTTGAGAAATTTTACACCTGTATCAACAACTGTATTTACTATGAACCATTATTCTCCCCCAACAAAGAAATAGAAAAATGGCATAAAGAAGATTAAGTAGGGCCAGGCAGTGGTGCACTTGGTTAAGTGCACATAGTTTGAAATGCAAAGAACCATACGAGGATCCTGGTTTGAGCCCCAGGCTCTCCACCTGCATGGGGGTCACAGGTTTGCAGGTGTCTATTTCTCTCCCCCCTTCTTTTCTCCCCTCTCTCGACTTCTCTCTGTCCTATCAAATGAAAAAAAAAAAATAGAAAAAATGGCTATAGGAGCAACAGATTGGTAGTGCCAAAGAGAGACATCACACTCAGTTGCAATTACTTGGCTATATCTCCCAGAAGAGGTAACTTCAGAAGGACTTTGAATTTGGTAAGAGGAGTCAGATGAACTGAGGGAAATAAAAGATTTAGAAGCAAGAGGAATGAGGCAAATAAGAAGCTGGAGCAGAAGTTGAGAGTGTCCATCACCACTGAGCTGTCTGTGTTAGCTGGATTGTACATTACATGGAGAAGGATATGTCTCTTTCTGTCTTTGAAAGAGATTTCATGATCAAGATTATTGCTAAGACTCAGTGGCTGCATAACAAATTCACCACTCCTAGCAGTAATTTTTTCCCTTTCTTTTAAAAAAATATTTATTTATTCCCTTTTGTTGCCCATGTTGTTTTATTGTTATAGGTATTATTATTGTCTTTGTTGTTGGATAGGACAGAGAGAAGTGGAGAGAGGAGGGGAAGACAGAGAGGGGGAGAGAAAGACAGATACTTGCAAACTTGCTTCACCGCCTGTGAAGCAACTCCCCTGCAGGTGGGGAGCCGGGGGCTCGAACCGGGATCCTTCTGCTGGTCCTTGTGCTTTGCGCCACATGTGCTTAACCTGCTGCACTACTGCCGACACCCATTTTCTCCCTTTCTTTTAACACTTTATTTATTTATAAGATAGAGATAGAGAGAAATTGAGAGGGAAGGGGGACACAGAGAAGGAAAGAGAGAGACCTGCAGCATTGCTTCACCACTCTCAAAGGTTCTCCTGGAGAGGTGGGTAGGTATTGGGGACTTGAACCTCACTTGAGTGTGCCATCACACAGCATCCCCTCCTTTTTTTCCCCCTTTATTTTTTACTTGAGAGGGTAGTCCAAAATTGAGAAAAAGGAAAATAGAATTTTGAAGGTCCTAATGGTTTCCATGAGGAATTTAAGAGAAATGGGAGCAAACGGGAGGTTCTGAACAGGGAAGTAGATGTGATCAGATTGCTGTTTGGGAAGATTAAACTGGTAATCATATGTGAAATGGATCAAGGTGGAGAAAGACAGGAAATAGAAGAATTTAAAGATTAGTCAAAGTGGACAAGGGAAGAAATTACAAACAGGGGTGTTGGCAGCAAGAGTGGTTGTAAGAGGCCTATTGGAGCGGCTTTGCTATCGTCCCAACTGTAGGATTAAAGTGAGAGGTGCTTTATTTTACTTTGAAAGAAAATGAAGTATGGCTATTTCATCCTTCCCAAATCAACTCTCATCACCTCCTCTTGAGCAGACCCCAAGAGTGGAAGCAAAGAATGAAACCCTCGTCTGTTGGTTGGGAGGATAAGGTGGGTTGGAGAACTGGAAGCATCACTCGCATGGTTCTTTATGGGCTTTACTTCAATAGGCAACTTCAGAGAACTGAGAAATCTGAGAGGAAAAATAAATAAATAAAAGTTTTTCTGTCACACCCCAGGTCCTCAGTTCTTCTGCCCCCCCACTCCACCCCCACTATAAATGGATCTTACACAACCCTTGGAAGGTGACAATGACAAGGGTCATTAGCCATGCCTTCCTGGTCTACTCTCCTTTTTCCCATTCCAATCCTCTCACCAGATAATGAGAACTTCCTCCATATTGACCAGTATCTTCCTCTCCCCTGAGCATTCTGTCCACTAGTTCTATAATTTCTTTGTGTGTGTATGTGTGTGTGTGTGTGTGTGTGTGTGTGTGTGAGAGAGAGAGAGAGAGAGAGAGAGAGAGAGAAAGAGAGATGTCCTGACAGGAAGAAAAGGGTAAAATTCTGAAGCCCTGGCTGGTTCCAAGTTTATTGGGCTGTACATAATTTGGGTCATGGGCTAATTAGGTAAGACACTAGGAAATAAAAACATAAGACATATTTAACCTAACAAACTAAGAGAGAGGTAGGGAAGAAAGGATATAGCAGACACCATTTCATACATGAGGCCATGGGAACAGACCAGGCACAATATAGAAGCACCCTGGACAGTACAGAGCAGCTCCATCAATGGGGAATGTTGCTGTTATGCCTCTCTTCCCTCCCTTCTCTAAGTAAAAAATAAAATAAAATAAAACAAAATAAAATAATTGAACCAGAAAGACTGTTCAGGATGTCTCACACACATGAGACCCTGAGCTCATTCCTGGCACCAGGTTTAAAAGGAAGGAAAGAGAAAATCAGAGAAAAAAGAAATTGAAAAACTAGTCTTGAAGGGGGAGACCTGACAGGTGAAAGTTTATGAGATGCAAAATATATTGTGTTAAGGTATTGATCACACTTCTTTTAATGCATATAAATATTGGGATTTTGTTTCAGTTGTTCACTATTTTCATTGTTATTTATTTTTTTCTAATGATAGAGAGGAAGAGGAGGAAGAGGAGAGGGAGAGGCGGAGGAAAAAGAGGAGGGAGAGAGTGAGAGCACTACTCTGCCATTTATAATGTTTTTATTTATTTTTGTTTCTGTTTTTCCTGCTATACTGGAGGTCAAATCCAGGGCCTTGTTAACACAAGGTGTGGCACTAACCTGAGTCAACTCTCTTATTTAATGTCCTGGTTTTTAAAAATTTTTTTTAAATTAATGTCATCTCAGGTTCAGACTGAACCTTTTATTTGACCTTTTATTTGAGTGGCAGCACACATAACGATTAGCAATACAAATTCTGGAACCACACTCTGAATCTCAAATCTTATTTCTATCTCTTAATAGCTATGTGATCTTGGCAAGATACTTATTTCTCTGTGACTCAACTGTATTGTCTATAAAGTAAGTTAATAACAGTATCTACTTCAGAGAGCTACTGTTCTTATTTGTAAAGCTCATATAAAACTTGACATGCAGTTATTATTATACAAGCATTAGTTACTGTGAGTCTAGGAAAATTTATGAGCACAAGATCTTTGTTCATTCAAGATTGTGAAGACTGCCTTAAACATTTGGTAGTTGTCTTTCACCTCCTTCCTTACTTCATTGTTGCCTGCAGAGTTTTGAGACCTTGAAGCAAAGATGCGAGGTATGCCATATCTGTATTTCTAGCCCTAGAAACCAGGAGATAATAAATATGTGTTGCTTATTAAGTTTTAGAACAATTTGTTGCATAGCAATAGATAATGAACACAGAAATGTTTCAGAAAAAAAATAAAAGCAAGTTGGGAACTGAGTTAAGGTCAGGGTTCCAGTTGGAGAACCTCAGCATAGGCTTGGAGAAGGGTGCGTGGATGAGAGTCATAGTAGAAAGTGCATCCTTCATTCAGCGGTAGAGAAGCCATAGCCCCAGTCTGGTGAGTGGGAGGAGAGCAACCTGGATGGAGCCTGTCAGGATAAGGAGACCTAGCCTGCCTGGGTTGGTGCCTTCTGTGTAAGTGCCGATCAGTCTGGGAACACTTTGTTCTTTTGCGTCACTGACCTCTTTACAACCCTGGAGCCTGCATTCTTCTCGGGAATGCACCCTTATCTTTATGACACCACTCCATTTGTTTATCCCTTCATGCAACAGCTCTGAGCCAGACACTTCTCCTATGTGGAACAGATACACTGTGGACAAGCAGAAATGAACTTTCCAAAGTTTATATTTTGTTCTGTCTTCCTTCCCCGACCTCCAAACCCTACCCCTCACTCCCTCCCCTGCTTTTTTTTAACTGCTTTGCCTCTTCACTAGGAAGACTTCTGTTCACACAGCCTTCAGACCCCTTCTACCCCAAGGCACTATCTGCATACCTCTTTTCCATTTATCTGACATGAATCTCAAATGACTCCACAAGGGAATTTCTCCAGCAATTCCAGTTCTTATCTATTGCCTGTGCACTAATGATTCTGAATCAAAATCTCTAGCTCAGAGATCTCTCTGAGGGCCAGACTGCACCTCCATTTTTTTTTTAATTTATTTTTTATTTAAGAAAGGATAAATTAACAAAACCATAGGGTAGGAGGGGTACAACTCCACACAATTCCCACCACCCAATCTCCATATCCCATCCCCTCCCCTGATAGCTTTCCCACTCTCTATCCCTCTGGGAGCATGGACCCAGGGTTGTTGTGGGTTGCAGAAGGTAGAAGGTCTGGCTTCTGTAATTGCTTCCCCACTGAACATGGGTGTTGACTGGTCGGTCCATACTCCCAGTCTGCCTCTCTCTTTCCTTAGTAGGGTGGGTCTCTGGGGAAGCAGAGCCCCAGGGCACATTGGTGGGGTCTTCAGTCCAGGGAAGCCTGGCCAGCATCCTGATGGCATTTGGAACCTGGTGACTGAAAAGAGAGTTAACATGCGAAGCCAAACAAATTGTTGAGCAATCATGGACCCAAAGCTTGGAATAGTGGAGAGGAAGTGTTAGGGGGGTACTCACTGCAAACTCTAGTGTACTTCTGCTTTCAGGTATATATTTTTCACTTGTTTATGGATAAGTGTGAACATATGCTCTCTCTCTCACAGAACCTTGTCTATATCTAGGTTTTGGGACTTTGTTAGAAAGTGAACCACCTGGGATGGAATTAGAGAATACTATGAAAGAAAAGGTCTCACCCGAGTAATGAAGCTGAAGGGTTGTCATTCCACACCTGAAGCTGGACACAGTCTGAGCTGAAGCATGTTGAGGTGGCAATCATTGCGTTGATTAGGTTGCGATCGGCTGATGCGATATTATTTGATATGGATTGGGAGAGGCATGCAGGAAAGTGGGCCCTATCCTAAGGTTCCAGGACTGGGGGAAATATAGGCTCTATAGTGGAGATGTGAGGTTCCTGCTGTCTTAAGGTTCAAAAAGACAATGGATAGTTAATGTTATCATCACATTATTTGGTAATTGGGTTAACTTTGAAAAGTCCTTTTGTTAGAGTTTTCTCTATAGTACCCAGTATCTTGTATGTAGCTGTGCCATTGGTTGCTTCTGATCTACTTGGTCTAGGCTTTTGAGAGAGTCCGAATATCAAATACACAGCCTATATATTAAAAAGACTCAGTTTGTGTTTTAAAAACTTCGAGACATACAATTAATTTCCCCCTCTCATATTAATTAACTAGTGATTTATATGACTACACTTTACTAGGAGTGTACATAAGCACCATTCCCACCACCAAAAGACTATGTCCCATCCCACCCACCCACACCCACCCCCCACTGGCCCAGGAAGCTGCATGTCTACCCCTCACCACAGAGTTTTTATTTTGGTGCCCTACTCCATATTTAGTCAAATCTTGCTTTTGGTTTCCCATTCAGATCTTCTTTCTCAACTTCTGTTGATGAGTGGGATCATCCCATACTCATCTTTATCTTTCTGACTTAGCTCATTTAACATAATTCCTTCTAGCTCTGTCCAAGATGGGTCAGAGAAGGTGGGTTCATTGTTCTTGATAGCTGTATAGTCCAATTTTTTAATCCCAGAAACACTTCTAGCTCACACTGACCAAAATTAAACTCAACTCCACTTCTTCCTTCTTACCTATCTGAAGTTTGTCTTCAATATTTCCTTTCTTAAATAAACACAAACATCCACTCATTCAGAATATGAGAGTTATCTGAATTCTGGCCTTCCTCTCCTTCTTCCAGTTTCACTAGCTCTTGTAGGTTTACTTCCTAAATATTTGTTTCTTGTTGGCTCCTTCTCTGTCATGGACTCATTTAAAGCTGGTATCTTCTTTTATCAGGCCTGACACAATAATCTTTACATTGACTTTCCTGTTCTTATGCTTTCTGTTTTCACTTCATCCTTCATGCTAACACCAGTGTGGTGTTTCTGACGCATGGAGTCCTGACTCAGACCCTTCAGTGGCTCCCCACTGTCCATAGCTCAGTGTTCTCATCCTTTCATGATCTGACCTTGGCTACATCTTTGTTTAATCTCAGCTACTTTTGTGCACAAATCCTCTATCCGAGCCACAAGATTTGCAGTTTCCCTGCCAGGCTGTGGATGAAAGTCCTCCCCCTCATCTTATCTCCCAGGTTATTCTTCAAGACTCACTTTCAAGCATTCCTTTAACTTCTTCATGTAATTTCTCCTCTTGTCCTTTGCATCAACACTTGTTTGCATTCAAGTACCCCATGTCTATCAGTATTCCTGACTTACTTGTGAGCAGAAACTGTTTGTTTACTTTTCACTGTGGTGTCAGAACTTCATGTGACATGGGATAATTGGTATTCCAGCAGTGGCTTCCAGTCCCTTTCTGTTTTCAGTTTCTTTCTATTTTTAAATAGAAATTTTAAATTTAATTTAACTTATTACTGGATAGAGACAAAGAGAAATTCAGAAGAGTTGGGGAGATAGCGAGGGAGAGAGACAGAGAGACACCTGAAGACCTGCTTCACCACTCATGAAGCTTCCCCCCTATAGGTGGGGGGATCAGGGGCCTGAACCTGGGTCCTTGCAAGCTATAGTGTATGTGCAATTAACCAGGTGCAATACTGCTTGGTCCCACCCCAACTGTTTCTATCCATTTAATTTGCGATAAAGGAAAGAGTGTGAGAGGAAAGACACTACAGGACCATCTTCAGGACCTACAGACAATGACTGCTTATCATTGCATGCAGACAAACATACCACCATACTACTCATTCAGTGAAGTCAGCCCATAAAGATAAATCACATAAAGTAAAATTAGGCCTGGGCTGGTGAGATAGCTCACCTGGGAAGGCATCTTGTCTGCCATACCTGAAATCCAGGCTCAGGCCTGACCCTCACTGCACTAGGGGAGCTTCAGTGCTGTGGTGTCTCTTCTTCACTCTGTCTCTGTCTCTCTCTTTCTATATGAAAAATATCAGCCCCAAGTGGTGAAGCCCCTATGATAACAACAGAAAAAAGTTAGTTCTTTGAGAATTTCTTAAAATGCCCATATAATATGCAAATATGGCACTTCTCAATCCAGTACTGTACATGTGGCCCTCCCTCTAGCATAGAGACAAACCTCTTTCTTTCTTTTTAAAATAAATTATTTATTTCTAAATTCTTTTAAAAATTAATTAATTATTTATTATTGGATAGAAACAAATAAATTGAGAAGAGAGGGAGAGACAGAGAGACAGAGAGATTCCTGAAGCCCTGCTTCACCGCTTGTGAAGATTCCCCCTGTAGGTGGGAACCAGGGGATTGAACCCTGGTCCTTGTGCATTGAAATGTGTGCGCTTAACCAGGCACACCACCACCTGGCCCCCAAACAGACATATATCTTTAACTGAGAACCAAATGACATTGTTGGACTGAGTTTAGTGGAAAGAAAAATGATTATCTCATTCATCATGGTGAATGCTCCTCAGTGTGAAAAGAAGATGAAAACTAGGACTAGGTGAGAAGCCAGTGGACTCTCACCTAAAATATTTCATTCTTTGACCTCAGACCTACTCCTCTACTCCAGTCATCCTCAGGCACACTTCTTGATCTAAGTCCCCTGTCCAAACGTGCTGTCTCCTTACCGGTCCAACCACATGCCCCTCTCTTCTCAAGAAATAACCCTCTGTTCAAGAGAAGCCCACTTTCTCACTGATCTCTACTCCAACCCTCCCCCCCGCCACCTGTCTGCCTTTGCTCAAGCCGTGCACTCTAGTGGGATGCCTTCTGGGTTCCCTCCTTTTTATTCAAGGCCCATCAACAGATCAAATCCCATATTTTTCCAGCCTCTCCAAAGGCTCCTGTCTCCCCATGTTCATTTTTCTCTCTCCCATTCCTGTATGCCTATTGTCTTTAGGATCAGAACTAGGCATTTAAGTTCAGTCTTTGATTGTGTCTTACAATCCACTAGCAGATTTCCACATTTCTTTCTTGAAGAATATTAGCAAATCAAGAAGAGTAGGTAATTAGAAGGACTGATAAAACAGTGTTGGCAAGACTGTGTGGTAACTGAAACTCTCACAGTCTTGTTTGACAGTACCTATTAAAGTAGATGTTCATATATCATTTGGCTCAGCAATTTTGTTCTTGCGTATACACCCAAGCAAGAAAAATCAGTGCTTATGTCCACCAAGAGGCACGCACAGGCATGTGCACAGCAGCTTTCTTCATTTGAATCCCACATTAGAAACAACCCAAATGTCCATCAATAGAAGGCTGACTAATAATCCCTACAAAGGGACAGAACATAGTCCTGAAAAGAGCAAGTGATTGCTACACATAACACATATACATCTACAGACACAATAAAGCATATACTGTATGATTGATTCAACTTATATGAAGTTCAAGATCAGACAAAATTAATCTATGGTGTTAAAGGTGAGAATGGTAGTCATCTGGAGAGTTCCCCCCCTGGGAGGAGGCACAAGGCAGGAAGTTTGAGAGTAGAGGTCCCATTCTCACTCTCTCTCTCTCTTTTTTTTTTTTTAAGATTTTATTTATTTATGAGGAAGATAGGAGGAGAGAGAGAGAGAAAAAATGAGACATCACTCTGGTACCTGTGCTGCCAAGGATTGAACATGGAACCTCATGCTTGAGAATCTAATACTTTATCCACTGCACCACCTCCCTGACCACTGGAAGTCCCATTCGCTCTCTCTTCCTCATCTGAAAGTCCCATTCTCTCTCTCTCTTTCTCATCTGAAAGTCCCATTCTCTCTCTCCCTCTCCCTCTCCCTCTCCCCCCCATCTCTCTCTCTCTCTCTTTCTCATTGCCACCAAGGTTATTGCTGGGGGTTTTGTGTCTGGAAAATTAACTTACTGCTCCTAGTAGCCATTTTTCTTCCTTCCTTCTTTCCTTCCTCCCCACTTCTCCCCTTTCTCTTCCTCCCCCCTTTCTCTCTCCCTCTCTCTTTCTTTCTCTCCTTCTATAAAGACAGAAAGAAATTGAAAGGAAGGGAGGATAGAGAGAGAGAGAAGAGAGTCAAAGAGGAATAAGTCCTTAGACTTGGGCTAGGAGAAGTGAAAGATGAGATTGGATAATGGTGCTGTCAATTTGGTGAGGCTACAGTCCCAAGTCATCCAATCAAACACTTAATCTGGGTGTTGCTGTGAAGGTATTTTGTAGCTGTAATAAAGTTCTCGAATTATTGACTTTAAGAAGCTAAGAATAGCTTTTCATGGAAGCCACCTGAAAAAATCCACTCAAGAGACAGTGAAGGATCAATGTAACCAATGCCACCATGCCATGCTATGCTGCCATTGCCTTTTTGCTTTGTATTTTATCCAGAGATTCCAATCCTGAGATGTCAGCCTTCCAACTCCAATAATCTCATGAGACCTTTCCTAACACATGGGAATACTCAGTTCTATTTCAGATGGCTCACTCCAACAAAGTATATAGGCTAGGGCCCAGGGGACTGAGTATAGGTACACATGTTTCTATAAGTTAGGGGCAACTATATACCTCAAAATAAAAGTGCATAATAGTCCTCTGTGATTAAACTTAGAACTAATAAATTCAGCAGTCTAATAGAACGGCCTAAAGAAGGCACCATAAAGGGAGTCGGATGGTAGTGCGGTGAGTTAAATGCAGGTGGCACAAAGCACAAGAACCGGGACAAGGATCCTGGTTCGAGCCCCCGGCTCCCCACCTGCAGGGGAATCGCTTCACAAGCAGTGAAGCAGGTCTGCAGGTGTCTCTCTTTCTCTCCCCCTCTCTGTCTTCCTCTCCTCTCTCCATTTCTCTCTGTCCTATCCAACAACTACAACATCAATAACAACAACAACAAGGGCAACAAAAGGGAATAAATAAACAAATATATATTTTTTAAAAGACACCATAAAATGTCTAATCAAATATTTATTACTTAGGCCTAGACACCCTCCTCTCCTACCCTCTACCTCACATCCCTCACTGTATGTATTCAACCAATTACAAAATAGAAAGTAAGATATATCTCCTAATCTCTTCTGACAGCATTAGCACTATTGTCACCCCTTGATAATCTCTAGAAGAAAAAAAGTATGCAGTTGGCCAAGAGATAGGATGGATATATATATACTAAAGGGCAATTACTGTCTCTATGAAAACCTTTATTAGAATCATCAAACAAGTAAGTACAGTAAAACTTGAGGCCAACTTAAACTCCATTAAAATCCTGGGTGTGTTTCCTCCCCAACTCAAAGCCAGATCTCATAGACCAAATTGGATCCAACAAATGATGCTCAATGCTTTAATATCTGGGAGAAAATCCAAGCCCATAACATAATAGAGGGGCTACAAAAGCTAGAAAAGGGCAAAAGACTGGCTGACTTAATGGTGGCCTCTTTGGTCACTACCAGGCCACGCCATCACCTGGAGCCCAAGTCAGGGAATTTTAGGGTTCCCTTGTAGATACGATGGGCATAGACCTCTCACAGACTCCTCCATCATCACTGTTCACTCCCATCAGGAACATCATCATAAGCCATTTCAAGGTCCTCTTCAGGACCTTGCCTTCACTATAAAGTAGCACTGGTAACAACTGCCCCGCTTTCGAAAGAGAGGCTGCATCATCCTACTTTGTCACTGGAAGAAGACTTGTCCTGAAATGAGCGCAGTCTAGGATGTTCCCAGCTGTGACCATGGAGTGCAAGCTCAGACTGACTCAGAGGTTACATAGGCTTCTTTGCTAAATATGAATATACACGGGCCATGGGTCAGATTGATGTGGTAAACAGTTAATTGTATTTACATATTTTCTGCAAGTTTGGGAGCTACTTACTCTCTGTCATAATCCAGCTTTCTGACTCTATTTTCAACTCTAACAACGTCTTCCCAGACAATGTTTTTAGCCCACCTCCATGTTAACTATCAAGCTCAGGCAAAAATCACTAAAGTCATGGGCCCCTAGGAATACACCTAAAATAGAATTATTGGGAGTCGGGCTGTAGCGCAGCGGGTTAAGCGCAGGTGGCGCAAAGCACAAGGACCGGCATAAGGATCCCGGTTCGAACCCCGGCTCCCCACCTGCAGGGGAGTCGCTTCACAAGCGGTGAAGCAGGTCTGCAGGTGTCTATCTTTCTCTCCTCCTCTCTGTCTTCCCCTCCTCTCTCCATTTCTCTCTGTCCTATCCAACAACAATAACAACAACAACAAAACAACAAGGGCAACAAAAGTGAATAAATAAAATAAATATTAAAATAAAATTATTACCTTCTTACCATCCTAAAATTCCTTTTCTTACCTGCTCTATTCCTACTTTCTGGTTGCTATTTATTAAACATTTTTGTCCTGCCTCATAACTTACTGCCTTTCAGACACCAAGTTGCAGATAACTACTATGATTTCATCCTGAACTCCAGATGATCTCAATGTGGAACCTCACCTCTCCAGAGACCTACACTAGAGAAAGATAGAAACAGGCTGGGGGTATGGATAGACCCACCAATGCCCATGTCCAGCAGGGATCATTTATAGAAGCCAGAATTTCTACCTTCTGCACCCCCAAAAAGAATTTTGGCCCATACTTCCAGAAGGAAGAAATTTTAGGGGAAGATGACCAGAGGGCTCTGAACTCCAATTCCATCAGGACCCAGAGAGAGAAGAGGAAAGAAGGAAGTACATTCAGAAGTAGCAGTATGTGGAAGTGTGACTTAGAAAGAAAAGACCATAGGGAAAAAAATTTACTCATATCTATAACCTTGTGAGAACCACTGGAGAACCACCATCCTTTCCAATAGAGAGGATGGGGGCAGGGGGAGAGTGGGGACACATAGAACTCTAGTGGTGGTAACAGTATGGAATTGTACCCTTATTATTTTGTAATTTTGTAAATCACTAATAAAAAAAGAGAGAAAAGACAGCGAAGGGTGATACCCAATTCCTACCCTTGTTCCTCCTCTACCCAAAGAAGACCCTTTCAGAGGGAGGACCTGATAGGCAAGAACAGGTGGGTGAGCCTTGCCAGTCCTGAGGTCGGCAGGCTCCAAGCGCTGCTTCACCTGAATATTGTGGCTTTCTGTCGCATTCTGGAAGAGCAGATCTTTCTACTGTTCTCTACTCTGAACACCACCTCCCCTGCTGGTCTGCACTCTGTGGGAATCAGTTAGCTGAACCTGGAGCCAAAAACCAGCAAGGAGAGTTGAATAGAAACTTTCTGAATAAATGTTGTTCTGTGGGCTTTCTTTTCTTCCTTGTGAAGGAACAGAGTGTACTTGAAAGTAGCAAGTGAGTTGGATTGGGTCT
Source organism: Erinaceus europaeus (assembly GCF_950295315.1). Classification (NCBI taxonomy): domain Eukaryota; kingdom Metazoa; phylum Chordata; class Mammalia; order Eulipotyphla; family Erinaceidae; genus Erinaceus; species Erinaceus europaeus. The sequence continues at coordinate 142,036,416 of NC_080164.1, forward strand.
TTTTTTGTTTCCTTTTGTTCTTAATCTCTTTGGAAGGCAGAAAAGAAAAAAAAAAATAAAATAACAACACTTGTACTGCTCTGGTTAACACTGTTTGGATCAGGACCCACCTCCTCCCTCAAGGTTTCCCAACATGGCACTGAATACAGTTGAAGAACTGAAAGGAATTTTTCCACAAGCCCGGCAGCTCAGAGACCAAGGTGGCAGAGCTGTGCGGTACTGGCCCACATGCAGAGGCCTCCTTCTCAGACCTTCCAGAAAAAAGCATTCCCCATCCCACAGACCTGCAGTCCTTCCCAGAAACTTCAGTTATACAGAGTGTGAGCCTCCATTCCCTGAGGGAACAAGTGGCCTGGTTCCTCAGTTTCTAGTCTAGTCGTTGCCAATATAAAGGATGAACTCACTGATAAATAAATCAGTGGAATATCTTTAGTTTTATTATTATTATTAGTGATTTAATAACTGTTTAAAGATAGTAAGATTACAGGGGTACACAGTTTCACACAACACCCACCATCAAAGTTCTGTATCTCCCCCTACCCTCATGCTCCAATGATAACCACCATAATGTGTTTCTTTCATCTCTATGGAGTATCTTAAATCTCAGGAGGGTCAAATTTTTCCCTTCTCTGGTCTCATACAAATGGAGCAGGGTGTGTGTGGGGGCAGGGTAGGATTTCCTAACAGGTAATACTTTGTTAAATGATTTTCCAGACTCTTCTCCCACCTTCTCTTCATTCTACCACCCTACCCCTTTTCTCCGTTCCCTTCACACACACACCCTTTCTCCACCCTTCAGTTCTACACTGGACCACTAGTTAGAAGCCAGAACGAGGGGCCAGGTGGTGGTGGTGTGCTCTACCTGGTAGAAGATACATGTTACTATATGCAAGGACCTAGGTTCAAGCCCCTTATTCCCACCTGTAGGGGGAAGCTTCATGAGTGGTAAACCAGTGCTGCAGGTCTCTCTCTCTCTCTCCCTCCCTCTCTCTCCTTCTCTAAATTTCTCTGCCTCTATCCAATAAAAATAAATTAAAAAAGAGTCACTGTCCCTTACAAGAAGAAGTAGGAGGAGGAGGAGGAGGGGAGGGGGAGGGGGAGGGGGAGGAGAGGAGGAGGGGAAGGGGAAGGAGAGGAGGAGAAGGAAGAGGAGGATAAGGAGGAGGAGGAAGAAGGGGGGAAAAAGTCAGAACTAGGTTCTTCTCTCCAGAGAAGTATTGATGTCTTCTGTCCTTTGAAAACTAAGTCCTCGTTTCAGGTGAACTCCTCCAGGTGATTCCTGCAGGATCTTTGTTTTCTCTCCTGAAAATCTCAATGCTGAGGTAAAATTGTCAATCCTTACCCCCTCTCACTCACTTACAAAGAAGGTAAAATATCCCATCTCCCTTTGCTTTTGATCTTTACCGGAAAGAAAAAAAAATCCTGTGGAGTCTGTTTTGGGGTAATAATATTTGCCACACAAGATTTTGGTGAGGATTAAATAGCTCAAGTTAAAGCATTCTGGAAACTGGCAAGAGGTCTACAGTAAAGTATACAGAGGTGCTGGCTATAAGCTAATGTTGATTGACAAGCACACTGTGACTATAATCAGCTGAAGCTGCCTCTACAGCCCCAGGTCGATGGGAATCAGATAGAATGCATAGTCATGCACTGATGGGGAACAGAGTCACCCAAGAGAAGACAAGAAGACATGCCTGGTTGAGCAGAGGAGCAAAAGAGGAAGAGAAATGGTGGGCAGCAAAATGAAATTTAGAAAATGATACTGATGTAAGAGCATGCGTGGGGTCATCTTTCTGTTCACTGGGATTCTAAAGTGTTAAGACTTTGTGTTTGTTTGTATGTTTTTATGTGATGCTATGGAACAAACCCAGGAATCTTCACATGCACTTCACCACCTTCACCACTGCCCCCCAACCCAGTCTGCAGTGTTAAGGAAGTACTCCAGAGGCTTCTGGGAAACCTGACTGAGGAATCATTGTCACCTCTGTCTCAATGCAGGAGGTGAAGGACATCTGTGTGTGGAATTCAGGGAGTGTAGGCATTGGCTACTGCATGGTGCTTCCAAACATACTATTTTTGTTGTTGTTGGTTAGACTTCTTTTTTTTTTTTTTTCCTCCTCTAGAGTTATCGCTGGCTCCTGGCGTCCACCTTTTCCCATTGTTGTTGTTATTGCTAATGGATAGGACAGAGAGAAATTGAGAGGGGAGGGGAAGACAGAGTGGGAAAACACCTGCAGACCAGCTTACTGCTTGTGAAGCGGCCCCCCGCCGATGGGGAGCCGGGGGCTCCTACCCAGATCCTAGCGCCAGTCCTTGTGCTTCGCACCATGTGTGTTTAACCCAATGCACTACTGCCAGGCACCCAGACTTATTTTTTAATGATCTTGTGATGTGCATGGTAGCAAAAGAACTGAACTGCCTGTGTATGGCAACTACATTTTCATTATTCCCTGAAGTGTTTGGCTAAGAGCAATGTAGGCAGAAAGTGTGATGACAAATTGCTTTGGAAATGTGCAGAAGGGTGCACTTCTGGGAGTGAAAGTAAAGCTAATGTCAGTGGATTGATGTCTTGATAAGATCCAGACATGGTTCTATGTTTTTTATGTATCTGCTGCTTTAATCCTCAGTACAACCCTATAAAGCAGGATAATTATTCCCCCCCACCCCCACCCCGCACCGTACTTAATGACTAAGGAAGCTGAGGCACAGAAAAGTGATTTGGTCAAGTTCCAAAGTCACACACCTCAAGTCAGGTTTCAAATAAAGATCGTCTACCTGCATAATCTTTCATTAAATGAATACAGCTGATTTCCATAACCCTTTTTCAATTAGAAAAAGAGGGAATAACAAGCAAAAAAGTAGAATTGCTTTTGTTTTGATCAGATTGGCTTACAAACATAAAGCACCACAGCTCAAAAGAGTCAAACTCTTTTGTCTGTTGCATCAGTGAGGATGCCGGCAAATGCTAGAAGAAGAAGTGAGGATGCTTTTGGCAGTAAATAACTGATTATTTAACCTAAGTTAGCTAAACAACAGGTACATTTCATTATTTTACATAGAAGTAAGTCTGGATTTATTCTGACTATAAAATAATGGATCAGTAGTACCATCAAGCATGTATATATTTTCCATCTCTCAGCTCTGTCTTCTTTAGTGATGTTAACCATGCCCGCCTCATTACAAGCAACATGGTGGAATAGTTTCAGGTATCAGTTGTTAAGGAAGTTTATATTCAGTGAAGAAGGAGGTCCCCATAAGGTCCTCAGCAGACTTCCTAGGTGATTGGACTAAATTGTGTCTCATATCTGTGCCCTAGCTGCAAGGGAGGCAGGGAGCATGAGTACAAGTGTTGGGGTTCTCTTGAAATGGCACACTCTACCAGCTAGCAAGAAGCTGGGACCAAAGGTGTTTGGCATTGCTTTGGCCACTTATTTAGTATTTTTATGTTTTGATTAAAAAGTTTTTTTTGTAGGGACTTGGATGGTAGCACAGCGGGTTAAGCACACGTGGTGCAAAGTGCAAGGACCAGTTAGGATCCGGGTTTGAGCCCCCGACTCTCCACCTACAGGGGAGTCGCTTCACAGGTGGTGAAGCAGGTCTGCAGGCATCTCTCTGTCTCTCTTCCTCTCTATCTCCCTCTTCTCTCTAAATTTCTCTCTGTCTCTATTCAATAACAAATAAATAAATAAAATTTAAAAAATATTTTTGTATTCAAGATATAGTTGCACAAAGGACAGCTCAAAGTCATGCTTTAATGCAAATTGCTGAATCATAATCACATACAGAACCCATCATGAGTTTCTAGCCTGTTTCTGACCTGAGGCTGGATTTAAGTTCTGTATAGCTGGAAGCATCCACTTTGAAGACTGTCAACATGATTTTCTGAAGAGATTGTGCCAATGGTGAAATGCCACCTGTCATAGCATCCCCAAGGTCTTATGAGTGACCCCAGCCCAGGGTCCTCAAGTTTGATGTGTCTTGTTCCCTCTGCATCCATTTAGGGAAAAAAAAATATAATTATATATAATTATATATAAAAAATAAAAGTATATATATATACATATATGTATATATATATACTTTTGCTCCCTTTCTCCCAGTCTCTCTCTTTTATTCTTCAATCTCATATCTTCTTGTTTATTTTTAAATTGAGAATTGACCAATATGGGAAAGACTTAAATTGGGTCATTCCCTCTTAATAGAATTCTTGTAAAATGCCAGAAATAAAATTCCTATGGTCACTAGAGAAAAGTAGGGCTATTTTTAGCACTCGTATGATAGGAATCATGCTTGTCAGAACTGGTTTCAGCTACAACTGGGATATTAAACATGGCTTAAATGTGAATGGGGTACATTTCTCTCTCATGTGAAAATCCTGCTTTGGCATCTCATTCCATAGTCGGAGCACAATCCTATTGCCTCACTGGAGTGCCAGGCTAATTAGGTAAAGTCATTGATGTGGCATCTAGAATACTACAAACCTCCTCTCCTTTTTGATAACAAAAGCAGATAATTGGAATGGTGCTTTATGTGCCAGCCCTACAAGGAAGGGACTGTCATTATTGCTATTTTATAGATGGAAACACTGAGAGGTTAGGTGTGGTGGTAAAGATTTCCCCTTTAGTTTAGTTTGGGCAGAGCTGTACCTCAACCTTCCTATGTTGGAACCCTCCCACCATCCCCTTCACTCCTCTGACTGTAAATTGGGCAGTGTGACTGTGAAAGCAGAGCATATACAAACAAAAAGGAAATGTGTAACATAAGTCAGTGGGGGCTCAGTGCCAAATGAATGATGGAGTTCAGATAAGGGAGTGGTTCTGCTTCCCTGGAGGGGGCAGGAAGGTGTCACAGATGGACTGTAACAGACACAAAGGCTTTAGAAGGTGTGTTAGTCCAATAGCACAGCTATATACAAGATACTGGATACTGTACAGCAAACCATAACAAAGGGACTTTTCAAAGTTAACCCAATTAACAAATAATGTGATGATAATATTAACTATCGATTGTCTTTTTGAACCCTAAGACAGCAGGAACCTCACATCTCCACTATAGAGCCCCTACTTCCCCTAGTCCTGGAACCCTTGGATAGGGCCCACTTTCCCGTATGCCTCTCCCAATCCAAACCAAATAATATTGCATCCGCCGATCACAACCTAACCAATGCAACAATGGCCACCTCAACATGCTTCACCTCAGACTGTATCCAGAGACTTCACGTGTGGAATGACAACCCTTCAGCTTCATTACCCGGGTTCCAGATGCCACCAGGATGCTGGCCAGGCTTCCCTGGATTGAAGACCCCACCAATGTGTCCTGGAGCTCAGCTTCCCCAGAGACCCACCCTACTAGGGAAAGAGAGAGGCAGACTGGGAGTATGGACCGACCAGTCAACGCCCATGTTCAGCGGGGAAGCAATTACAGAAGCCAGACCTTCTACCTTCTGCAACCCTCAACGACCCTGGGTCCATGCTCCCAGAGGGCTAGAGAATGGGAAAGCTATCATGGGAGGGGGTGGGTTATGGGGATTGGGTGGTGGGAATTGTGTGGAGTTGTACCCCTCCTACCTTATGTTTTTGTTCATTAATCCTTTCTTAAATAAAAAAAAAAAAAAAAAGAAGGTGTGTTAGGCAGGCTTGGAGGTGGAAAAGGAAATAGTATGATTAAGGAATAAGAACCAGCAATCTTAGCTAAATTACAGAATTGTTATAGAGGAGTTTGCTGAGAGTACACTTTGGAGATTAAGCTTGGAATTGGATTAAGAAGGAAATTCAGTGTCATTCTAGGGTAGGGGACATAGCATAATGGTTATGCCAAAAAATTCCCATGCCTGAAGCTCCAAAGTCCCAGGTTCAGTCCTCTGCAACACTACCATCTAGAGTTGAGCATTTTGAGTTTACCTCTAGTAAAAAGAAATGATGGATGGATGGATGGATGGATGGATGGATGGATGGATGGATGGATGGATGGAAGGAAAGAAGGAAGGAAGGGAGGAAGGAAGGAAGGAAGGATAAACTAAGATGAACTGTAACAGTTGTCATCATGGTGGAGGAGTGACATCATGTGATGGGAACTTTCTCTGAGGTGTGATGTGGTGGCTGTGGGAGGGGTGACTTGGGGATTTGGAGGCTGGGAGTCTAATAAAAAGGCTTTAGAAATGATCCTGATGTGAGGTAATGAGAACTTGAGGTGGAGTGTTAGCACGAGGCATAAGTGGAATAGGAAATGATGTGAGACTTCAGCAGAACAGCACTGAGATGCTTGGGGGCCAGATCTAGAAGTGAGGGGTGGGGTGTGTCAGTGGGAAATGGAGAATGAATGCTGGAGCCTGGGGGTGGGGTAGGAAAATAATATTCTAAACAGAAGTTCTAATTCTTCTAGTCTGTTTGCCACTCTTTCTCTGTGACATCTCTGTACTCATGGAATATGTCCATGTATGCAGAATTCACCAAAGCTGCTTGGGACCAGCTGTCAATCTTCTTTCTTCACTGCAAAAGGCTCCACTAAAGAAGAGCCTAGAGCAGAGGGGCTTTGAGTTAAGGAGCTAGAAAGTTAAACCTACTCTGTTAGTACCAGTTCAGTGACCTTGGACACACTACTCAGTTTCACTTAGGATGTTAATACCTATGTGATGGAGATATTTGAATGGTTAGATAACAAAAATCAAAGAATTCAGCCCTATGGGCAAAATATATAACTGAAAGAAAAATACACAATAGTCTGTAGTGAGTCAGTATAAAGTTCATAATGAAATAGTGTCTGTTTAGACTTAGACACCCTCCTCACCTACTTCCTATTACAGTTCTCTCACTCCAAAGCTAACCTTATCAAAGCAAGGACTGCAAAAGCTGAATAAGGGCAAGAGACTGGCATACTTTAATGATGACTCTTTAGTCACTATCAGGCCACCCCATCATCTGGGGCCCTAATCAGGGAGTCCAGAGATTCCCAAACAGACAGGAAGGGCCTAGACCTCGAATAAATCTTTCTCTCCATTGTTACCAGTCATTTCTGTCAGGAACAACACAATAGACCCCTTTGTGGGCTCCCATAGGACTTTGCCCTCAACTTAGATCAACAATGGTAGAGAATGTTCCATCCTCCAAAGGGAGAATGGACAACATACTCTATGCTACATCTGAGGAAGATGGCTCCTGATATTGGGGCAGCTTGGAATGTTCCTACTCATGATCATAGAATGTGAGCTCAGATCTAGAGGGATGCATAGGTCACATAGGCTCCTAAGCTGAATATGGGCCCCAGATCACATCAAATCGATGGGGTTTACAGTAAACAATATTTATACACCTTTCCCATATTTGGGAGCTATTCTCTTCCCTGATCCAGCTTTCTGATCCTTCTGCCAGCCATGACACCACCTCCCCAGACAATAATTAAGATCCACCTGCATATCAGATTTCAAGATCAGGCAAACAAACACTAGTATAGCCACAGGCCCTTTGGAATATAACTAAATATGCCTACTAGCTGTCTACAAAATGGAGGACCCCCCCAACTCTTCATCTGCACTATTCCAGCCTTTAGGTCCATGATTGCTCAACAATTTGTTTGACTTTGTATGTTAACTCTCTTTTCAACCACCAGGTTCCAGATGCTAGCATGATGCCGACCAGACTTCCCTGGACAAACAACCCCACCAATGTCCTGCAGCTCAGCTTCCCCAGAGCCCCTCCCTACTAGGGAAAGAAAGAGACAGGCTGGGAGTATGGACGACCTGTCAATACCCATGTTCAGCCGGGAAGCAATTATAGAAGCCAGACCTTCAACCTTCTGCATCCCACAATGACCTTGGGTCCATACACCCAGAGGATTAAGAATAGGAGAACTATCAGGGGAGAGGATGGGATGCAGAGTTCTGGTGGTGGGAACTGTGTGGAGTTGTACCCCTCTTAACCTATGGTTTAGTCAATGTTTACTTTTATGAATAAATAATAAAAATTAAAAAATTAGCCCAGAAATGAGGCCCCACACCTATGGACATCTAATCTTTGACAAAGGGGCCCAGACTATTATATGGGGGAAGCAGAGTCTCTTCAACAAATGGTGTTGGAAACAATGGGTTGAAACATGCAGAAGAATGAAACTGAATCACTGTATTTCACCAAATACAAAAGTAAATTCCAAGTGGATCAAGGACTTGGATGTTAGACCAGAAACTATCAGATACTTAGAGGAAAATATTGGCAGAACTTTTTTCCGCATAAATTTTAAAGACATTTTCAATGAAATGAATCCAATTACAAGGAAGACTAAGGCAAGTATAAACCTATGGGACTACATCAAATTAAAAAGCTTCTTCACAGCAAAAGAAACCACTACCCAAATCAAGAGACCCCTCACAGAATGGGAGAAGATCTTTACATGCCATACATCAGATAAGAGTTTAATAACCAACATATATAAAGAGCTTGCCAGACTCAACAATAAGACAACAAATAACCCCATCCAAAAATGGGGGGAGGACTTGGACAGAATATTCACCACAGAAGAGATCCAAAAGGCCGAGAAACACATGAAAAAATGCTCCAAGTCTCTGATTGTCAGAGAAATGCAAATCAAGACAACAATGAGATATCACTTCACTCCTGTGAGAATGTCACACATCAGAAAAGGTAACAGCAGCAAATGCTGGAGAGGGTGTGGGGTCAAAGGAACCCTCCTGCACTGCTGGTGGGAATGCAAATTGGTCCAACCTCTGTGGAGAACAGTCTGGAGAACTCTCAGAAGGCTAGAAATGGACCTACCCTATGACCCTGCGATTCCCCTCCTGGGGATATATCCTAAGGAACCCAAAACAGCCATCCAAAAAGATCTGTGTACACATATGTTCTTGGCAGCACAATTTGTAATAGCCAAAACCTGGAAGCAACCCAGGTGTCCAACAACAGATGAGTGGCTGAGCAAGTTGTGGTATATATACACAATGGAATACTACTCAGCTGTAAAAAATGGTGACTTCACCGTTTTCAGCCGATCTTGGATGGACCTTGAAAAAATCATGTTGAGTGAAATAAGTCAGAAACAGAAGGATGAATACGGGATGATCTCACTCTCAGGCTGAAGTTGAAAAACAAGATTAGAAAAGAAAACACAAGTCGAACCTGAAATGGAATTGGAGTAAATGGAATTGGAAAAAGAAAAAAAAAATTAAAAAATAAAAAACATTTAGCCCTACGATAGATGCTTAGTAAGAATAACTGGCACACTTATCACAGATACTGCTCCAACTACCCTACTTACACTCTCTTATTCAATCTTTTCACCACCACCCTGCCATTATAGTACTAACTGATGGTATTTTTTGCACTAAAAGGTGGGATAAGTAACAAGAAGCATCTCTCTAAAGGGTATATTTAAATATATAACTAGATGGATAAAACACTGATGTAAGAGAGAGGCTGCTGGTCATAACTCGATGTTGGTTGCTTTTCCGGGTTTCTTTGGTTGCTGAAACCTGGAGTAGGTACCCGAGGTGTTGGTCCAGGGATAGAAGCAGAAATGGCCGTGGACTGTTGCCAAGGTTTTGTGAGACCCGTGATGATTATGGAAGGTGGACACAGAAGTTTGATAGTGGATGTAGTGTGGAACTATACCCCTGCAATCTTAAAATCTTTTAAACCATTATTAAACTACTAAAAAAATTACTAAGAAAAATAAAATAAGGGTTAGGGAGAGAACATAATGGTTATACAAAATACTTGCACGTCCCATGGTCAACCCTCAGCACCACCATGAGTCAGAGCTGAGCAGTGTTCTGGTTAATAATAACAACAACAACAATAACAATAATAATAGTAACAATAGTAACAACTGGGTGGTGGCATACCTGATTAAGCGCACAAATTACAATGAACAAGGACCCAGGTTCAAGTCCCTGGTCCCCACCTGAAGGGGGAAAGCTTCACAAGTGGTGAAGTAGGGTTGCAGGTGTCTCTCTGTCTGTCTCTCTCTCCCTCCCCCTTCCTCTCAATTTCCGGCTATCTCTAGCCAATAAATAAAGATAATAAAAAATAAAAAAAGAAAACTGAGAAGTTAAAAAAGAAGAGCTTTAAATATTAATGATAATAATATATTAAATAAAATAAAGCATTAAAAGATAACTTGAGGGCTAACAAGATAACTTCACTTGGGAGGGTTTTTTCTTTTTTTTTTTCATTTATTTATTTTCATTTAAGAAAGGATTAATTAACAAAACCATAGGGTAGGAGGGGTACAATTCCACACAATCTCCATATCCCACCCCCTCCCATGATAGCTTTCCCATTCTCTATCCCTCTGGGAGCATGGACCCAGGGTCATTGTGGGTTGCAGAAGGTCGGAAGGTCTGGCTTCTGTAATTGCTTCCCCGCTGAACACGGGCATTGACTGGTCAGTCCATACTCCCAGTCTGCCTCTCTCTTTCCCTAGTAGGTTGGGTCTCTGGGGAAGCAGAGCTCCAGGACACATTGGTGGGGTCTTCAGTCTAGGGAAGCCTGGCCGGCATCCTGATGACATCTGGAACCTGGTGACTGAAAAGAGAGTTAACATGCGAAGCCAAACAAATTGTTGAGCAATCATGGACCCAAAGCTTGGAATAGTGGAGAGGAAGTGTTAGGGGGGTACTCACTGCAAACTCTAGTGTACTTCTGCTTTCAGGTATATATTTTGCAGTAGTTTACGGATACGTGTGAACATATGCTCTCTCTCACAGAACCTGGTGTATAGGTTTTGGGACTTTGTTAGAAAGTGAACCACCTGAGATGGAATTAGAGTATACTATGAAAGGAAAGGTCTCACCCGAGTAATGAAGCTGAAGGGTTGTCATTCCACACGTGAAGTCTCTGGACACAGTCTGAAGTAAAGCATGTTGAGGTGGCAATCATTGCGTTGGTTAGGTTGTGATCGGCAGATGGAATATTATTTCATATGGATTGGGAGAGCATACGGGAAAGTGGGCCCTATCCAAGAGTTCCAGGACTGGGGTAAGTAGAGGCTCTATAGTGGAGATGTGAGGTTCTTGCTGTCTTAGGGTTCAAAAAGACAATTGATAGTTAATGTTATCATCACATTAATTGGTAATTGGGTTAATTTTGAAAAGTCCTTTTGTTAGGGTTTGCTGTACAGTACCCAGTATCTTGTATATAGCTGTGCTATTGGTTGCTTCTGATCTACTTGGTCTAGGCTTTTGAGAGAGTCTGCATATCAATTACACAGCCTATATATTGAAAAGATTCAGTTTGTGTTTCAAAAAACTTCGAGACATACAATTAATTTTCCCCCCTCATATTAATTAACTAGTGATTTATATGACTACATTTTACTAGGAGTGTATATAAAGACCATTCCCACCACCAAAAGACTGTGACCCATCCCTCCCACCCACTCCCACCCCCCACTGTCCCAGGAAGCTGCATGTCTACCCTCACCACAGGGTTTTTACTTTGATGCCCTACTTACAATTTGGTCAGGTCCTGCTTTTAGTTTCCCTTTCAGATCTTCTTATTCAACTTCTGTTGATGAGTGGGATCATCCCATACTCATCTTTATCTTTCTGACTTAGCTCACTTAACATAATTCCTTCTAGCTCTGTCCAAGATGGGTCAGAGAAGGTGGGTTCATTGTTCTTGATAGCTGCATAGTATTCCATTGTGTATATATACCACAGCTTTCTCAGCCACTCACCTGTTGTTGGGCACCTGGGTTGCTTCCAGGTTTTAGCTATTATGAATTGTGCTGCTATGAACATAGGAGTACACACCTCTTTTTGGTTGGGTGTTATGGAGTCCTTGGGGTATAATCCCAGGAGAGGAATTACTGGATCATATGGAAGGTCCATGTCTAGCCTTCTGAGAGTTCTCCAGACTGCTCTCCACCAATTTACATTCCCACCAGCAATGTAAAAGGATTCCTCTGTCCCCACAACCTCTCCAGCATTGGTTGCTGCTGTCCTTTTTGATGTCTGCCATCCTTACAGGAGTGAGGTGGTATCTCAGTGTTGTCTTAGGGAGGGTTTTTTCTTTGCCATGTGAACAACACAAATTTGAACCTAGCCCCCACTGCACTGAAACTTCCTTCAGTGTCTCTTCCTCTATCTCTTGCTTTCTATCTGAAAAAGTCAGTGTGTCCCAGGGACAACAACAACAAAATAAAACAAAACATAAACAACAAAAAGATAATCTGAATGTCACTGGTTTCTCTCCATTTATGTGCAGGACCAATCAGTTACATGTAATTTTCTCTCACCAGAGAAAAAGATGTTAACTTTGCAATTCTCACGGGTATTATATGCCCTTGGCCCTCCTGGGGAAGCAGTCACAGCAAATCTTTCCCAAATATCTTGCTAGAGTTAAAATAAGTCATTGCATGCTGTCATTATTATTATTAGTTGGCTTCAGATTAGCCCAAATAGTGTCAGGGTGCTTGTTTCTAGTAGACCCCATGACCAAGAAGCTTATACTTATCTAGGGCTAGAAGAAACACTTTCCACAGCTTTTCTGGTGTTGTCAAATGTGACCTGAGTTTCCCAGCCCTCACTACTCTGAGAGTACAAAAGAGATTTCACCAGGATGCCCGACTGCTGACTCAAAGCTACCCCTGAAGATTTCTGGAGCACCCCTGGGAGCATTTTACAAACACTAATAATAAGGCAGCTCCCAATGGGTACTGGTAGAAATCATCATTGCTTACTGGGCATTCACTGACTCCAGCCTTTCCTGCTGCTCCACCAGTGACTGTAGAACAAAGGGGAAGGTGAACCCTTGGTTCCTAGGAAGAGGAGGAAAGGATGTGACTCCAAAGCTTCCCTGACCTACCACATGTTCATTCATGAAATAGCAGTTACCGTCCTGTTCCTGATCTGTAACATCTCCGTGTGCAGATCACCTTGACACTTATTAGTTCAATGTCTTTTACCAGAAATGACAAGAATTCTCACATCTCACAAAGGTAGGGTAGAAATTGTCTATGTAATGATTGGACTGCATTTTAAAAGGCATTGTGTGCAAGGTTAAGTGCTAAAACAAGAAAGTCAAAGACTTGTGGCTTCCCTACTGAGACTTTTTGCATTTCTACTTTAAATGCAAAGGATATAAATTTTTGAATGACTGCATGATGCTGAGAGAAAGCAATCTTGAATTTTTGAGATCAATAACTTGTTCTTTAAGCCTCCTCAATGAGCTAGGTGACTGCATAGACAAGTCCAGGTTACAAGGAGAAAGCCTTGGAAAATCTTATACAACTTGAAATTATACAGCTAGAGGCATTAGTACTATGGAAAATTTGGATGGGAATGAGATCTCGTAACTAGTATTTAACAATTAGATCTTAATAAAAAGGACACTGAATTCTTTCTTTCCCCTTAATAACTTTCTTTCTTTCTTTCTTTCTTTCTTTCTTTTTTTCTTTCTTTCTTTCTTTTTTCAACAAGACTGTAGGATAAGAGGGGTAGAATTCTTATTTTATTTTATTTTTTTTAATTTTTAATTTATAAAAAGGAAACATTGACTAAACCATAGGGTAAGAGGAGTACAACTCCACACAATTCCCACCACCAGAACTCTGTATCCCATCCCCTCCCCTGATAGCTTTCTATTCTTTAACCCTCTGGGAGTATGGACCCAGGGTCTTTGTGGGATGCAAAAGGTTGAAGGTCTGGCTTCTGTAATTGCCTCCCGCTGAACATGGGCACTGACAGGTCAATCCATACTCCCAGCCTGTCTCTCTCTTTCCCTAGTGGGGAAGGGGTCTGGGGAAGCGGAGCTCCAGGACACATTGGTGGGGTTGTCTGTCCAGGGAAATCTGGTCAGCATCATGCTAGCATCTGGAACCTGGTGGTTGAAAAGAGAGTTAACATACAAAGCCAAACGAATTATTGACTAATCATGAACCTAAAGGATGGAATAGTGTAGATGAAGAGTTGGGGGGCCCTCCATTTTGCAGATAGCTAATAGGCATATTTTAGTTATATTTCAGAGGGCTTGTGGCTATCCTAGTCTTTGATATGTTAACTCTCTTAAAGCTTAGACCAAGGAGAACAGAAGCAACTGGTGGCATAGCTATATACAAATAATATCAAAGGACATAAACTATGGTGATGTTGTATATGATACAGCAAATCCCAAGAAAGGGATATTTCAAAGCTAACTCAATTGCCAAATAATGTGATTATAGCAATAACTATCTATTGTCTTCTTAAACCCTAAGACAGCAGGAACCTCCCACTTCCTCTTTAGAGCCTATATTTCCCCCAGCCCTGGAACCTCTATGGTGGGGCACACTTTGCTGCATGCTTCTCTCAATTCATACCAAATGACAGTGCATCCACCGATCCCAACCTAATCAATGCAACGAATACCACCTCAGCATGCTTCACTTCGGACTGTGTCCAGAGACATCAGGCATGGAATGTCAACCCTTCACCCTCATTACTTGGGTGAGACCTTTCCTTTCATAGTATTCTCTAATTCCATTTCAGGAGGTTTACTTCCTAACAAAGTCCCAAAACCTAGATATAGACCAGGTCCTATGAGATAGAGCATATGTTCACATGTATCCATAAATTAGGACAAAATATATACCTGAAAGCAAAAATACACAATAGTCTGTAGTGAGTCAGTATAAAGTTCATAATGAAATAGTGTCTACTTAGACTTAGATACCCTCCTCACCTATTTTCTATTCCAGTTCTCTCACTCCAAATCTAACCTTATCAAAGCAAGGACTGCAAAAGCTGAATAAGGAGAAAAGACTGTCATGCTTTATTTTTTTTAATTTCTTTATTGGGGAATTAATATTTTACATTCGACAGTAAATACAATAGATCGTACATGCATAACATTTCTCAGTTTTCCATATAACAATATAAACCCCCCCCCAGGTCCTCTGTCATCTTTATTGAATCTGTATTCCCCCCCTCCCAACCCCAGAGTCTTTTACTTTGGTGCAATACGCCAATTCCAGAGATTGGCATACTTTAACAATGACTCTTTAGCCACTATCAGGCCACCCCATCAGCTGGGGCCCTAATCGGGGAGTCAGTCCAGAGATTCCCAAACAGACAGGATGGGCCTAGCCCTCGAATAAATCCTTCTCTCCATTGTTACTGGTCATTCCTATCAGGAACAACACAATAGACCCCTTTGTGGGCCCCCATAGGACTTTGCCCTCAACTTGGATCAACAATGGTAGAGACTGTCCATCCTCTGAAGAGAGGCTGGACAGCATACTCTATGCTACACCTGAGGAAGATGGGTCCTGATATTGGGGCAGCTTGGAATGTTCCTACTCATGATCACAGAATGTGAACTCAGATCTAAAGGGATGCAGAGGTCACATAGGCTCCTAAGCTGAATATGGGCCCCAGATCACATCAAATCTATGGGGTTTATAGTCAACAATATTTATACACCTTTCCCATATTTGGGAGCTACTCTCTTCTCTGATCCAGCTTTCTGATCCTTCTGCCAGCCATGATACCATCTCCCCAGACAATAACTTGGATCTACCTGCATATCAGATTTCAGGCTTGGGGGGTGGGGAAAGAAAAAGAAAAAAAAAGAGAGAGGGGTACAATTCTACACAATTCCCACCACCAGAATTCTGCATCCCATCCCCTCTATTGGAAGCTTTCCTATTCTTTTCCTAGCATGGACCCAGGATCATTATGGTGTACAGAAGGTGAAAGGTCTGGCTTCTGTAATTGCTTCTCTGCTGGACATGGGCATTGGCAGGTCAACCCATACCCCCAGCCTATTTCTATCTTTCCCTAGTAAGGTAGGGCTTTGGGGAGGTGGGGTTCCCACCAGGACACATTGGTGATGTCGTCTGCCCAGGAAAGCCAAGTTGCCATTATGGTAACACCTGAAGTTTGGTGGCTGAAAAGCATTAAGATATAAAGCAGTGATTCGGGAGGTGGCACAATGGATAAAGCACTGAACTCTCAAGCATGAGGTCCCGAGTTCAACCCCTGGCAGCACATGTACCGGTGTGATGTCTGGTTCTTTCTCTTCTCCTGTCATTTTATTAATAAATAAATAAAATATTATAAAACCATATAAGGCAGAACAAATTGTTTAATAATCAGGAACCTAAAGGAAAAAAATAGCAGATGAGATTTGGCGTCTCCATTTTGGAAAAAGCTAATAGGTCTATTTTAGGTATATTCCAAGGGGCCCATGACTTTATTAATTTTTGCCTGAGCCCGATAACTAACATGCAGGTAGACTAATGGTATTGTCTGGGGGAGATGGTGTCAGAGTTGGAAATAGGGCTAGTGGGGGTCAGGCAGTAGCGCAGCAGGTTAAATGCATATGGTACAAAGCGCAAGGATCAGCCTAAGGATCCCGGCTCCCCACCTGTAGGGAGTTGTCACTTCACAAGTGGTGAAGCAGGCCTACAGGTGTCTTTCTCTCTCCCTCTCTGTCTTCCCCTCCTCTTTCCATTTCTCTCTATCCTATCCAACAACATTGACATCAGTAACAACAATAGTAATAACCACAACAATGATTTAAAAAAGGGGGGCAACAAAAGGAAAAAAAAGAATAGGAAAGCTATCAGAGGAGGGATGGGATATGGAGTTCTGGTGGTGGGAATTGTGTGGAGTTGTACCCCTCCTATCCTGTGGTTTTGTCAGTGTTTCCTTTGTATAAATAAAAAATTTAAAAAGAAAGAAAGAAAGTAAGAAAGGAAGGAAAGAAGGAAGAAAGAAAGAAAGAAAGAAAGAAAGAAAGAAAGAAAGAAAGAAAGAAAAAGAAAACGGTCCACAATGCTGTTCCTGATGAAGGTGACCAGCAATGGTGGAAAGATGGGCCTGTTAGAGGTCTAGGCCCATCATATCTGTGTGGGAATCCTAGGATTCCCAGACTAGTGCTCCAGATGATGAGGTGGCCTGGTAGTGACCAAGAAAGCCATCATTAAACTATGCTAGTTTCTTGCCCATGTCCAGCTTTTAAAGTCCTTACTTTATCTAACAAGGTTAGCCTTAGAGTGATTGAGGGAAGTGAAATAGGTGGTAGGTAAGGAGGATATCTGGGTCTGTGTAGAAACTATTTAATTAAGTACTTTATGGTGTCTACTTTTATGTCTTTCTACTCGCTTGCTGCACTTATTGAGTCTCTGCAAACTATTGTGCACTTTTACATTAAGGTATATATTTTCCCCTAACTTGTGGATACATATGTACATGTGCTCTCTCTCATGGGCGCTGGTCTTTATCTAGGTTCTATGGCTTTGTTAGGAAGTGCACCACCCAAAATGGAATTAAGGAGACCCATGAGCTAGGAGAGGTCTCATCAGAGTAATGGAGCTGAAGGGTTGACATCCCACGCCTGGCATCTCTAGACACTGTCCAAAGTGAAACATGTCCAGGTGGTATTGGTTGCAATGATTTGGTTGAAATCAGCAGATGCAGTATCAAATGGTATGTTTTGAGAGAAGCATGAAGGAAAATGAGAGCCACACCCCAGAGATTCTAGGACTGGGAGAAGTATGGGTTTTATAGAGAATGAGGAAGGTTCCTGCTATCTTACAGTTTCAGAAGGCAATAGATATTGTTATAATCAAGTTATTTAGGAGTTTGGTTTACTTTGAAAATCCTATGGTTAGGATTTACTATACCATACAAGACTTTAACATGGACATTGAATTCTAAGGTACTCTAATGACAGTAATAGCCTTAACAAAACCCTTTATTTAAAATGTAATGAAGGTGCTTAGAAGATAAAAAATAATGGTAAAGACCATGGAAAGGAGGGATAGATATAACATTGAAAATTTTTAGTGGCCAGGGAAAGAGTTCAACTAGTTGAGCACAGAACATCCTTGCCTGAGGCTCCTAGTGCTATGTGCACAGAAGTGGTTTCTGACTTCTTGCTCTGCCTCTCTAATATGAAGCTCTCTTTCTCTTTCTCTTTCCCTTTCTCTTTCTCCTCTTTCTCTTCCTCTCTCTTTCTCTCTCTCTCTTTCCCTTTATATGTATATGTTATAAAATAAACCTGGAAATAAAGAAAATTTGAAAATTTTAATTGAGACTGGGCTCTGCTCCTCCATTCACATATACCCTCAGAAAGTATACTAGAAGCTTCTTCCTCAGAAAATAAGTGACATGCTATATGTCGAATGGTGTCCTCCCCAAAATTTCTACATTGAAGTGCTAATCTCCAGTATCCCCCAAATGTGGCCTTATTTGGATATGGGGTCACTGAATATATAGTTATTTAAAATGAGACTACATGGGAGAAAGATTGACTCATGATATGACTGGTATCCTATAAAAAGGGGAAGTTTGAATGACACACACATGAGAACACTGGGTGACAATGAAGGCAGAGATTGGAATGACACTTTTTAAAAATTACTTTATTATTTATTGGATATAGACAGAAATCAAGAAGGAAGGGGAAGATAGATAGAGACACCTACAACACTGCTTCACTACTCATGAAAATTTCTACATTGAAGTGCTAATCTCCAGTATCCCCCAAATGTGGCCTTATTTGGATATGGGGTCACTGAATATATAGTTATTTAAAATGAGACTACATGGGAGAAAGATTGACTCATGAAATGTCAAGTTTCCAGGAGTTTGAGTCCAGGTCCTTGTGCACTATTACATATGCACTCAACCAGATTCACCACCACCTGGCCCCCAAATGACTCTTTTCCAAGAGAAGAAATACCAACCACTACCAGCAAACCACCAGAAGCTAGGGGAGAGGTATGGGTCACTTTTCCACTCATAGTCCTCAGAAAGAATCAGTCCTACTGGCACCTTCATTTCAGACTTTTAGCCTCCATAGCTATGAGGAAATATTTTTCTATTGTTTAAGCCACCTAACTTGAGGTAGCCCTAGCAGACAATTACAACACATCCCATCAGGCTGTTCTACCCTAAAGAACCAGAAGTGAAGAGGAGAAAGGGCTTAAGAGAATGACCAATATCAGAGAAAAATTTATTTTAAAAAATACTTTCAGGCCTGAGACTCTGGGCTAAACAGTGTTCTGGTCAGTAGGTAAGTACAAAGTAAATAAATAAATAAATAAATAAATGGTGAACAAAGATTCTACAGCACTTCACTAATTTAGAGGTGTGTGAGAGTTAATATATAACTTTCTGAAAATCCAAAAGAAAACGTAGAGGTCATTATCATCAGTCATTTGTTCTATATGCCATATTTCATTTTTTCAAAGATGTCCATAATATCTCCACCTCACATTGTTCTTCTAGAGCCTATTTCCATTAAGAAATCAACTCCCTTTGAATCCAAGCAGATTTATGACTCACTTGTAGCCAACAGAATGTGACAGAAATGTTAGCAACGACTACTAAGGCAACCTGAAGGCTAAGCCTCCCAATAATATTCAGGAAAAATCTTGCCTAAGATGTTCAGAACAAGGCTTCCCAAGATGTGTCACTTGGCATAGGAGTAGTTTCAAGCTGAGGCCAATTGACATCCGATGGGACTCTTTGGGAATATTTACCACTCTCTTACTAATTAAGAAGAATGAAAAATCATGGGTGTTTTTCAGAATTAAGGGTTTAACAGAAAGAATCTTTCTAACAGGGAATCCTGCTTACATGGCAGAGCAAAAGTTAATTACAGAGCATCTGGTCTTTGTCATGTGTTCATTTCTCTTCTTCATGTGAGTTCCCTTCTGTCTGTGAAACCCTAAGGCCATTAGTTCAGTATATCAGTATATTCAGTATATCTCTCTTCATCGAATTTATGTAGCTATTCTGACAGATGCAATCTGACTTATTTTCTATTAATATGTCTGATGTTAATTCAAGTCTGAGAAGTCCCAGATTAACTGAGAAGAACCCAGAGGGGTGAGAAAAAGTTTCCTCTTCATGTCTTAGAAGTTGATGCACTTGGTGACCTGGGAGCTAAAATAATTGCATTGGAGCTCTTAACTGCCCTGGGGCCACCATGCTGTGAGGAAGCTCAAATCAGTTTTTAGGAGAAACCACCTGGAGAGGTCTTAAGAAGAGAGAAATATTCATCAAGACTGCCAATCTCTCTACCATGCTCATCTTGAATTCCTGGCTACAACAACCAAGAGAGGCAATAAGAGGATTGTGGTTGGTTCCTAAGCTTTGAAGTGATTTATTATTATAGTAGTGACTACTGGGTATGATGAAAAGCATTATTCCAGTAATCAAATTTCTTGACTTCTGAATTAACTGTTCCAGAATTTAATTTTCTTTAGAAAAGGGTAGGAAGTTCAGAAGAAAAGATGATTTAGTAACCTAGAAACATCTAGTTTGCAATTTCCCCAAATCTGGTGGGCAGCCCTGTGGGCCACCCAAAGCTGACAGTGTCACTTTCCTTGGCATTTTGCCCTGTTGTTAATTTAAAATGTAAATGTGAAGGAGGTGCTGTAGGACTGGAAGTCACTGACTACACTAATGTTTTATTAAACCAGCAAATTTCTGAGTAGAAATTCCTCCATCCCTTATTTTTCCCCAACCAACTCCCAAGTGTCTTCTAATTAGGAAAAGTTGTGCCATCAGTTGCCTTGACATGAACTATTCAGTAGTTCTCATTGATGCCACCATTTTGCCTGTTGAATTTCCCAACTTCTGAAAACTTCTATTTTCAACCAGAATCTGGCACTAATTCTAATGATTCCTACTTCATTTGTGATGGGGGTGGGAGGCACAGGATGGTAAAGATGTTTGCACTCTGAATAATTCCCAGTCCTTGGCATCTGACAGGACTCTGCTCAGTTATGGAGTGTTCCCTATAGATATTTCCTGGATCCCTTTGACACTCTCATGTTCCAAACACTCCCTATCAGCCTGTGGCTTGTTTTCTATGGTGTCTTTGATTAAGGACTTCTTCTATCATGGCATTTCAACAAAGAGTTCCCCGCCTCCCCTTTTGTTATCAGAGTTCTTACTTGTTGCTTCTGGTCTCCAAGACAGCCCTCCAGCTTTAATGCCAGGGAGTACAGTGTCTGTAAAATCCATCTGTGTGCTGCAAAAGTATTCTTTGAAAACATTGACTTCTTTTCCATTTTCAGCCCTGAAACTGTAGTTGCTAGGAAATATTCATTGAGAACACAGTCTTGAATTAAGAATCTTTGCAGACAATGGATAAGGGGCAGAAAAGAAGTTGAAAAGGGGGAGGCTTTATAATCCCTTATTTGTGACTCCCAAGTAGTAGCTGTTAATAATGTTTATACTTAATCAGATAATTATAGGGCAGAGACAGCCCCTAATCTCCCCTCCTGCACTAGCCAGGGCCTGGAAGATTTTCTGAGGACTATTTCAGAATCCCCAAGTCTTGTCCTCACACCTACACTTGGAACAGTCAGAAAATACTCAGGGAGAAGAAACATCTTTTCTTTAGAACAGAGGCCAGATGACATTTTTCATCACCCAACAAACATTCTGGTAACTGAGAGGGAGAGATTCTATTTATAAAATCAAGGTTTAAATTTTTGCAGCTTAATGTTGTCTTTTTGGCAATGACCAGGTAAAAACTGACTTGCAGGGAAGGTGAGGCAGGATAACTAGACCGGTGGGGAACATATGAGGATCTTATTATCAAGCATATGCAAAAGAAAAAAAAGTCTTTTAAGGCAACAGTGAAGATCATGTATATGAAATATCACTCACTGCCTCTCACTCCTCACTCAGCTGCAACAGATTGTGATGACATCAAAGGCTGTATAAACAGGAGATTCGTGTAGATTCATCTCATAAGCATCTTGGTTTTTTTCTCTGAACATAGAAGAACTGTTTCATTTGCAAAAACTCTGTGCAACTAAAAAACTGGGCATCTCCTGGACTGGGATAGACTTCTTCTTCTCCTTCTTTTCCTTTTTCTTCTTACATCCTATGTCTTTTTTTTTTTTAATATTTTTATATTTATTTATTTCCTTTTGTTGCCCTTACATCCTATGCCTTATGCCTGTCTAAAGTGGCAACTAAGGAAGTTCAAAGAAATTCAATTGTTTAAGGCTGGGGATATGGATTGACCTGCCAATGCCCACATCCATCAGAGATGCAACTACAGAAGCCAGAAGCCCCCCAAAACAAGCTTGATCCATACTCCCAGCAAGGGAGAAGTAATAAGAGGAAGAAGCTAAGAGGGCTTTCAACTTCAGCTCCATCAGCATCAGAGAGACGAGAAAAAGGAGAGGGACATATGGAGGGACATATGTTGTCATGAATGGCTTGGAGGGGGAGAGAAGATTGGACCAGGAAGAAAAGGGGGGCAATTATGTATAAATGTAGACAGATAGTTGTAGAGATGATGGTTGGTCCATGTGTACAACCTTAGGGGAACTGTGGTAGCTTGCAGTGGGGAGACTGAAGATTCAGAACCCTGGTGGTGGGAATGGAATAGATTATACCCCCGTTGACATGCAATTTTGTAAACAATATTAAATCACTAATAAAATTTTTTAAAATAAATTCAATTGTTTAAAAATCCCATTGATATTAAAAAACCCAGCTTACAATAGACTCAGTTCTCTTTACTAAAGGAGGGAGCCAGCTCACTATATCTTCCTTCTAGTCTACCTTTTCAATGAATATATTCTGTATATCTCATGTCTGGAAAGTCATCTTACAGTTCTGTGGAAAAATTCACTGGTTATCAGCTGGTTTCAAAAGTAATCTTGCTTAAGAACAAACCTTGAGGAAGCAGACCAACTTATTGTGAGACAGATTGTCCCCAAGGTTATGCAAATTGTACCATGTCAGCGATTTCCACTTGTTAAACTGCAGTAACAGAACTTTATCTCAAGAACTTATAGTTGCTTCTGCCCATCTCCACCACCTTCCTAACTGCAATTTCCTTGCTTTGAATACTGGTTTTCAAATGGTAACCGCTGAACATTGGATTTCTTCCCTCCCCCTTCTTTCCTTCCTTCCTTCCTTCCTTCCTTTCTTCCTTCCTTCCTTCCTCCCTTCCTCCCTTCCTTCCTCCCTTCCTCCCTGGCTTCCTTCCTTTCTACCAGAGCACTGATCAGTTCTGGCTCATGGTAGTACAGGGGCTTGAACCTGGGACCACAGAGCCTCAGGCATGAGAGTCTCTTTGCATAACCATTATGGTATCTACCTCTGCCCAGCACTGAACATTGGTTTTCAGCAACACTCTCTATTCTTTTTGAACAATATTTGATGGATTTCAACTCTCAAATACTGCATGGGCTAACTATCTCTTTCACTACAGAAAGCTCAAAGATGTTAAATTACTGTCTGTGAAATGTGAGAACTAGATTAGAGTGATCAACCAGCTCAGTTTGCCCAGGACTTGGAGGTGGGTGGTTAGGGAGATTTCTGAAACATAAGATTTTCAATACTGAAACCAGGATAGTTCTAAGAGTTAGAAAGCTTGGCTACCCTAGATTTGAACCAAGTTCACATTGTCTCTAAAGTCATTCATCTGAACCTTAGTACCACCTGGAATTGTCCTTACTCAGAGATCTGGCCCAGAGACCCACAGGGCATCTTCTGGCACCAGTATGAAGAAATCAGAGTTTATTTCTTTTTGAGTCAGAGAACAAAGTTAGGTTGTCAGCTTTGGAAGGTCAGCTCAGAACACCAGGCCCTCTCGTGGGTTATACAGACTCCACTGGAAAGACTAGTCCAGGAGCTGACTCTTCCAAGTGGTGAAAGCCAGACACAAGAATGTGCCCCATTTTTTTAAAATTCCCACATCAGAAGACATTTTACAAAAGGCTTAAAATCATACCCACTGCATTGCTCATTACAGAGACCTCACAGAAGGTTGCTGAGGAGGAAGGCCATGTGAGCAAGAATGAAAGAGATCAGAGCACTACTCAACTTTGGCATATGTCAGTGTTGGGGACTGAACCTGGGACCTCTGGGACCTTAGGCACATAAATATTGTGTTCAATTGCTGGGCCATCTCCCTAGCCTAGATGCCTATTTTAGCCCAAATAATTTTCCAACTCATTCTTGCTCCACTGTGCCAAGTATACTTGGAATGGGTGGTGAGGTTAAAAGGTTTGTCCTCCTGGGAGTATGGACCGACCAGTCAACGCCCATGTTCAGCGAGGAAGCAATTACAGAAGCCAGACCTTCTACCTTCTGCAACCCTCAATGACCCTGGGTCCATGCTCCCAGAGGGATAGAGAATGGGAAAGCTATCGGGGGAGGGGGTGGGATATGGAGATTGGGCGGTGGGAATTGTGTGGAGTTGTACCCCTCCTACCCTATGGTTTTGTTAATTAATCCTTTCTTAAATAAAAAAAAAAAAAAGAAGTGAAAAAAAAAAAAAGATTTGTAATGCTGGCGCCAGGCCCCAGCAATAACCCTAGAGGCAAAAAAAAAAAAAAAAAAAAAGTTACTAGTAGTTGGTTCACACAGTAAAAAAAAAAAAAAAAAAAGGTTTGTCCTCAAATTTTACATTTCTATTAGAACAGCTCTTCATTCTTCTTTTTCTCTGTCTCCAAATAAAAATAATTTACAAAAGTATCTTGAATAGAAAGAGTTTGGGGTTGGGAGTACCAAGGGGTGGGGGTGAGACCTGCTCTTCCTCTCCTCCTAGGGCTCCATGAGTGAGTGAGTCACTGTCAGAAGTGGCAACAATGGTGGCACTGTGTGGAGGTCAGGAGCACAGCTGTACCCGGGTTTGTTGCCTAGTCAAGAAAGACTTTTCGCAAAGGATTTTGTTTTCCTTCATGCTAACTTTCCACTCCCTTCTTTCTAAAAGCCCTGTAATTTCAGAAGTAGATGTGCAGCTCTTCCGTCACTCTGTGTCACGGGATTACAGCTGGTTGTGGCGGCCCCAGCCAGCAGCCTCCTCCCACCAGTCATGGAAGAGTCAGTTCTAAGGTCAGTTCAAAAGTATATGCTTCTGTACTCTGACTACCCCCTCTATCTCCTCTCTCTCTTTCTCTCTCTCTCACCATAGCACCACTCAGTTGTGGCTTATGGTGGTGCTGGGAATTGAAGCTGGGATCTTTGCTGCCTGAGGCTTGACAGTCTCTATGCTATCTGCCTATCACTCCTCATTTACTACTGGCTAAAGAGAGAGAAAAATTGAGAAGGGAGGGGGGAGATAGAGAGGAAGAGAGACAGAGAGACACCTATAGCCCTACTTCGCCACTTATAAAACTTTCCCCCTGTAGGTGGAGACCAGGGGCTTGAACCTGGGTCCTTGTGCACTGTAATGTGTGTGCTTAACCAGGTGTGCCATCACCCAGCCCCTCCCCATCACTCTTTGTCCTCCCTTCCTTCCTTCCTTTCTCTCTTCTTTGCTTTCTTTTGTTGTTATCATCAGGACTTTGCTGCTCTGAGATGACTTTATTTTAAATTTTATTAGTAATTTCTTAATTGCCATCAGTAGCTTTCTATTTACCCCCAAGGAATGGCTTTCTTTTCTCTGCATACTTACTTTGGTTCCATATGTTCCCCATTCATAGAGCAGCTTTTTGAACTTCAGTGATTTGCTTCTTGTGCAAGTATCACTGCCTTCCATGAGGCTCCACTGAAACTGCTGTGTGCTCTGGCACATGAAGCTTTTAAGTTTGGATATTCTGTGCCTATCATGTGTGGGTTACACAAAGATGACTAAGAAAAAACCTGACTTCTTGATGCAACTTTCAGCAGGGACTACAGTTTATTGAGCATATACTATGTACCAGGTCAAGTACTTTATATATATTATTTTTGAGATAGTATCATCAGTTCCATTTTCTTTATTTCTGAATAGAGACAGAGAGAAATTGAGAGGTAAGGTGGAAATATGAAAAAAAAAGAAAAGAAAGGAGGAAAAGAAGGAAGGAAGGAAGGAAGGAAGGAAGGAAGGAAGGAAGGAAGGAAGGAAGACCTGCTTCATCAATTGTGAAATTTCTCCGCCCTAACACATTGACAAGTGGGGACCATGTGCACTACTGGGTGCACCACCACCCTGCCCCTGTATTATTTCTGTTTTAGAGACAGGGGAACTGAATCTAAACAAAATGCCAAAACTTGCCTGGTTACTGGTTGGTGGCAGAGGCAGGACTTGAGTGTAAGTCTGATGACTCAGAAACCTGAACTCTTCCCTAGTCACTCAGCAAATACTGAACACCTACCACCTCTCAGATACTGTTTTTTGCAGTGTAGAACACAACCTCTGATTCACTGTAGACTTCATTCCTTCTTGCTCTGTGCCAGAGGATGTTCCTCAAATCCCCTATAAGGACCAGGGTGGCGCAGAGTAGGAAAATGACTACCTGCATGCAGGTGTTCATTTAAAGTTTGCTAACCCCCAGGAAGAAAATCCTGTGTGAGAATTACTGTATCCGCTGTGTATTTCTATTTTAAACATCACTGGCAGTAGCTGGAATTTAGAGGCAGACAGAAATACAAATAATTGGGAGTATAGAATTCCATGAAGGTGTGACAGACAGGAGGGTCGGGAAAATGAGTTTGAAGGCCGTCTACATTATTTTTTCAACTTTTTTTTTTTTAAATAGTGAGGTTCAGTATTGAACTTGATGTTTCTAAGAAATGAAAGCATAATAGGTTCCATCAGACGGAAAATCAGAGGCTGGAAGATTACGTGCTAGACCTTGGATACACAGAAAATCTGTGGAGATAAAACACCTGCAATCTAAACCTTCAGGAGGTTAAAAGCCATAACTGGGGAGATGGCTTAACTGGTAGAGCACTGAGCTTGCATGCCTGAGGTTCTGGTTCATTCCCAAGCAGTACATGTGCCAAGGAAATGCTCTTATATCTCTCTCTCTCTCTTCGTGTGTGTGTGTGTGTGTGTGTGTGTGTGTGTGTGTGTGTGTGTGTGTGTGTGTGTGTGTGTGTGTGTGTGATGAGAAGACTTCTCTCAAATGTAATAAAGTAAAAAGTAACAACTTTTTAAAGAGAATAAATTCACTGTGGCTAGCCACTTCTTTTATTTTTGGGTTGTTAAAATAGTTTTTAACATTACTGAGAGTCAAAATGTGTTTTTTATATTTATTTATCTATTTACACAATGCCAGGGACCTAATATAAAGCATTACACATGCACATGTACTCTATTGCTGAGCCAACTACCTCAGTTTTTATCTTAATTTCCTAATAATAGAGAGAGGGGGAAAAAAAAAAGCACAGCTCTGTTATCCAGGGAGTTCCACAAGAAGGTAATAGAAAAAAGAGACAGAGGAGAGAAAGAAAAGAAAGAAATACATAGAGAGGAGGAGAGCTACTGCAGCACTGCTCCACTACCTGTGAAGTTTCCACCCCGCAGTTTGGTGGTGGAACCCCAAGTTCCAGTTTGGTGGTCCAGGGTTCCAACCAGGGTCCTTGTACATGGTAACATGTGCACTCTATATGAGATACCTTCTGATGCTTAACTTTATTATTATTTTAAACCAAGAGCACTGCTCATTTCTGGCTGTGGTGGTGTGGGGAATTGAACTTGGGTTCTCAGAGCCTCAACCATAACTATAATATTATCCTATCTTCATGGCCCTATAAGATTTTTTAGATTAGTAGACGTATCAGTAACATTTTCCATTTCTTCCCTGATATTTGAATTCTGGTTTTCAGATAAGTTTATCTGAGAAAAGTGAATCCTTCCCTCAGTTGCATGAGATGTACCATGATCAGATTGATTAATTTCCTCTTTGCAGGTCATCAATTTGGTTAACATGATGGTGATTTGGTTCAGTTCTCAGTAAGGAAACATACCCCATAGTTCGTTATTGGCTTCTGGAAAGATTTTCCTCTCTAGTAAGGAAAGACACTAAGGAAAAGCCTTACATCTCTTACTATGTTTGGAAACTTTTGTTTAAGATATAACACATTGAGCACTCTTGCCACCATGAGAAACATCAGCATGATCACACTGGAGGTTACAAAATGAAAGAGAGAGAAGGACTGGGTTCTTGGTGACCTCATTGCATCACTGAGCAATCTGAAACCACAACTGCAGAGTTCTTAAGTGATGCAAACTGCTCTGTAGTTTCAACTACTTTTAGTTCATCTCCTTGACATACAAAGTAGAGAGAAATAGCTGGAAGCCACTACATTATGAAAGCACAAAAGAAATACGTCTGTACCAGGATGATACTGCAGGTGTTGGATTCTCGGCTGGGTTGCAAAACCTTCAAATGAATTAAGAAACTGAGAAAATTTCATCTGTTTGCTGCCTGTTCCTATGTGCTAGGAGTGTGGATAAGACAGACAAAGTCAGTGAAGTTATAGAAATAGAATTCTAGA
Source organism: Erinaceus europaeus (assembly GCF_950295315.1). Lineage (NCBI taxonomy): Eukaryota > Metazoa > Chordata > Mammalia > Eulipotyphla > Erinaceidae > Erinaceus > Erinaceus europaeus. The sequence goes on from NC_080164.1 coordinate 142,064,599, forward strand.
AGACAGATGGTAAACCAATAAACAAATAAGGGTAAGTGAGAACATTCTTGGGCAGCTTTCTTCTAAATTTATTATTATTATTATTATCTTTATTGGATAGAGACAGCCAGAAATTGAGAGTATAGGAGAGGGAGAGAGAGGGGGGAGAGAGAAAGAGAGACACCTGCAGCTCTGCTTCACCACTTGCAAAGCTTTCCCTCTGCAGGTGGGGACTGGGGGCTCAAACCCAGATCCTTGAGCACTGTAGCATGTGCATTCAACCAGGTGCGCCACCACCCAGTCCCTGGGCAGTTTTCTAAATATGGCTTAAGATCAGTCCTGAGTGTTAACACAGAAATCCTCAACTTCATCATCATTGTCACTATCATTATTCATGTCAGGTATGGCTGGTGTCAAAAGATGGACAAGACATAGACTCTGCATTCAAGAAATCTCTTAGATAAGAATCCAGCTTTGGCCATAGAACAGTAAAAAGTTAGGCAATGAATCAGGCAGAAAACAAAAGAATTCCTCTGGTAACCAGGGTTGGAGTAAGCTAGGCCCCTAGTCTCTACTTTTCTCCCACACATGTTTTATCATCATTACTCTTTTTATGAAGAGGGAAAAAAATATTCTGGTGATTGCGGCTCTTCTTTCACATACAGCCACTGTTCCCAAGAGAATCAAGTGGGCTTTTTTCTTTCTCCAGTGAAGTGAAAAATACAGGAGGTGTAGTTCTGAAAGGCACATCCCATTGAGTGCACACAGATACTGCCATAAATTATCTCACCGAACCCTATCTCCCTTCCCTCATCCTCTCAAAACCATAGGCACTTAAGGTAGTTCATATGCCACAGTTGACTATTAGCTGTCAAATCACAAGTCATGCTATAAAGTAAAGATAAACACTGACTAACCTGGTCCTCCATGGCCACCCACATACCCTCACCCTTATAGAAACATCTCCACTGATGGCAATGCCAGCCACTGAAAACTCTCTCACTCTAGGAGTGCATCTTCCCACAGGCTTACTCATACACTGGCTTTTTATTTGCACTCTCTTGGGAGATCTTTCAACTCTGAGATAGCAGTTTCTTTAATAAGGGAAGGGTAGGGGAAGGTCAGAGGAGAGGGAATTAAAATCACTGTTAAAAGGCATCTAAAATAGCATCACCCTCATCTTCCCCACCCCCTCTATCTTTATCTACATTCTGTGTAGACTAAAAAAAAAAGAAAGAAAGGAGGAAGAGGAAGAGAAGAAGAAGAAGAAGAAGAAGAAGAAGAAGAAGAAGAAGAAGAAGAAGAAGAAGAAGAAGAAGAAGTAGAAGAAGAAGTAGAAGACGAAGAAGAAAAGAAAGAGAAAAAAACAGTTTCTCATTAATCGGGCAATTGTCCAGGCTCTTGGTTTGGCATTAAGCCTAAAAGAGAGCTGTGAAATCAACCTCACCAAGCCTGTGCTTTGAAATGAGGAAATCTCACTGGAAGCCCATTCAAAACAAGGAACTTGTTACAAGAGTCCCAGGTCCTGTGTTTCTTTCTCTTCTCAGCCACATCTGTCTCGTCTTGCCAGGGTCTCATTTGACCAACACACAGATCAGAGATAGGAAAGCAGTGACCAGAAACTTCTACAGCTTATTCAGAAGCCACTGTCTGATTATCAAACCTGCAGAACCAGGAGAGGACATATTTTCAGTTGTTTTCCTTCTGCCCACACTGCAGGTTTTTCAGGTCCTTGCTTGAGCGTGCGCTCACAGGCGTAAATAAACGTGCTATCAACAGCCTGCGTCAGCCAGCTGGCTATTTAAGCAGGCTGGCATCAGCACTCTCAGCTTCCAAACCCAGCACTTGTCTTTGCCACTAACACGTAAGTAACTTGCAGAGGTTCACCTTTATTGTAGGGAATGAACTTGTGTGTGCAGAAACTAGACAGAAGGGCTGTGGTTACCGTGTTTTCTGTTCTGTTGGTAAAGGTAGAGGTGAAGGAAGGAAGTCCAGAACTGGCCGCTAGCAGGGAGGGAGAGAATTCTGCTGACAGAATAGATACCCGACCAACCATTGTTGTGGGTCTTTGCTCAGCAGGTATGATTTCTTTCTTTCTTTCTCTCTCTCTCTTATCTTTGAAAGACACTTTTAAAAACTGGCATGTGTGTGTCACATGAATTTATCATTTTGAGTAGTGTTATCATGAATTTCAGTCTACAATCAGATACAATCAAAATATCTTTTCTGTTTGATGTAGAAGGGGTATAAAGGTGTTTTGGGAGTGAATTGAGTTGGCTTGGTTGTGAGTCTGCAGTGCCATTTACTGTTACTTCTTTCTAGTTCTCTTTTTTTTTATTTGCAACAATGCAAATGCTGATCTTTAAGACGGGAAGGAATCCTGTGCTCTGGGGGTTTGTGACACTGCAGCACTGTGTTATCTGGGCAAACTGTTAAATGTGTGAAAACACCAGATGCTTTGGTAAAGAGAACTTAAAAGAGATGAGGAATGCAAAAAAGTTCCCATGAAATAGCTCTGCCACTAGCCAGAGCCACCTAATGTATTTAGTCAAATGGGATTCAATATAACCAAAGTGGGCAGAGAAGAAAATGGTAGTGCTGGGGAACAGAAACAGGAGGAGCAGATAGCAGATTTATACTTAAACATCATATGTGCCATAAGTCTTTATTAAAACCTAAGTAGGACTATACTAAGAAATAAAGCATACCATTAATTCTGTAATTCATCCCTTTGGGTCACGGACTGGACAAGAATCTGGTGAAAGTTGAGAGTCTTTCCCTTGAAGTTCTGATATCTGCATGTTCCCAACACCTTGGTACCATCTTATTGAACCCCTAGAAGTAACCCTAAGTAAAGATGCCTGGTTTAAGCCAACATTTTATTGTTAGCTGAGTTGCAACAGCTGAAGAATCTGCTCAGAAATAGTGGGGAGAAAAAAAAAAGAAATAGTGGGGAGAGGAGACCTTTGGCATAATAGGTACTTGCTGGCCATGAGAGAGTCCCATTCCAAAAACTCAGTTGATCACAAATGTCTGTTGATCCCAAATCCTATATCACATCATGCTAAAGTGAACAAGCGGCTTCTCTGAGCAACATTAAATTGGGGAAAAAAACAAAAAAGGTGGTTCCTGTTCTCAAAAAACTTGAAACCTAAAATATAATAGCACAGCTAATAGGTCTGGTGAAAAATAGTGCATATTTTGTGATCCAACTTGTGTCAGATGTGGGAAAATGCAAACAAATGGAAATGCTGAGCAGGAGTTACAGGGGGAAGGGAGGCAAGAAAGGGACAAGGAAGGGATCAGGAGGGCTGGGGGTTATAAATTTGTCCACTAACTTGTTTGGCTAACAATTTCTTACATGTGAAAATTTATCAGATTATGACCTAGGTTTGAGCCCAGCCCCCACCACACTAAGGGAAGCTTCAGAGTGGTCTCAGACCCCACCCCCACACACACCCACACCCCATCCCCCACCTGTTTTTCTATCTGAGAAAATTGGGCTGTAGCTGTGAAACCCCAGTGATGAGGGAAAAAAAGTTTATCTTATGGTTCACTTTATTATTTTTTTAAGATTTTATTTATTTATTTTTTTATTAATGAGAAAGATAGCAGGAGAGAGAGAAAGAATCAGACATCACTCTAGTACATGTGCTACCAGGGATTGAACTTGGGACCTCCTACTTGAGGGTCCAATGCTTTATCCACTGTGCCACCTCCTGGACCATACTCTTATGGTTCACTTTAAACATGTGGAGTATTATCTGCCAATTATACCCAAAGAAGCAGAACCTAAACAATACATCTTATTTTTTTCATAGTTGGAAGCATTCCTAAAGGTTAGCCTATGTAACATCATAAAGTATTTATTCATGTATTTATCTCCTAGAGCACTACTCAGCTCTATTTATGGTGGTACCAGGGATTGAACCTGGATGCTCAGAGCCTCAGGCATGAAAGTCTTTTTTCATAACCAGTATGCTATCTCCCAGCCCTCATAAAATTTTTAAATGAGGATATGGGGGAAAATTAATATAATAGATAACATGGGGGTCAGAACTGCGAACTTCCATGTAATGGGAGAGTCCCCTTGCCCCCCCAAAAAGGAGGAGGAAGAGGAGAATGAAATGGGAGAGTCTCAAAGAGTCTCACTCAGCAGTTTGAGAAAAACTGTTTTGGAAAATATCTGGGACTAGACCCCACCCTGAACAATTAAATCAGTATCCCTTGTGTTGATGTATAAAATTCCCAGGTAATTCAAATATACAGTCATGGCTGAGAACCAGTGAAACCCAGAGCCTCCCACCCCTGTTGATACATGGTCCAGGGTCCCTGAGAACAGCACCAGCACCCCAGAGGAAAAAGAACCCCAAGATCATTATTGCTTGATCTTCAGAACCACAATTCCACCTTTACTTAGGTTAGCTAGGTTACACTATCAGGCACATTTCAAGAGAATTCTTGGAACATTGATGTGCTCCAGGGAGGCCAGCAGGAGGTTCGTTACTAAAGGATTGTGCCAACTTAGGCGAAGGGACCGTGAAAAGAGTTGTTTCCAAACTAAAGCTACCTTTTGTGCCTGACATATCTGGCATAAGCCAGGGGATTATAACTATTGAAAAGAATCTCGGTGAACGAACTGAGCTCTGTGCTCTAGGGGCAGCCAATTTGTTCTTTCAGGATCGAGCATGAGTTCTCAGCACTGGGATGTGTCTAACTGGCACATCTTTGGTCCTTTCACTGTGACTACCAACTAACCTCTGGGGTAAGAGGCTGAGTGGGTGCAGTGTGTCTTTTTGTCCGCCTTCCCCTCAACACATGTGTTTATGCAAACAGACTCATGCCTGAGGCTCCAAAGTCCCAGATTCAATGTCTGCACCACCACAAGCAAAAGCTGATCAGTGCTCTGGTAAAGAGAGAGAGAGAGAATTAGAGAGGGGCCAGGTGGTGGCGTGCCTGGTTAAGTGCACACACTATAGTATGTGCAAGGACTGGGGTTCAAGCCCCTGGTCCCCACCTACAAAAGGAAAGCTTCACGAGTGGTGAAGGCTACAGGTGTCTCCCTGTTTCTCTCCCTACCTCCCCCTTCCCTCTCAATTTCTTTCTGTCTTTATCTAATAATAATTAAGTAAAATTTAAAAAATAAGATTTGTCTATGACACTACAGCACCTCATCTGCTCTTTCCAGGCCAGCTAATCATGTCCTACATGGTTTCCCACCTGCCTTCAATCCAACTGTGTGATTTCCAAGGTCTCATTCTCTCATGGGCATGCTTACCCAGTTCTTAAGAAGTAATTAAAGTCATATGTTAATAGACAATAATTGTTGAGTGCATTCCATCTCTCCCTCATGAATAGCTTCCAGCAAGATAACATATCTGGGGAGTTCTTTGACATGTTATATAAATAAAATTACCTTCTGTGGCAATCAGGAACAGCAACATTTTAGATAACATACTTCAACCCTGCTGGTCAAATTTCACGTAACTTACTGCATGGAAATAGGCCAAGATTGGTGGCGTGGAAAGAGTTGTAGAATTCCACAAATCACACCTATAGAAACTGCCTACCCAGGGGTCAGGCGTTAGTGCAGTGGGTTAAATGCACATGGCACGAAGCACAAGGACCAGTGTAAGGATCCCAGTTTGAGCCTCTGGTTTCCCCATATGCGGGGGGGGGGGGGGGTTTGCCTCCCCTTCTCTGTCTTCCCTTCCTCTCTTGATTTCTGTCTGTCTTATACAACAACAATGATGGCAGTAACAACAATAATAATCACAAGGGCAACAAAAGGGAAAAAAATAGCCTCCAAGAGCAGTGGATTCGTGGTGCAGGTACCAAACCCCAGCAATAACCCTGGAGGCAAAAAAAAAAAAAAAAGAAAGAAAGAAGGAAGGAAGAAAGAAAGGGAGAAAGAAAAAAAGAAAGGAAGGAAGGAAGGAAGAAGAAAGGAACTACCTACCTACCATGGGTCCTGAGAGATTACTTTTCCTGAGTGTACCCAGTCTTTGTTAAACACATCTTTTCTCACTAGAGATGTCGGCGTTTCATTTCTCTCTGTGTGAAAAATAGGTCTTCATCTTAATATCACTATAGTGGAGATCAAATCCCCAGAAATTTTTCTCTGAATATGACCTACTTCTTCTCTGGAGTGGAAGTCTGGCAGGGCAGCTTACCAGCCTTTGTGACCTCCCTTGGTCATCTCTCCACCCCTTCCATAGCCTGAGCAGAATCCTCTGCAGTTCCCTCCCCAGCCAGCAGCACTTACTTCCCAGAGATTGCTGCAGCTTCTCTTGGCAAGTGGTAGGGGCTGTCACAGGTGGTGCAGGTCCTACCTCTGATGGAGGTTTGGCCAGTGTATACTTAACTTCCCTCTGGGGGAAACAGAGTCCAGGAGGTAACTGGGTAGCCAGAAGGCACTCATTGATTGTACCGCACTGGTGAGAAAGCAGCAGCAAAGTGGAGGGTATAAACTGTCCTGAGCTCAGAGGAAAGGGGAACTCTCAGAGTCAGGGAGAAAGGATAAGAGAGTGGCAGCCAACACTGGTTTTAATGCTGTTGTTTGGAAACCCAGTATTTCTACTTCTTCCCATGCAGAATTTCAGACACAAAATTTTCCCCACCTCCCACCCCTATGCTGTCCTCCAATCTGGGGCCTCACACTTTCATGAGTCCACTGATCCTGGAAGATTTTAAATTTTTACAGATAGAAATAAAGAGGGGCTGGGTGGTGGCACACCTGGTTGAGTGCACATATTACAGTGCTCAAGGACCCAGGTTCGAGTCCCCAGACTCCACCTGCAGGGGGGAAGCTTTGCAATTGGTGAAGCAGGGCTACTAGTGTCTCTCTATCTCTTTCCCTCTCTGTCTCCTCTTTCCTCTTGACTTCTGGCTGTCTCTATCCAACAAATAAATAAAGATAGATAAAAAAAAAAAAGAAAAGGCAAGACACTACAGCACTGCTTCACCATTCATGAAGCTCCCCCTGCTGGCATGAATGGTGTTCCCATGTGGTGTCAGGGCCTCAAACCTGAGTCTTCAAGCATGGCAAAGTATGTTCACTATTGGGGTGAACTCTCTTACAGCACCACAATAAAGCTTTTAAAATGAACAAAGGGTTTGTATAATTGATAGGATGTTTGTGCAACCATGACAGAATTTCTGTCTTCTTTGTATGATTCTTTTAATTGAAAAAATACTTCAGTGCATTTTATTTATTTCATAAAACAGAGCTGGGAGGTGGGTATCACTGTGCCACATGTGGTGTTGGATACTGAACTCAGAGCCTCCTGCCTGCAAGTTCAGAACTCTGCACCAGCCCCTTCTCAGGAACTACATATCTGGCTTTTCTTTGAACATTTCCCTCTACTTTTGTTTCCAAACTCTTTCACTAGAAGATGGCTTCTTTCACACCTTTTATTGTTATTATTTTGATTTTTATGTAACTTGGCATTTTGACATTATAAAAGCTCCAGGGCCAATGAAATATCTCCCAATGAATAGCACTCTTCTTTGCTATGTGCATGACCCAGGTTTAAGCCTGACCCCTACTGAGTTGAAAGAGGCTTCAGGGCTGTGGTCTCTCTCTTCCTTTCTTCTTCTACCCCCCCTCCCCCCGTCTTTATCTAAAACATGAACAAAACCTTCAGGTGTACATCACTGGAAATCAACAAGTGTACACTCCCACCAGCTCACCACTGAAAAGCTAATCCTCTTTACCATACGTGGGTTGTTTTAGGGCTGTGTAATGGCCTAGCTGGGATTAACTTTTGGATGTTCTTGCTAGCTTCCTCAAACTTTTAAAATGTCAAATGAAAGGAGACGGTGAACAGAATTATGAAACGATGGATTTGTTGACAGAAGGGTGGTGGCCTTTGGCTCAAAGTGATTTACAAAGTTCTAACCTGCTCATTTAAAAAGTCAACATCTGTGAGAAGGGAGCACTGGCTCATGGGATGAGGTTTGTGCTTTGGCTCATGTGGCCCAGTTTCAAGCACCAGTACCACATGGTGCCAACATACTAGGATAAGCTCTGATGCTGTAGTGTCTCCCCCACACTGTCTCTTTATCTAAAGTTTTTAAAAAGCTCTCCAAGAATAATGAAATCACATGCGCATGAGGTCCTGGTCCCAGAGATGGTTGGAATGGGAGGTGACACAAACAGATGATAATCTCAAGGCAAACCCCACTACCCCAGACTTGTCCACTGGCCTTGGGTGATAAGTAGAGAACAAGCCAAACAGGCCAAGAAGTAGGAAATCTCCTGATGCTTCTGCTCTGGCCCTGGCTCCCTACATTTCAGTAACCCTGGCGTCAGTTGGGTGTTCCAGTGTTGGGGAACCTAAACTTACATGGGATTTGGAGTGTCAGAGCTCCTGACCAAGCAAGTGTAGGTTAGCCTGGTTTTGTTCTTTCTCAAAAAATGTTGAGGTGTGCCGGGAGCCGGCACCAGCGGAAGTAATTAAAAGTCCCTGAAGGAAAGGGGGAGTTGGTGATGAAGAAGTGAGAGACACATCAGCTGCTTCAGGTGCAGGAGAGAGGCGTCTCTGCCCTCTGTCTGCAGAGGTTTATTATTTCAACACTTTTTGCCCAGATATAGTTGACATTATGTAAGATTATTTTCATTAACATCAAGGATACAGATGACATTATGCATAATATTTTCATTAATATCAGGAATAAACTTAAACAACAATATTATTATTATAGGTATGTTTTCCTTAGAAAGTTCCCTAGGTCTGGGGCATCCTGATCTCCCCTTGAAAGTTTCTTGGGTCTGGGGTAGTCTAAATCTACCCTTGAAAGTTTTCTTGGTCTGGAATAGTCTAAATTTCCCCTTGAATGTTCCCTTGAAATGACCATCTGTGTTTTGACCATCTCCCTGTTCTGACCTTCTGTATGAATAAACATTTTTTCTCTGGAGCTAAATCTAATAGCTTTTCTTCTTAACCCATTCTTGGATGGGTCTAACTAGATCATAGTAGGCTGTCCACCTAAAGAAATCTGCTGCAAAGTAAGCACACACCATGGGGGCTCTCTTCTGGTTAACCTTTACATATGTGAAAGTTCACTGACTTTTAGCTTACTTCTACCCATATATCCTAACATTAGCTATTTAACTACACTACCTAATACTCATCATGGATGCCTGAAAGTGGAATCAGGGTGTTTGTGGGTGAGGGTAAGCAATAGGGCATCTTTATATTTAGGTGGAGATCACAGTCTGCCACTCATGCTACAAGCTTTTGGTCTGAGTCCAGCTAATTGAGAAGCTGTAGTGCTGATAAGTAGCTCTTTTTCTGAAAGCCTCCCAATGGATACAGCAGCTTCTGCTCCTAGGCCATTTTTAGTCTTGTCACACTCACTGCCATAATTGTTGTTACTATGTACTTCCCCTGGGGATCTCTTTCTACTGTCCCCTGGTAATATTTATGTATTTGCAATATAGCCAATAAGTCCTCAAATTATCAATGTAATTAAAAACAAATAGCTTCAGTTTAGTCTAGAACTTCCCTCTCTGCAGTAGGTTCCAGTCTGTTCGGACTTTGTCTGGCAACAGACATGACCTCACCTCCGCCATTACACAAAAAGGATGAATAGTTTCAGTTCAGTCCTGGCTTGCTCGGACTTTGACAGCAGCCTTGACGTTGCCTCCACCAGAGGTGGGCAGTTGGTGACACACTGGGTTAAACACACATGGTGCAAAGCACAGGGACCAGCACAAAGGATCTTGGTTTAAGCCCTGGTTCCCCACCTGTAGGGGGTCACTTCACAAGCAGTGAAGCAGGTCGTAGTTGTCTGTCTTTCTCTCCTCATCTCTATCTTCCCCTCCTCTCTCAATTTCTCTGTCCTATCCAACAACAACAATAACAACAAAATGGAAAAAATGGCCACCAGGAGCAGTGGATTCATAGTGCAAGCACCGAGCCCCAGTAATAACCCTAAAGGCAAAAAATAAAAAGTAAAAAAAAAAAAAGAAAGAAAGAAAGAAAATGTTAAATACTTGCACAGGACTTGGCAGAAGACAGCCAAACCTGGGGAGTGAAGCACGGTCTGGTGGTCAGGTATCTGGATTTTGTTTGCAGCCCTAACTCAACTGTCATGAAACTTAAATTAGGAGGGAGCTCAAAGGGTCATTTGTGCCAGTAGATTGCCAATAGAATATCATTCTTTCACTCTCAAAAAATATCAAGTCTGAGTAGTAAGTAAATTGTTGGGCTGTCAGAAAAGTCATGCTAAATTTTTCTCTGTAAAAATGCAACGAAGTTTTTCCAATAGCCCAATAGATGGCCCTCTATAAATCTAACGAGTTGCCTGGAATTCTACCATTAGTAAGTGGCTGATTTGGCACTGAAACTCATGTACTTCCTAGGTCTCAATTCTGGTCTCTGCCAACTTACTCACACTCACTAAGACTTAGTTTTCCTATGTATTAGTAATATATTAGGAATATATTAGGAATAACCATACTGCCCAGACAGATATGGAACAACCAATCATACTGGAAGTTTAGCATTAAAGCATTCTTAAAGTCATTTCTTAGTCAACTCTAGCTTTCCATTTCTCCATATCTGTCATTGATCACCTGGACAAAGCAACTGAAATGGACTAAGAAATCTTATCCATAAGGTTGAGTGGAGTTTCTAAAATGTTTTGTCATTTTAATGGTTGCAAAACCTGATATTTAGTTGCCCAACATTATGTCCTGAGTCACTGGGCAAGTTGAAGTAGAAACTTCGTAATGGTGCCTTAGAGTGACAGAGTATAATTTATAATGCTATTCTAAAATATAGTCTATCTCGTCAAGTCCTACAATAACCTGTGAGTTAGGCGGTAGCTGCTGATGAAAGGAGAGTGTGGGTCTTGCAGGCCCTTTCTGCAACATTATGCCTAATTCTCAAATAAATGATCTTGTGTAAATTCAGAGTTACCCTAAGCTGGACTTCATGGCAAATCAGTCTTTGTAGTGACTTTGTGATGTTATTGAGTAGGCTAAAGTGACATACCTTCTGTCTCATTACCTGAACACCTGTTCATAAAAACAGCTCAGTTGGGGGGAGTGTGGTGGATAGGGTTCATAAAACAGAGCAGTGTGGCAATAAATAGCATGCATGGTTTTGGACTTCTATACTTTGGATCATTACACAGTACCAAGTGTGTGCTATTTTACTCATTCCCTAATTGTAGTCATAAAACAAGAATGGTGGTGGGACCGTAAAAATAATAATTAATTCAAATACATTTGTGCAAAGAGATAATTCCAATTTTCAAAGAGTCTTTTGTGGACTTTTCACGATGCACAAATAACTTGAAAAATTATGCCGGCTAGTATTCACAGGTTACAGTGGTCTGTGAACTGGCTAACTAAATACCTACTGATCATGCATGCACAATACCATGGAAGTCCCTAACTACTGCTGGTCCTTATGATGTAACCAGAGTTTGAGCAAAAATATTGCATGCATTTTCAGGAAATAAGTATAATGGTATGTTCCCAGACTACAAGCCAATAGACCTTTTCAGAGTCAGTTCTTGGGAACATTTTCAAAAAGAAGCTAACTTTCTGACATTCCAAAATGTCTGAATAGCTACAGAACAATGTGACATTTTTAGCTGCTTGATTCTCAGCTATCTGTATCCAGAATTTCAATTAACTGTGCTGGCTTATCTGTATTAAGATTTTAAAAATCCAGACTTACTTCTACCATCAGCATTTAAGTTTTTGAGTACTCCTTTACCTGTGTTTAAAAAGCAGGTACATCTCCCTCCCTATTGTTCATTGATCTAATTAATGTGCTCCTAAATAAAACTGGAGTTGGAAGGCGAATAACTGAAAAAATAATCACACACTCAGAAATACTGCTGCAGTATCAGAGAACAAAATAAGAAGCTTATTAGCTGTCACTTTCATTAGCTTGTGTTACTGTTGCATTCACAAACTTGAGAAAAAAATTATCTTTAAGCTTAGTAGTGTTGACAGATTTCTTTTTAGGTTTAATGGTTCTCTTTTAAAAGATATTAAATTTCTCCCCCTCCTCCAGCAGAAGTTTCCTTTCCTAATTTTGTGTTACATCAAGGCCTCAGACATTCATAATGGGTAGATTTGATAAAATTCATTGTACTTCAAAAGTTGTATCCCTCCTGTATTATCTAGTTTAAAAAGTCCTGATCACATGGCCCCACGGAAATTTCTAGTACAAGCCGCTTTTGTTCCCTTTGTTTATATTTGATCATAAGACCAAACTGTGTTTGAAATGTAATGGATATTCATACTTACTAAGCATTAGCACAACTACACAAACAATATACCAAACAGGCAGAGGGCCAAGCATTATTCATCCTACTAGATAAATTCCTACCCAACATATTTAAACTGCAGTAACAATGAAAGCCAAGTGGCTGGATGGTGGTTCAGTAATAAAGCACATACTGCACTTCACATGGGAGGCCCTGGTTTTAACCTCTCCAGACAGGTACTCTATCTTCTCTCAGTCTTTCTTTTTCTCATGAAATAGATAAATGAATAAATAATAACAAAATAAAGAAAACTGAAGCTATGGTATATCCTCTTATCTTTAATCACAGAACAGCAACAGTATTCTCTCTCTCTCTCTCTCCCTTTGACAGAGACAGAGAGAAATTGAGAGGAAAGGGGAAATAGAGAGGGAAAGAGAAAGAGAGACACCTGCAGTACTGCTTCATCACTCATGAAGTTTCCCCTCTGCAGGTAGGGTCTGGGGGCTTGAACCTATGTCTTCTCACAGGGAAGGAATATGCTCTATCAGATGTGCTACTGCCCATCCTCCCAGCAGTATTCTTTCTTAAAAGAAAAAAGCATCCTCTGGTTCTTTACTATGTATAGGTATGTGGTTCTGTCCTCTCGGGTCCTAATAGACCTACATCTTGCCAGCCTACAAGAGCAGTATAGTCCAATAGGAACATTTTTACCATACCACACCAAAGTGAGAAATTTAACAAGTAATGTGATAATCTCCTGCCCAAAGTCTGCCTGGGAGACTTCTCATATATGTGATCCAGACTGAGTGACAAATTATGCAGTCATGTTAATTTAACAGGCTGACTGTTAAAAGGCACTACATTTCTAAATGTTCCATGCACAACTCAGTTGTCCTTGGAAAGAGAGACTAGCCCCCTGCAGAGGGAAGCTTCATACACAGTGGAGCAGGGCTGCAAGTGTCTCTCTCTTTCTCCCCTTCCCTCTCAATTTCTCTCTGTCCTATTAAATAAAATGAAAAAAAATTAATTAAAAAAAGAAAGAGAGACTAGCCACAAAGAATTTGGCAAATCAGGGACAGAGTCTCGAATCTAGGACACAAGTCACAATTTTCTCCCTTTCCAGATCAATAATATCAGCAAGCTGTTAAGTAGGAATAATACAATAACTTAAAACTCAGGTCAATTAGATTATCAGAATTTTTAGACAAGAAATGACTTCATCTGACCCAACATCACTTTTCTGGATGAAGAAATAATTCTAACACTTCTGGAAATGTGTATGTCATCTTATTGTTTACTAAGTTGTCTCATGAGCATAATGTCATTGTATCACATTTATCAGAAAAAGACAAAGAAGAAAAAAACTGAGATCCAGGTCTGACTCCTTTCCCAGTGCTCTATATGTTGGATCATCCCCATTAAAGAGATACATTCTCTCTATAACTAGTGCTGTACAAACCCAAAGCACTTTATCTCTGTTTCTCTCTCCCCACCTACAGCAACCAAACTGTTCTCGTCTGACTGTGCCCCCTTAGTGACTACCTCAGTAAACACAAGGCATAAGTTAAAAAAGTACCCCTCTCCTTGTCACCTGGATAAAAGAATCAGGAAAGGACCATGCAAATTAATTCTCCAGTTTCAATTATTCATCATTCACAATATCATTAATCATATTTGAGACAATTATGCATCTCAATGCTTTCAAAATTTCTCCCTTTTCCCTTTTAGTCTCATAATACGGTGACACAGATAATAATAGTTCTAATTATTGGGCTGTTGGAAAAACCATGGTGTATTTTTCTATATTTCTATGCCAAGATGTGCCATGACTTTTCCAACAACCCAGCATTATGCCTTCATGTCAACAAAGTGTTTTTTTTTTTCCTTCTCCTTTTTTAAATCATTTGTGAGTGATTCCACTCCTCCTACACCAAATATCTAGCTCTTTTTATTTCAAGCAGAGGGAAAGATAATACATCACTGCTCTACCATCTGTGGAGCTTTCCCCAGTACTGGGTGCTCCCATGTGGTGCTGGGGCTCAGCCACACACCTCTTGCATAGTGAGAAACATGTCAAGGATTATTCTGGATACTTGGGATACATCAGAATTGAGCAATACACTTTTAGTATCCTTAAAAGTTCCCTGAAAGCTCTTCAACATCTGCACAAAACTTCAATTTTTCAAGACAATTTTTAATTAAAATTGCTTTTTCTGGGGGGCCCAGGTGGTGGTACACCTGGTTAAGCACACACATTACAATGCTCAAGGACCTGGGTTCAACCCCCTGGTCCCCACCTGCAGAGGGAAAGCTTCATGAGTGGTGAAGCGGGGTTGCAGGAGTCTCTCTGTCTTTCTCCCTATCTCCACCTCCCCTCTCAATTTCTCTCTGTTTCTATTTATTAATAAATAAATAACATTTAAAACTTGCTTTTTCTAAAGTGAAAGACTACTGTTGAGTGGTTGCAGTACTATGTGAAATGTAGATAACTAGATAACTAGAACAAACAAAGTTTTAAAACAGCAACAAAATTGTCTCTTAGACTTCATGAGATGAGAACTGAAAACTATGGTGGCATTAATAGATTTAAAATGTAAGTTAGGAAGATCCTGCTTTGTGTTTTCAACAACCAAAATTAGCTATATTCAAAACCTAAGTACAATATGGGGAAAAATAACTTTCTAGCCTTCCAGCTTTCTGCTTCCAAATATCTATGTTTATAAAAATATGTCCCTGAGAAAGAGAGACACCTGCAGCACTGCTTCACATGAAGCTTCCTTCCTGCAGGTTGGGGCCAGGGGCTTAAACCTGGGTCCTTGAACACTGCATTGTGTGCCTTCAATCAGGTATGCCACCATATCATTCCTGAGAGGCTATTTTATCTGGCTCTGAAAGCCAAAAACAACAACAACAACAACAACAAAGGATGATTTAGTAGAGGACACTTCCAATTAAAGGCAAAATAATAAAGTTTCCTTAGTGAAATTTATACCTTAGGAAAAAGTAGATTCTCGTTTTTGATAAGATGGTCAAATAAATATGAATGGTTGTCATTCACATCTGGATGCAATAATAGGGTTATGTGTGGCGCGGAGCAGAAAAGAGAGCTGGACCTGGAAGAGAAAGGGGGCAATGATGTGTAAATGTACACAGGTAGTTGTAGAGATGATAGTTAACCTATGTCTGCAACCTTAGGAGAGCTGTTGTGACTTGCAGTGGAGGGACTGGGGATTCAGAACTCTGGTGGTGGGAACGGTATGGAACTAGATCCCTGTTGACATGTAACTTTGTAAATCAATATTAAATCACTAATAAATTTTTTAAATGGCTGTCACTCAAAAAATATGTCCCTGAAATCTTACAGTTTTATTAACCATGGTTAAATCACTAATAATATAAACAAAAAATGAAGAAATATAAAAATAATAATAACTATAATATAGCAATATTTCAAAGACATTTTCTAAAAGATACCTGTTTATAAAATGGAGATTTTTATGGAAGTGGACTGGTCTCTTTCATTTGGTCATTTGTTTCTAATCATTAGATTACATATTCCACTAATTTTACAGCACAAAGAAGAAACCTAAGGTTTACCATCTTTCACTATTGCTCCATGTTTCCACGTACAAGGTTTTGGATTAGAACATGAGCTAGTCTATCAGTGAAAAGAATTCAGTGTGAACAGAGAATTTTATGTCCTGTGATTAATTCACTGCTAGAAGCCATTCAAGAGCCACCTCTTCAACAGCTTTTCATAGCATCTTGCTATTTTCATTAAGTGGCTGTATAAAGTCCAGATCGCTAAGGGACTTATTCCAACGACAGTTTCAGGGGGCTCCTTTCAACAAACTGGACTTCTAGGAGTTAAGTAAAAACAATACCCTCCGGAGAGTTGGGCGGTAGCACAGCGGGTTAAGCGCATGTGTTGCAAAGCACAAAGACCAGTGTGAGGATCCCGGTTCGAGCCTCGGCACCCCACCTGTAGAGGAGTCGCTTCAGATGCAGTGAAGCAGGTCTGCAGGTGTCTATCATTCTCTCCCCTTCTCTGTCTTTCCCTCCTCTCTCCATTTCTCTCTGCTTTATCCAACAACGATGACATCAATAACAACAATAATAACTACAACAATAAAATAAAAACAAAGGGAATAAATAAATAAATATTTTTTAAAATATTTTAAATATTGTTTTAAAAAGCTAGTCTTTCTATTTTATTCTGTTGTATGCTGTCACTGTCACTTACCTATATGCTGTATAATTTACATAATGTCATTGCTCAGTGATGTCTGTACCAATCATAGAAAAGCATTTGGGGAGTGAGGGGAGGGAGTGGGGCGGTATAAATGGTTAAATGCAGGTGGCACAATGCTCCAGGAAGGGAGTAAGGATCCAGGTTGGAACTCCCCGCCCCCCCACCTGCAGGGGAGTTGCTTCACAAGTGGAGCAGGTCTGTCTTTCTTTCTCTCCCTCTCTGTGTTCCTCTCCTTTCTCCAGTTCTCTCTGTCCTATCCAACAACAATGATATCAATAACAACAACAACAATAACTACAACAATAAAACAAGGGCAACAAAAGGGAATAAATAAATAAATATTTTTTTTAAATCTTAAAAAAAAAAAAAAAGAGCATTTGGGGAAAGGGAGGCACTCTGGCTGACGGTGCTGTGTTTATTAACTGAAGTCACTGACTAATCTACACATCTGGGTCTCAGCCAGGTCTACCAAGGCTGAGAGAGGCCACAGACCAGCCCCACCCCCAAAGGGGAGCCAGAACAAATATATGACTCTACCTCCCTCTTGTCACAGAGGGCACCCACTTAGCACGACTGCCCCTTCTCCACCAAATTCCATGAAGGTTCTGTCTACATAAGCTACTCAGTACAAAGAGGAAACATGGTGTAAAGGTGAAAAATATGGATGTAGAAGCTAGACATTCTGGATGTGAATCCTTGCTTCACTACTCACTGGACTTAGGATCTGAGGAATGTTATATACTGTCCTTATGAAAGGCTTATTACGTTTCTATTTATTAAGCTTCCACATGTATAAAATGGAGACAGAGTGCCTATCTATCAACTAATATTATTTCTCTGATGGATAAATGAGTTTATGCATCTAGGATATTTAAGATTGTGCCTAGTACATACTAATCACTCAGTAAATAGATTATTGTTAAGACAGAAATGAGGCTTCTGTATATGATTCAAAAATAGAATTCAGCTTTCAAAAACCAAAACTCAGTTCTGTGTTATTTGGAGACAGAAAGCTGGCAGGCTAGAAAAAAAATTTTTTTTTTTACCAGTGTTGTGTTTTGGTATTGAATATGGCTAGTTTTGGTTATTGAAAACACAGAGGAGGATCTTCCTACCTTACATCCTAAATTAATCAGTTCATGCCAGAAGCTATTGGCTTAGAGCTCAGTTCAAAAGACATCTAGTGAGCAGCTGTTAAGTACAAAGTACTTCTTCTTTTTTTTTATCTTGTTTATTTATTTATTATTGATAAAGAGAAGGAAAGAAACAGAGAGACACCTGCAGCCCTCCTTCACCACTTGTGAAGCTTTCTCCCTGCAGGGCTTGAACTTAGGTCCTTGTGCACTAAAATGTGTCCACTTAACCAGGTGTGCCACTGTCTGGCCCTTGTACCAAGTACTTCTAATGAATGCTGGAGAAATGCAAGTGAATAAGACACATCATATCCCTCAAAGGGTTGTGTTTAATCTAGTGAGGAGGGTTGGCCCATGAATGGTTTCAAAACAACTTCATTTTGGTCATTTTTACAAGTTAAAAGAGCCAAGAGAAATCGCTTCACTAATTCATGGAGTTTTTGTTCCTATTCCTGCTTATTACGAACTTCTTCACTGTTTATTTTCTGTCCTATGAAGGCCTCTTCATTAGTAAATGACTGGAAAGGATAACTAGGGGAGGAATGAAAAAAGAAACCAATATTTTAGTGAAAATACCAACAATTTAGCTCAAATAAAAATGAAGGGTAAACATGCTAATGAGAAAATATTTTAATAACATCCCTCCCACTTGGTAGTTCTGAGAAGCTCCATCCAGGGGTACATTTTTTTTAAAGGTCCTTGTTTTATTTTACTTTACTTTTTTTTCAGATGCGGAGAAATTGAGAGTGAAGGAAGAGAGAGAGAGGGAGAAACACCTGCAATACCGCTTCACCACTTGTGAAGATTCTCTCCCCCCCCACTACAGGTGGGGGCTGGGGGCTAGAACCCAGGCCCTTGTGTGTAGTGTTCATGTGTGCTCAACCAGATGTGCCACAGCTCAGGCCTTCAGGGGTACATCTTGTCAGGAAGCAATATATTCAGTTCTGATTTTTGTTTTAAGGTTCTTACTTCAGCTACTAGGCTTAGCCACTCCATGAAGACTTAAGAGAAGGTAATATAACCCAGAAAGAGTGGGATTTATAAATTGTTCTTATTGGTTTGCCACCCAGGAGACAAGATACCGAATACCTAATTCCCTGTTGCTTAAAAAAGAACATGATGAGGATTGGAGAAATGGCCTAATGGTTATTGCAAACAACTCTCATGCTGGAAGCTGTCAGATCCCAGTTTCAGTCCCCAGCACCACTATAAGCCACAGAGGAATGGTGCTTTGATAAATTAAAAAATGATAATAATTTAGTTAAATAATTTAAAAAAACATATGTATGTTTGGTAAGTAGGCATTTCACAGCTTAGAAATACTTTCCCTACAAAAATATCTTATGGGGAGCTGGGCAGTAGTGCAGTGGATTAAGTGCACATGGTTTAAAGCACAAGGATCCTGGTTTGAGGCCTCGGCTCCCCACCTGCAGGGGGTCACTTCACTAGTAGTGAAGCAGGACTGCAGGTGTCTATCTTTCTCTCCCCCTCTCTGTCTTCCCCTCCTCTCTCCATTTCTCTCTGTCCTATCCAGCAATGACAGCAATAACAACAATAGTAATTACAACAATGATAAACAAGGAGGGCAACAAAAGGGGGGGAAATAGTCTCCAGGAGCAGTTTATTCGTAATGCAGGCACAGAGCCCCAGCAATAACCCTGTAGGCAAAAAACAAACAGAAAATATCTTATGAACTTTACAATAATGCTGTGGACTAGGCAAAAGTGAGTATTATTATATTTCTTTTTCACGTGAGAGAAATAGAGACTCAGCAAGTAACACTAGGAATGATTAGTTCTCAGAACTTTTAGTTATCTGACCTTTTTTATTACATTAACTTGCACTTTTTGTTGCTCTTAATTCTGTTGGGTTTTATGGAACAGAGAGGTTCTAAGGCAGGAGAAAAGCTAACCTGAAGAGGATAGCCAGACAGTAAGGTGAATTATAAACTATGCAGAGCATCTATTAGAAAGCATACCAGATACACAGAACTGAAAAGAAGGGGCAGCACTTTTTAAAGGCATAGATTAACTACAAGAAGATAAAATCCTAGTGCGGGGTTGCACACTGACAATGAAACCACCTTATAAAATTTGGCTAAGAGGCATTTGGGATGATAAGGTCATTTGCTAGCCAATGGAATGGAATGAATTCAAGTGCTAACTGGTATCTCAGTTTTCCTGACTCAATGAGCCACATTCAGCACATTCTGGGACCAGTGTGCTTGTCGTGAGTGGGCAGGTGGCCTGTGTGCTATTACATTGGACTACACTGGGTCAAAAGGTAGGAGCTCAGACTTTATAAGATAATCTTGAACAAATCTCCCTAATTTAACTGCACTTGTAAAAATGGAGTCAGAAACACACTCAAAAGATGGAGACTAAATAATCTCTGTTGCTTTGGTATCTAATAGACAGTGGGGCAAGAAAATGTAGCTGCAATTAAGGGAATGAAGCAGAAGAGCACAGTAGGTTAGCAACTAGGTAAAGTTAGCTTTGCCCAGCCTCTATTCTATTTATTTAATGATAGAGAACAATCTATAGGGAAGAGGGAGGTAAAGAAGGTGAGAGAGAGACACCTGCAGCACTTTCCCCTTGCAGGTGGGGACTGGGGCCTTAAACCTGGGTCCTTGCACATTGTAGTGTGAGCTTTACCAAGTGCACCACCACCACCCAGCTCCTATTCTTAACTAAAGTGGCAGATGGTGGTTGAAGAAGTGTTGCAGTGGCTAGAGCTTTGATCTTAAAAGTGTGAGGTCCTAAATTTGGCAACCCCCGCCCTACCCCACCCTGCCTTGCCCTCAGTATTACTTATGCCAGAGTGATGATCTCTCTCCTATGTGCTTTGGTAAATAATAATTTAATTAAATGATTTAAAACATCTGTATGTTTGTTAAACAGGCATTTCACAGTTTAGAAATACTTTCCCTATAAATGTATAAAAAATAAACTGACAATGACTAAAATCAGAGCTCAAAGATCCCAATAAACAAGTTAAAGATATCTTAGAATTTCTAACATCAGTAGGTTTGAGTCTGAAGGTAAACCAGTTAACCATCCTGTCCAGAAACAGGACTAATTTCATTCCGATTTCTGAGAGGATTGTGAAAGAAACAGAAAGAAATAATGTCAATCTGTTTTTGAACTGAAGCTCAGGACTTCATGGTCAGGATAGTGCAGTCTAAATTCTCAAACACGCTATTTGATTTTACATGTTTATATTCTGTTTCAAACCCACATTTCCTGTCTGTCCGTACATCCTTTTTCCTTCTTTACTAAACCATTTTAAAATCCATCTCTGTGGTTTTCATTTGGAGATTTTGATATTCACTGGGCAAGTAGTAATGTATTTGACATATCTTAAAATTTTAACACTTCTTTAAAAGTGCAGAATCAAGTTCTGAGTCCCAGGAGTTCTGTATAAGGGAAAATGTTAATACTTTTAGCAATAATACAGACGAAAGCTGTCCTCAAATTACTTTTTCATACATCTTTTGCATTGTTCTGGGAGAACTGATGGAAATAAATGAGCCAGCCTGGAGACAGTCTAGATTCAAAACATACTTTATTTTTAGGACTGGAGCAGAAAATACTTTTACACAATAAATAATAAATATAAGCAACCTTTTATCCCTAAGAAGTTAAGTGGGCTGAAAATATATGTAATTCGAAGGTCATTATTCATGGATATAATTGTAGATATTCATGGACTGCAGGAATATATGCCATCTCTGGAAAAAATTAGGAAGTCTGACTGTGATAGTGTTAATGAAAATGGGAGATAAGGAAATGCTAAACACTGCTGGTAGGAGTATAGTTTTGTCCCTCACCTTTAGAAAGAAGTTGATGTAATGTTGCCAGGCTAAGTAATCACATAGCTTATTACCCTGTTCCACTCCTGCTATCTACTCTGGAGAAACCACCTTAGGTGTATGTGCTACAGAAGGTATGTTGGGAGGGGGGCAATGTTTATAGCAGGAAACTAAAAACAATCCAAATATGCAATCCAAGTATCCATCAACAGGAAAAGATATTAACCAAATATAGCACAGTTACAAAATGGAGGCAGTACAGAATATGACTAGATATCTCTACATACAGAAATATGGATGAGTCTTGGGGACATATTAATGAAAACAGAAATCCACAGAATTCCATATAGTATGATACCTTTTTAAAAAAAATGTCTTTATTTATTTAATATTTTATTTATTTATTCATGAGAAAGATAGGAGGAGAGAGAAAGAACCAGATATCACTCTGGTACATGTGCTGCCAAGGATTGAACTCAAGACCTCATGCTTGAGAGTCCAATGCTTTATCCACTGTGCCACCTCCTGGACAATAGTATGATACCTTTTTATGGGAGAGAACAGAGCACCTCTTACCTCTGGTATATGCTAGGGCCAGAGATTGAACATGCTGAACTATCTATCTCCAACACTGGTACTGTTTTAATAAAACTAAAGAAGATAAAAAAAAAACTAAATAAACTGTTATTTAAAAAATGTTATTTTAGGGACTCACATGTAGATGATAGAATTCATTTTAAAGACAAAGGAATAATCAAAACTAAATTCACAATCTGGGTTTTTTCTGGTGGCCAATAAGTCAGAGGGAGGGATTGGAATGGAAGTGTAGGTAGCCTTCATAGTCTTGGTAATGATTTAATTCTTATATTGGTGGGGTTTACTGGTATTTATTTAATTTCTGTCTCATTGCTTACATGTATGATGCATACAGTCTTTGGGTACTTTTTTTTTTTTTGCCTCCAGGGTTATCACTGGGGCATGGTGCCAGTACTATGAATCCACTGCTCCTGGTGGCCATGTTTTCTATTCTTTTTTTATTGGCTAGGACAGACAGAAATTGAGCAGAGAGGAAGAGGGAGATAGAGAGAAAGAGAGACACCTGCACACCTGCTTCACTGCATGCGAAGCATCCCCCTGCAGGTGGAGAGGAGACTTGAACCTGGATCCTTGAGCAGGTCCTTGCATTTAGTACTATGTGCGCTTAACTGGATGTACCACTTAACCGGATGCACCACTGCCCATTCCCCTGATACTTTGTGATCTTTCAGTAAAATATTAAAATGTTCATTGCCCAATCTTCTAGGTAGACTTGATGGAGAGAAGTGCCATTGCTTATCTAAAACTGTAATTTTGGTAGCAGTAGTCAGGTAGATGATGTTTGGGTAAGGTAGATCATTGGTCTAATCCAGGGTATCTTTTTAAGGAAAAAAATTGACATTTCTAATTTCAGAGTGATAAATGTCTATTTATAAAATGACACATGCTAAGCAAATATAAGGAAGAAATTTTAAGACATCCAGAGGTCCACTGTCTAGATATAATCACCATTAGCATTTTGTTGTATGCCTTCCATTTTTTAATATGTCAAATTAGAATCAATATACCATTTAAAATGTGTTTTCCCATTTAGATTTAGAATCTAGCTTCAGTAGTAATACTCTGTACAGTAGTAATACTCTGTACACATGATGTATTCATAGTTCATTTTAGTTCTTAGTTTTACTTAAGTTTCTTTATAGAAGTTGCCTATATCATTGATTATTTAAATCTGAGCATTACTCTAACTGGAAAATTTAAAGAATTTGAAAAGGACAGTCAGACTCCATGCTCTAAAGAACAACTCATCTGCTCTTCATTCACCATGGGACTAAGTAAGGCTTTTTGAACATCAATAACTTTTTCTTTCTCTTGGCTTCATTACAAAGAGATCAGAATAGCTGAGAGAGGGAGAAGATGGTAAATGTGAACCTGGAGAAATTTCTAGGATTTATCTATCAGTTTTCTGCATTCTCAGGGAGCTAGTTCATAAAAACAGGTACTTTAGTTTTTTTTTTTTTTAAGTTTTTATTTGTAAATTGGAAACACTGACAAGACCATAGGATAAGAGGGGTACAATTCCCATCACCAGAACTCCATATCCCACCCCCTCCCCTGATAGCATCCCTATTCTTTATCCCTCTGGGAGTATGGACCCAGGGTCATTATGGGGTGCAGAAGGTGGAAGGTCTGGCTTCTGTAGTTGCTTCCCCACTGCACATGGGCATTGGCAGGTCGATCCATACTCCCAGCCAAAGACAGGTACTTTTAAGGGAACTACAGGATTAGAGGACAGAGGGGAAGCTGGAGATGACACACTGTCTGCCCAGGATTTGGTATTTAGAAAGAATATTATTAGTATTTAGAAAGAAAGTTTTTATTTACACTCTTTTATTTGCAGTGCTTCCTCCCAACCACTAAGAAAACATAAGCACAGGACAAATTACTCTTTTACTGTTTCATAAGATATTAATAACCACAGCAACAATAGTTCTTTGCTAAGATTAAAGTTTAAGAAGTTTTAAAGAGTTTTAGCTCTTTTCATCTGGAATTGTTTAGACTGCCTTCAGAGAAACTTTTCAACAGTTTCCTTGTTGGAAAGAGTTGAGAAGCTTTATAAAACCAAGGTTACTAGGGTGACTTGGTTTATAAATTACCTTTCAAAGAAGAAGAGAGACAGGTAGAGAAGAATTGAAGTAGTAACAGCAAACACTTGCTGTCGGGGTCCTGATGAGGACCCCGCTTCTCAATCTGACCAAGCAGGCTGACCCACTCTGTTGCGCACCAGAGGAGGGGGCTGAAGAGGTCAAATCAAGGGCAGCAGGGGTGAGTACGAGCTGGGGTCTTTCCCTGCAGATCGAGGGCAAGAGACAAGCCAAGGATCACCCCAGGACACTATTTGCCTGTGAATGCGCATTTATTTTATGGCAAGCAAGGGTTTTTATAGGTTGGGGTTGGGGGAAGAACAGAGCAGCTATGGCCTAGCCTTATATGGTCAGAAATGTTAAGGGAAGAGGGGGCCGCTGGGGGTCTTCAGAGACAGTTACTTGTTTACACTATATATGGTCAGGAGAGCAGGGAAACAGGGAAATGGTGAGGGTCTTTGTAATAACCGTTGGGTAAGTGATCAAGCTAGTTTGAGGAAGTGAAACCACCAGCTAGCACAGAGGGGATATGAGCCCCGGCTCCAAGGAGGCTTACAGAGGGGCTGGGACCTGTTCTGCAGGTTCTCTCTTGCTCAACCTATAGAGGTGAAAAAGCCCCTGGGGAGACTGACAGAAAGCCTTTACCTTCCAGGCATCCAGGGGTCCCTTTCTGGATGGCCCATGCCATGCTCAACCTCATTATGCAGGGTCCCACAACTTGCCCATCAAAGAGGACTGAAATAACAGGGTGAGTTATTACAGTGGAGGAATTACAGGTAGATCTAACAGTAGAGGTTAGATCTGTCAGTCACCCTCATTTCTAGAAATCAAGTTGTTTGTTTGTTTGGTGTACCTTGGAGAAGTGGGAGCTTTCAAAGGATCCTCCCACAGGTCTCCTGAATCAACTGCAATGGCCCTTAGCCAATTAACCAACCCAGAGACTTTTAAATTCAGTTGTTATCTACCCTTGGAACCTCATGCAAAGTCCTATACCAGGAAGTTTCCAAAATAAAAGAAAATGCACCAGATTAAATGTAAGAACCTTGTTAGCTTTTGAATTATATAACAGCAATTAAATACCAGGGAAAAAAGAGGAATGTACATGCATGACAATTATTGAATTTGAGTCCAGTTTAGAAATCTGTACATTTGATGAATACTTCTGAAAGTCTAGGGATTCATGAATATGTTTTTCATACAAAGAAATCAGCATTAATCTTTCAGTGAGGTGAACAGAGCCTTTCTAGGACAAGAAACAAAATCAGAGACAGAATCTTTCTCTTGTTTTCTTCTAGGCAAAATAAGCAACAGAGTGTCTTAGGAGTAGCTTAGGTTGAAACCGGTACCCCACTAGGACAGTCTGTGCTCATCCAAATTGGCAGCATGGCCTTGGCGACACTGAGGCCACTTCTTTCCTGATTTTTTTCCCCTGTCAAACCAAAGACAAAGGGCCTGCTGAGGACACAGCAGAGCAAGGGACTAAAATTGAAGCTAAGTCTCCTCCTAGGACTATGGCCACTAAGTGGACAATGCTAGGAAAGAAAGTTTGTTCTCCCTAAATGTACCTCATTCTCCTGGGCTGTTGCAGAGAAAACTAAGTTTACATCAAAGAAAGAAGGAGGTGAACACCAGCAGGATGGGAAGTATTTCTTTAAGGAGCACAGGGTGCAGGCCACACCAGAAAAGGTGCATTCTGCAGGCAGCTCAATGGAGGGAGGCTCACCCTCAGGAACAGACCACATCAAAACCTACTCAAGGTTGTGCTGGATGATTTGGTAATTGTTTGTTGAATCAACAAATCAGTGTGATTCCCACACTTGCCCTTGCTTTTGATTGTCAGCAGTATCAGGTCCTGACCTGTTGGTACCAAATCCACAGCCAAGAGCTATAAGACTCAAACTTCCTAGACCTTGGTATATCTTCACCTAGGGGGAGGGAACAGGAATCTTATCTGACATCTACTACTCACTCTACCTTATTTTGGAGTCAGTTCAGAGTGTAGGGTTAGGTGCACTATGGTACACTCAATATGCAAGAGCAATATTTGATTCTAAAGCAAGGAGATAGAAGAGGCCTTGAAGCTAGTAATGAACCTATTCACTTGACTTTACCATAAATTTTAATACAAAGAAGGGTGGGGGTGTTGTGGATTTTGAACCACAATTATGGTAGACCTCCCTCTGTTATTAGCTCAATTTGGAAAGGGTGTGGGGGTGCAGTGAAGAGAGCTCTCTCCTATATACTGTGGGATAATGTCCAAACCTTGCTGGGTAGTAAACAGTGGGGCAACCAAGCCTTGAACTCCAGGAGTTAGGCAGCAAGAGCTGGGGGTGGGAAGCAGGGTGCGGAATGTGAGTGGTCAATTCTTTATTATTATTATTTTATTAGTGACTTACAAAATTATAAGATAATAGAAGTATAATTCCACACCATTCCCACCACCAGATTCCTTCCTTCCTTCTTTCTTTCTTTCTTTCTTTCTTTCTTTTTTATTTTATTTTATTTTATTTTATTTATTCCCTTTTGTTGCCTTTGTTGTTTTATTGTTGTAGTTATTATTATTGTTGTTGTCGTCGTCATTGTTGGATAGGACAGAGAGAAATGGAGAGAGGAGGGGAAGACAGAGAGGAGGAGAGAGAGACAGACACCTGCAGACCTGCTTCACCGCCTGTGAAGTGACTCCCCTGCAGGTGGGGAGCCGGGGGCTCGAACCGGGATCCTTATGCCGGTCCTTGTGCTTTGCGCCACCTGCGCTTAACCCGCTGAGCTACAGCCCGACTCCCCCTCTTTCTTTCTTTCTTTCTTTCTTTCTTTCTTTCTTTCTTTCTTTCTTTCTTTCTTTCTTTCTTCTGCCTCCAGGGTTATTGCTGGGGCTCAGTGCCTGCACTATTAATCCACTGCTCCTGGAGGCCATTTTTTCCCCTTTTGTTGACCTTCGTGTTTTTATTGTTATTATTACTATTGTTATTGCTATCGTTGTTGTTGGATAGGACAGAGAGACATCAAGAGAGGACAGGAAGACAGTGAGAGGGAGAGAAAGATAGACACTTGCAGACCTGCTTCACTGCTTGTGAAGCGGGGGCTTGAACCATGATCCTTGTGTGGGTCCTTGAGCTTTGTGCCATGTGTACTAA
Organism: Erinaceus europaeus; assembly: GCF_950295315.1. NCBI lineage: Eukaryota > Metazoa > Chordata > Mammalia > Eulipotyphla > Erinaceidae > Erinaceus > Erinaceus europaeus. The sequence continues at coordinate 142,091,823 of NC_080164.1, forward strand.
ATCTGTGGCGCTACCACCCAGCCCCCTAGATTTCTTTTTTTTTATAAAAATATTTTTGAATTTGTTTTGCTTTTCACCCCTTTTTGTTTTATTGTTGTTGTTGTTGTTATTGATGTCGTCATTGTTGGCTAGGACAGAGAGAAATGGAGAGAAGAGGGGAAGACAGAGGGGGGAGAGAATAGACACCTGCAGACCTGCTTCACCACTTGTGAACCGACCTCCTGCCAGTGGGGAGCCAGGGGCTGAAACCAGGATCCTTACTCCAGTCCTTGCGCTTCCTGCCACCTGCGCTTAACCCGCTGCGCTAACGTCCTACCCCCTTTTTAATTTTATTTATTTATTATTGAATGGGGACACAAATTGAAAGGGGGGATAGAGAGGGAGACAGAGAGACACCCGCAACCCTGCTTCACCACTTGTTAAGCTTCCCCCGTGCAGATGGGGACCAGGGGCTCAAACCTGGGTCCTTTAGCATTGTAACATGTGCACTCAACCAGGTATGCCACCGCCTGGCCCCCCACCACCAAATTTCTGTGTCCCCATCCCCCCTACAGGGGAAACTGCAATAATTCCCCTAAGGTCACAGATATAGGTTGATTCTATATCTAAATCTATCTTTTTGATTTTTTTAAACCATTTTTATTCATTTCTTAGGCCCTGCCTTCACTTCCTTCCTAAGTCACACCTACACCTATTACTGTGAGTGGCCCTTTCTCCTGATGCCCCCCAGCCCCCTGAGCCTTCTGACCTCCAGGGGTAAATCACTTCTCTGAGAACCTCTCTCCAACTCTATAAAAGCGAGGGACTGAAAAAGCGCCACTCCAAGTCCCCAACGAAGGAAGTATGAGTTGTAAAGAGCTAACCCACTTTTTGGCAAAGACCCCACCCAAAGCCACCACAGAAACAGGTGAGGGCAGGAACTGGGGTGCACCCTCCCAGGCCATCTAAGGAAGCTGGAAGGGGGCTTTTTGGAAATCTAGGGCTGTACTTCCTCCACTCCTTTAGAGCCTTAAAATAGTGACTTTCTGCCTAAGCACACCGGGAGCCGAATTGAAGGAGGAGAGTGGGGAGGAGGTACAAAAAGCCCCGAGTAGCTGGAAGTCTCGGCTGTGGGGCCCCTGGGGTGCCCCGAGAGGTGCCCGGAAGGCTTCCACGGCAGCCTGCAGTGCCCGAGGAGCACAGCCAGCGGGCAGAGCGCGCCGACCGCGCCGACCGCGCTGGGTATCTCAGCCACCCCCCCTCCCCACCCTCCGCCCCGGCCCAGCTCAGCGCCGCCTTCTCCTCCCGCAGGCGGGCGCGCCAGGACCATGTCTGCCGAGAACGCGAGCGGCCCCACCGAGGACCAGGTGGAGATCCTGGAGTACAACTTCAACAAGGTCAACAAGCACCCGGACCCTACCACGCTGTGCCTCATCGCGGCCGAGGCCGGCCTGTCAGAGGAGGAGACCCAGGTGAGCCCCGGCCGGGTGGAACCCCACCACCCACCACCCACACCCACCACCCACTCTGGGCTGACGGGTGACAGTGGGGTGATCCCCCTCGTTCGCGTACCCCCTGCCCCAGTCTTCCGTCGCTTGGCTTGCACCCGCCCCAGCCCAGCTTCTCCGCTCCTCTGCACCAGCTCTGCCCTTCCTCCCCAGCGGTGGAGCCTTGTGCACACCCGTCTGTCCCCGGGCTTATCTGTTCCCCTGGGCAGCCGGAATACACGCTGTCTGGGTTGGCAGTATGCTTGAGCCACCCTTGTCTTGCCTTTCCCGCTTCGGTTTCACCTTCGGATTGAGCGCAAAACCTGCAGGAGCTCTCAGCTCGATGCTCAGAGAGGTCGGCGCAGGAGAAACCTTAGTCGTCAGTCAGTCCCGAGTGAATAATCCTCGGGTCGTGAATAATCCTCGGGTCTAACTGGCCGATGAGCTGAGGTTTGCAGGACTAGGGCCCTGGGCTGCAGGGCTGGCCCGGGTCGCCAAGCATGCGCTTTCCATATCATGCTGCAGCCTCATCTTCAGCTGCAGAGCTAGAATAGCAGGTAGCTCTGGGGATTTGATTCCGATTGTTAAAAAAAATTCTCCAGCTCGCAGGTTTAGTCTTTTTTCTAGAGCTTTCCAAGAGAACCAAAAATCTGGCATATTGCAACTGGAGACAGAAAACAGATGTCCTCTAAAGTGCACTGATTCATTTATTAGTTGATAGCTGCTGTGTTACCTTAAAAAATGTTGCCGGTGGAGAAGGTAACACTGCCCACTATTAACTTCCAGATGCAGTGTTGGTGCCTAAGTCTGACTTTGATTGTTTATTTGTTCTGTTTTCCCTTTGATCGGGAAAGGTTGTTATGCAGAATGCTTGGAACTGCTCTAGCATTCTAGAGCACTAGGCACTTCCAGTCCCGGCTTATTCTTTCCATTTGATGGTTCTAGAACATCAGGAATGACTCATAGTGTGAAAGTTTAAAAATTTGTAATGGTTACTCCAGTGGATCCTAGAACAGAGTCTCTGATCTACTAGTCCAAAGTGATTTATTTGTTTATTTATTTATTTTTACCAGAGTCCTGGTCAGTTATGGCTTACAGTGGTGCTGGGGATTAAACCTCAGGCGTCTGGTGCCTCAGGCATGAAAGTGTTTCTGCAAAATTTTATGCTATCTCCACAGCCTGCAAAGTAATTTTTAAAAAAATAATAAAGCAGGGGCCGGGCAGTAGTGCAGTGGGTTAAGCACACATGGCACAGAGCTCAAGGACTGGTGTAAGGATCCAGTTAGAACCCCCTGCAGGGGGCTCACTTCACAAGCAGTGAAGAGGTCTGCAGGTGTCCGTTTTTCTCTCCCTCGTCTGTCTTCCCAAATTCTCTCGATCTCTCTCTGTCCTATCCAACAACAATGATAGCAATAGTAACAACAACAACAACGATAATCAACAAGGGCAACAAAAGGGGGAAAAATAGCCTCCAGGAGCAGTGGATTCATAGTGCAGGCACTGAGCCCCAGTAATAACCCTGGAGACATCATCATCATAATAATAATGAAATATGAAGAATTTGCCTACAGAAAATTCTCTCCCTCCTAGATCAAATGGAGAGTTGGCATGTCTATTTTTAGCAGATGGAACCACTGTCTAACTAGAAACAGAACTTAATAGCTAATTTTCTGTAACCAAAATCTAACAACTCGTGTTTCTTGGAACCCCCTGAGGAGGCAGATACTGAAGTTACATCATTGAAAATCCCATGCTATATTTAGGAAAGAAGAATAATTACAGAGACAATAACTTACTGTGTAAAAAGAAAGCTGGAGGCAGGGTGCACAGAACTTCGGTGGGGGCTGTGGTGTGGAATTATTTCCCTGTAATCTTATAATATTTTTTAAAATGAGACAAAGAGAGATGGAAAGAACAACACAAGAGACCAGAGCACTGCTCAGCTCTGGTTTATGGTGATGCTGGGGATTGAACCTGTGATCGTAGAGCCTCAGGCATGAAAGTCTTTTGCATAACCATTTGCTATCTCCCCAGCCATGTAATCTTATAATCTTGCAAAATACTAAATCACTAATAAATGTTAAGAAATAAAAAGAGGGGTCAGGTGGTGGCGCACCTGGTTGAGCGCACATGTTACAATGCGCAAGGACCAGGGTTCCAGCCCTCAGTCCCCACCTGCAAGGGAAAAGCTTCCGGAGTGATGAAGCAATGTTGCAGGTGCCTCTCTGTCTCTCTCCCTCTCTTTCTCCCCCTACCCTTTAGATTTCTGTCTCTATCCAATAAATAAATAAAGATAATTTTAAAAAAGAAAGAAATAAAAAGAAAGCTATGAGAGACAGTGATGCAGCACACACATTACCCTGCACAGGGCCCTGGGATTTAAGTCTTCGGTCTCTACACACAGGAAAATTCACTAGTGGTGAAACGGTGCTCCAGATGTCTCTTTCTCCCTCTCTCTTGATCTTCCCTTTCCCTCTAATTTCTATCAAAATACATATAAATGTAAATATATTAAGAAAGCTGTGAGTCAGAAAATAGCGCACCCAATAGGGAGCCTGTGTCTTCAAGGGAGAGGCTCAAGACTTGAGCCCTGGCATATTCCATGAAAACTCAGGAAGCTCCATGAAATGAAGAGTAATGCTGAGGCATCTCTCCTCTCTCTGAAGTAAAAGAAGAAAAGGAAAGGAAAGGGAAGGGAAAAAGAAGGGAAGGGGAGGGGGAGGGGAGGGGAGGGAAGGGGAGGGAAGGGGAGAGGAGAGGAAAGAAGGGTAGGGGAGAGGATGAAAAAGGACAGCAAAAGTCAGCCTGGGAGTCGCAGATTGTGTATATTGCAAGGTCCCTGCAGCACACACCCACAAAATAAAGAAAATGAAAGCTATGGATCTATTGTCAATGCAAAATAAAGTAGGGGTCTGACTTCTCAGCCTCTGATTCTGCTTTGTTAAGTTGCCATCACTTGGGGCTGGTGGTGGCACACCTGGTTAAGTACACACACTACAGTGTGCAAGGACCCAGGTTCAAGCTCCCCACCTGCAGGGGGGAAAGCTTCACGAGTGGTGCAGCAGGGCTGTGGGTGTCTCTCTTTCTCTCTCCCTCTCTAACTCCTCCTTCCCTCTCAATTTCTGACTGTCTCTATCCAATAAATAAATAAAGATAATAAAAAATATTTTTAAAAGTTGCCATCACTCCTATTATCTATAAAGCAGAACACTTTCTTGAACTTTATAATGAATAATCTTAACCAAGAATTGCTCCAAGTGCCCTCTAAGTATTAAGTCATTTACTTCTCAAAACAATGCTGTCGATGTATGAATTTTAACCCCATTGTACAGAAAAAGAAGCTGAGTTACAGAAACCATAAAGAGCTTACTTGCCTGAGACCTCACTGAGAAGAAGCAGATCTAAGATTAGAACCTTGGTAGTCTGTTTCCACAAAAAGACGTTTAGTTACCCATGCCAGGGGACCACTACAGAAGAACATTGGAAACTGTTGGGTGGAGCAGGAGGGAAGGTCTGAAAATCAATTTATGTTATATTTCTTTTTGAGAAAACATCCATGTATTAAAATGACAGGCATCTCAAGCTATACACAATCTTTCAAGATTCACCTTGTGTTAGAGAATTGAAGGGAATCAAGTTGGAGAGGAAGAAGGCAAGAGAACCTTCTTTTCTCCTCCTCCCACCTCCAACCACATAGCTGTTCTCCCATTTCCCCTCTTCTGTCAACCTCACATGGGCAAATGGTAGCACCACCTCCAAAATAAGTGGGTGTGGGGCTGAGTCAGCCTTGTACTAGCAGGGCCTCCGGCTTCCTGTTCCTGCCATGAAGCCAACACCTTCTTCCTCCCTGAGTTACCCATAGTTCTGCTTGCCCCTCTGTCTTCATAACTAGGCCTGTGGGCTTCACCCGAGACCCTAGAGCTCAGAGAGAGGCAGCATTTAGCAAGTTCCAGAAAAGAAGCTTCCTAGCCTGCCATCTCTTCCTGCACTGGGACTCATGCTACTAACTCCTGACCCTCCCAGTCCTTTCCCAATTCGTCTAAACCCCATGTGCACTGTTAAGAGAAAATGCTTTCTGTTTTTCTTTTTTTCAGTTTTATTTTTATTAGTCTCAAGGGGAGAGGGGCCTGTGAGGGGCGGGACCAGAGCATGGCATAGCTTAGCCCTATCCCATCCATGGTGGTGCCTAGGATTGAACCTGGGACCTTTGCAGCTTCAGGCTTGTAAATGAGGTGTACTGTATTTGCACTATATCCAGCCCTGGCATCTTCCTTCACTTTCTTTAATAGCATTTAATTTTATTATCATTATTATTATTGCCTTCAGGGTTATCGCAGGGGCTCCATACAGACACTAAGAATTCACCATTTCCTGTGGCCATTTTTTCCTTTTTTTTTTTTTTCTTCTTTTCTTTCTATTTTATTGGGTGGGACAAAGAAAAACTGAGAAGGGAGAGAGAGGAAGAAAGATAGACAACTGCAGACCTGCTTCACAACTTGAGAACTGCACCTCTCTGCACCTTTCTGGCTGGTGAGGGGAGTGCTTGAAGCCAGCCCTTGCACTTGGTAATGTGTGTGCTTAACTACTTGCTTAAACAATGTCTTCAGAAGATATACTGCCCAATGGTGAACTTTTAGGCACTGATACAATTACTTTTATTTATAGCCAGCCTTTTGGGAACCCTTTAAATCACTCCATGGAGGCCAGGGACTGTTGGGTTAACATTTAAGCAGTGTCTGCTATTAGGGCTTCCTGTTTCCTGTCTTTACTAATACTGCACTTTTTCATGAAGAAGAGTCACCAAAGCCAAATAATGTTAATTTCACATGGGTGATTCCCCTTCCCTAACAATATCTGCTTCTAGAACTGAAATCATAGTCTTTATTTTTTCTTGAACAAGTAATACCTTGAGAAGAAACTTATGGCCCAGGTAGTGGCTCAGTGGTAGAGCAGGTGCCTTGCTATGTGAGGTCTTTGGTTCAATCCCTGACACATTAAAGCAACAACAACAAAAACTATTCAGAACTCCATGAACAGTGGAATAATGTTTCAATTTCACTCTTTCTCTCCTACACACACACACACACACACCTTTATGATTATTTATTTGTATTGAGGGAAGGTTGTTTTACAAAACTTTTTGTCACTGGGGTACAGTTTCACATCTACCCAAAATATGCACACATATTTAAAAAAAAAAAATGGATAAAGGAAGACGGAATAAGCCAGAGATGTGACACAGTGGTAGAGCAGAGAACAGACCCTGAATTTGATTTCTGGCACCAAATTTAAAAACGAAGAAAATTAGCATGAGATGTCTTTGTGAGATAGTATGTAGAACTGATCCACACTGCTGCTACTTTGGCAGGGGCAAGAGGGGCTAAAAGTTTAAAAGAAAATCTGACTCTCCCCATGTAGAAAAAATTTCTTTACTATAGGCCAGGCACCTATGGGAACTCTGAGTGAAGCATACTTTAATGGAAATTGTTTTTTAAGTTGCATTTGCTGGGATCCTAGGATGGGTTTTTCTCATGACAATTATCAGATTTACATTTAAGCCAGATAAGTGTTACAGAACCCCAACCCCTATATCTTTTATTATTTTGAAGTCAGTGCTAGAAGGGCTGGGAAAGCTCTTTCAATAGCCCTTTGGGAGACTGGGCTGATCTACTGTCCCTTTTATCAAAGTAGCTGGCACTGGTTCTTAGAGAGGTTTCTAGTATTTTTTTATCTCATTTTGCTGTCCTGGGGCTATTCCCAGAGCTCAGTGGCTTAAATTGTTGGGTGTTTTATCAGTGGAATAAAGACCTTGAAAGATCTACCCTTAGAAAGAATAAAGTATTGGTGGGGAAAGGGCTAGGGACAATGCTTTTTTTGCCCCAGCCCCACCCCTTCACAGTGTCTAATTATCATCTGTTCACTCAGAATAAATAAATCTCCATCAGTGGGTAAGGGTAATGAGAGCATTCACTTATAAGCTAACAAGGGAAGAATGTCTTTCCCAGAGGGTGACTGAAACAAAGAAGCAAGGGTAAAGCCAGGTGGACAATTAGAATTGGTGTGAGTAAGATGTGCTAAGACTCACAATTTTAGAGGGACTAAAAGCAAGCATAATGTTTACTGGTTTTTTGTTTGCTTTTTTTTTTGTTAGAGAGCAACTGTTTTTGCAGAGTTATTGTCTACAACACACATCTTCAGAAAACAGTTGAGTGGTTTTTGTTTTAAATCTAGTTCCATCCTCCCATGTTAGAACTCTATTAAATATTTAGATGCCAGCTTGCTGATTTGCAAAAGTGGTCCTTGCTGAAATGATTTTTGGTAACTGTATAGTAATAGTCTGCTTCATTACTAGTGTAAAGATGTGGGTGGCTCTTCTGAATGAGGCCAGCTCAGTCGTTTTGCCTGAAATGAATCCTGATAGTAGACGAGACTTTATTCCTCCAACTTTTCAGTAATCAACCGTTAACATTCAGTCATTATTCAGCTGTAGTAACTGGAAATCTTAATGAATCAAACCTGTGGTCTTGAAACTCCAACAACTCTACCTCATTAATGAAATCAGGGCCTTGCTCCTCTCATCCCAGATACCAAAATTAACTGAGCACACACATGGATTACAGAAGAAAATGTGCTTGCCTTTAGTGGCATAGCCTGGGGGAAAAGCCACCAGCATTACATGCTCTTAGAATTAGTGATCACCAGGAATAAAACATGGCAAACCACAGAAAAATAAAGCTTCCTGCTGGGAAATTGTGCAGATGCAGTCACATCTGCCATGTTGCCCCCTCAGGCTATTGCTAGTTCCCAGGAGAATTGGGACATTCTCGGAGAGCCTGGGAGAGCCTGTTCCTGCCATGTTGTGCCCTCAGGGCATTGTCAATTCCCCCATACAGTTGGAGTGCTTTGGTTACTCCTCCCCCTTCCCATTCCCTCGAGAGAGTTATTATCCTACCCTGGAGTGCTATGGTTACTCCTCCCCCTCCTCATTCTCATAAGAGCTATTCCCATAAAAGCCCTTCTTCTTCTGCACCTCACTCTCTTGCCCTCCTTTCGACCCCAGGGAAGGTTGCTGCGTGAGACGGCCATTTTTGCTACCTCCACGTGGCCCAAACTGTTGCTCTCTCACCCAAATCTGAGGTGCCGGCGCAAATAATGGATTGTGTTCCTTTTTCTGCGTCCTGCCGTTGCCGCAAGTGACAGCTTCCTTAACCTACTAAGTTGTCATATGCTCCTGTTCTTAGACTATTTTTCTCTGCTGCCACTTCACTGTACAAAGTATAAGACTTTATAAGAGTATGCATAAGACTACCGATCTTTTTTTTATTTTATTTAAATACTACTGATCTTGACTGATGTGTAAGGCATTTTGATGTGTAAACCCTTCTGAGCAGCTAGGGGAAAGTGTAGGTGTGATCCCAAGCTGTTAAGTCAGCTTAGCTTTCATGCAAGGCCCTGAGTGTGATATGAATGACTTTTAGAAGCATGCCTTCCTTGGTTATCACCTTGCCTTCTGAATTTGGGTTTATGCTGAACTGTCTTCTAGCTCCTTAGATCTCTGCAGAGATGAAATTTTCCCTCCCAGCTTGACCTCAGAGCCTATTAAATTTGTCAGAGATTGAATCTGTATCTGGGCAGATATCCACTCATGCTAAACCAGAACCCTCTAGATGTTTCTTACCAACTGTCTCCAGCACTGTCCTACAACTGTGTTCTTTCTGTGTCCTTTCTGTCCACTTATCTACTTACCCCTAAAATTGGTAAATCCCAGAAAATCCAGAAGGAATAACGTAGACCTCCTAGGTGTATCTCTTCATTTATAATTGAGCTGACTGGGTTTTTCATAGTCAGTTTGTCAGAGACCAGTGGTCACCTATCCAAACACCTTGACTGTTTACAAATATCCTGTTCAGTGTATCCCATAATGCATGAAAGGTTGAGAAACATAGGCAAATAGAGCTTGGGAGTCTTAACTTCCTGTAGCATTCTCTAACTCCTCCTTTCCCTTGTGGAGCTGCTTGCTACTGCTGTTGTGTCTCCCTTCCCCTCTCCTTTTCCTTTTTCCTATCCTCCTCTTTCTCCTTCTTTTTCTTCTCCTCATTCACTAGTCTATACAAAATTGTTTTTAAAAAAAACCCCAATTTTGGGGCCAGGTGATGGCACACCTGGTTGAGTGCACATATTACAATGTACAAGGACTCACCCAGGTTTGAGCCCCTAGTCCCCACCTGCAGGGGAAAAGCTTTGCGAGTGGTGAAGCAGTCCTGTAGGTGTCTCTCTATCTCTCTCCATCTCTAGCTCCCTTCTCCTTTCAATTTCTGGCTGTTCCTATCCAATAAATAAACAAATAAATAAATATAATAAAAATTTAAAAACTAATTTATTTTATAAAAAAAAGTCCTAATTTCCTGGGTTAGAGAAGTGGCCTAGCAATAGAGCACATGCCTTGAATGTATGAGGGAGGCCCTGGGTTTGATTCCAGCACCACACAAAAAAGAAAAGAATGACAGAAAGCAAATGGAACGTCATAAATGGTGGTGCAATGCTTTGATATCACACACACACTCTCTCTCTCTCTTTCTCTCCCCCCCCTTTACCCAAGCATAGGTCTCTTATCTCCCCTTTGCGAAGACCCCTCAGCCCTCAGTAGCACAATCAATGTAGCTACTCCCTTACAACATATAAAAAAATATTTTGCCCCTCCTAGAAGATTACATCTGTGACCATCACTAAATCCATGGTGTGGAAATTGGAGTCACAAAGAGATAGAAGAATCTGAGTAAATTATAACCCTATTTGTGACTTCAGCAGCTCTGGGACAGGATTGTTTCATAGCTCTCCCAAATTGTGCTCAGAAATTATTCAGTGCTTAGTTTTTTCATGCATTTTATTCAACAAAAATATTTTAAAATCTGATTTTATTCATGATTAAATAATCATGTACAAAATTATGAGGTTATAGAACTATAGTTCCACATTGTAGCCACCATCAAAGTTCTGTGCCCTCCTGATGTCCCATAGTCACCATGGTTCTCACAAAATTTGAAAGGCAGTTTGGTTCCTTTTTTATTATTTTTAAAAAATTTTTTTTAGATTCATGTATTTCAACTCTCTATACTTCACATATAAGAGAAAACACCTGGTAGTTATCTTTCACCTTATTACTTTCTTCAGTAAGCATAATCACCTCCAGTTCCATTCACTTTTCTGAAGGGTAAAATATCATCTTTTATAATTGCATACCACTCCATTGTATATATGTCTTATAATCTCAGTATCCAGTCATCTGTCAGTGAACTTTTAGGTTGCTTCTACTCTTTGATTGTAGTGCAGCGATGAACATAGGGGTACATGAATCTCTTATAATTTGTGTTTGCATGTCCTTTGGGATATGTTGACAGGACTGGTGTTGCTGGCTTATTAAGTAGTTCCATATTAATTTAGCAATCACTTATTAAATTCTATGAGATATGGAAGTCAGTGAGGCCTATCTAGGGCCCCTAGGGAGACACTTCAATTTCTTTTATTCTTTCAGTAGCCACTGGTTATTTCCTAACAACTAAGTATGTGTGCTAGAGGCTAAGGATACAATTATAAGATATACTACATCTGTTTCCATAGGTCTTCTATTTTAGAAGGAAAGGGGCAGCCGGAAGTGTTGAATTAGGTGGAGTGTTCCATTTGGTGGGTTAGAAGAGGAACTCTGATGGTGGGGCTGTGAGTTGTTATTTGGATGTGATACTATACCCCTAAAATCATCAGGTATTGTAAACCAATATCAACTCTATAAGTAATGCTAAAAACAAAGTGAATACACAAAGTAATTATAGATATTGAAATTAATAAAGTACTAGAATGAATGGACAACTTATTTTAGTTAAAATGATCAGAAAAGGCTTTATTTAAAAAGTTACTTAAGTTGAGGCCTGAGGTGGAGAGGGAGATAGATCATCTAGTGAAGACTGAAGGTAGATAATCCTAAGCATAGAAAGGAGCTTGTGCAAATATCCTGAGGCACAACATAAGCTTCTGTGTCACAGTGAGGAGATCTATCCCCATGGGCACATTCCTTGCTCTCCTTTCCAGTTGGACTACAGAGGCCACCATTCAGAAGGGGGATGGACACTTCAGTTTTTCAAAACATGACAGGTGATTTTGTATATGTTTCTCCTCCAGAAATGGTTTAAGCAGCGTCTGGCCCAGTGGCGGCGGTCTGAAGGTCTACCATCGGAATGCAGATCCGTTACAGACTAAGGAAATGGTGGACACCGGTGGCTTCCCTCCATGATGACCATTTGTTCTGTCTCTCCTCCTTGGCTCCCAACCAAGCTGCTTTGGTTTCTCAGTATAGTGTTGTTTGTTCCATTCTTAGCTAGCCTGCTATTTAACACAGTGTTGTATTTTTTAAAATGTATATAAGTATAAAATAAAATAACAATAGGAAGCTATGTGCAGCTTCTGTATAAAGCAGTGGATTGGCTAGGACAGTGGTGTGCATTTTCCTTTGGGTCATGATGACAGATGCTGTGAAGACCATCTAAGTTTGTTTTTAACCATCACCTCCCTGTCACAATTCCCTTTCATATCTATTTTGGAGCAGACAAGGCCTTTGTTAAAAAGATGGCACAACCAAGAAGAAGAGACATTCTCTTCTGAGTCTACTTCCTAAATCATATTCCTTATATTTAGTACATCAAGGTTGAGTGTGAATACAGAAGGATATTTGAGTCATTGAAGTTTTGTGAAAACAGATCCTTGTATTAAATCTGTATTAACTTGGAAAGAATCAGTTAGGCTAGAAGAAAGAAGTTCCAACTGGAAGAAAAGAAAGTAACTAGGAAAACAATCCACAAACATCTTGAATTTACCTTATTTAAATGCATTTGTTACATTTATTTTTGCTAAACAATGAACTGTTTTTTGTCTCTAAAATGATAACTTCAAATAAAACTGTAACTTTTGCTGAAAATGCACTGAGTTCTCTGTGAATTTTATAATGAATAATAAACGCTTCAAAGAACAGAATAGTTTCAGCATTGGACCAAATCAACCAAAAGAAGTTGTCATTTCCTAAATCTTTATTACTCTGAGTATGGTGCAGGGCTGGGACAGTCAGCATCACAGCACTATGCATACTAGTGAGAAATGCAGAATTTCAGACTTCGATCTAGACCTACTAAGTTGGAGTCTACATTTTTAAAATTTTTTCCCTTTTGTTGCCCTTGTTTTTTTTTTTTATCATTGTTATTGTTGTTGTTATTGATGTCGTCCACATTTTTAACCAAGAAACCCCCCAGGTGAGGCATATGTATATAAGAGTTTGGACAACACTTTTCTATGTTATTATTATTTTTAAAAAATAGAGAGAGAGATAGAGAGAGACAGAGACCACAGCACTGAAGCTTCCTTCAATGCAGTGGGGACTGGGCTCAAACCTGAGTTATTCATGTGGCAAAGCAACAGACTACACAAGCACAATATTCTTCTGGCCCTAAACAGCACTGGCCCAAAGGTGTCTAGAGTCAATAAAGGCATCTGTCTTCTATCATAGCACATTCAATATTTTTTAATTATCTTTCATTATTTATTGCATAGAGACAGCCAGAAATCAGGAGAGAAGGGGGATAATAGAGAGGGAGAGAGACAGAGAGACACCTGCAGCACTGCTTCACCACTTGAGAAGCTTTCCTCCTGCAAGTGGGGACTGGGGCTCAAACCTGGGTCCTTGTGCATTGTAATATGTGTGCTCAATCAGGTGCACCACCACCTGGGCCCACACATTCAATATCTTAATATCTTAATAGTGTATCAGTTAAACTGGTGCTTGATTACACGGAACAGTAAGTAGATAGACTTCGTGATTGTTTAATTGATTGTTCTTATGTAAGTCATAGCAAGCAGATGGCTCCCTGACCTTGTCAAGGATCTTCAGTCATTTAATCCCCCTGCTTTATTACCTTAGCGTGTAGTTCTCCTATTTCTGGAGTCAAAATGGATGCTTGGATATTGAGTCTGCACTTCCAAAAAAAAAAAAAGGAAAATCTTAGCTATGACTACCCCCCTTTTGCCAGAGATTTCTTGGGAGCCCCACCTAGCAATTTCCATGTACATCTCATGAACAGAATGGACACATGACCATTGCTAACTGCAAGAAAGTCTGGCAAGGTGAACATCTTTAATTGGGTGTGCTGCTGCTTGCAGCACAATGAGGGCCTGCTGGTAAGAAAGATGGGGAGGATGAATGTTGGAAAATCTACTAGCTGTTTCTGCCAACACAACCTGGAATGAGTCCTGTATGTGCTTTTGAACTTTTACCAACAATAAGGCACAGTCTCTCCAGTTCTTTAAAATAAAGCCCTGAGATAAACACTGTCAGTGATTCTGAATACAAATGTTTATATTTGCACTGGGAGGGAGTCCTATTAAACATCCTTGGCAAGTTTCCTCTTCCTCTACCTTAAAGCATTTCTTCTGTCAACAATACACAATGAACAGAGGAGCCTCTTCTGGCATGCCTCCCTGCAGCCTAGTTGTGGTCTAGTGGTGGTCTAACTAGTCACCAGCCCTCAGCTCTGGGTGCTGACATCACTTTCTGGAAAGGAAAAAGGAAGAAAATGGAGATGAGGTGGAATGTAGACATACAATAAATTCTTGCACAAAGAGAGCATTCTTTACATTTCAAAGTGCGTTCCTAGATACTGTTTAATAGGTAGGAAGGAAAAACCATGCTGCTGATTTAACTGCAGAGCAGACACAGCTCCATGATTTACCCACACCGGGTATGGAGAGAAGTGCTAATCTAAGATGCAGGTCAGGCTTTCCAGCATGCGGAACATGTGATTCAAGAACAATTCATTCAGGATAAGACAGATTAGCCAGATGAGCAGGAAGTACACCCTCAGCTTGGTGCAGAGATGTGCCATTTGTGGCAGATAAATCACTATCTGTGCTTTATCATGCCTGAGAAACAAGAATCCTTTGTGGTGTGTGCTGGGAGAGAATGGGAACTGGGGATTCTTTTATGCATTTATGCTTGTGTGGGGTATATATTTTAATAAGCACAAAGTTTTTTTTCTTTATTGGGGGTATTAATGGTGTATAGTCAACAGTAAAATACAGTAGTTGGTACATGTGTAACATTTCTCAGTTTTCTGCATCACACTCTAACCCCACACCTAGGTCCTCCTCTGCCATTATATTCCTGGAGCTGAACACTTCCCCCACTTCCTACCCCAGAATCCTTTACTTTAAGCACCAAGTTTTTCATTTGTTCATTTTCTGCATTTGAAATACACTTCCACAGTATCCTTAGCCTGAAATTCTTTATTGTATTCCATCACCATACTGCCACAACTAACAACCGTACAACAGTTTTCACTTATCAGTTTTACAGAGGATTCCTCTAGCTCCTAACTTCTTGTTGTCATCAGCCTAAACTAGGTTGATTAGTTTCAGCACTAAGGGCTCTACATGGGTTCATCACAGGTGGACGCGAACACAAGGATGCATTTGGTACTTGTCTAAGACCTTGGCAAATTCTCAAATTCCACATGCAAGATCTTAAATCTTTTTTTTAAATGTTTTTTTAGTGTTTTATTTATTTATTATTGTATAGAGGCAGAGAGAAATTGAGAGGGGAAGATAGAGAGGGAGAAAGACAGAGAGACACCTGCAGCCCTGCTTAACCACTTGTGAAGATTTCCCCCTGGGTGGGGACCAGGGGGCTTGAACCTGGATCCTTGCGCACTGTAATTTGCGTGCTTAACCAAGTGCACCACCACCTGGCCCCCACTGTTGGTATGCTTCTAAAAACCTCTTCTGTTTCGTTAGTTTAATCCCCCCTGCCTAACACTATTCTATTTACATAACCACTTCATTCTACTTACATAACTGATGTTAACAAGCACCACCCTCCCTCCAGGACATTGGTGGTTCACTGGTAGAATTCTTGCCTGCTCCACCCCCTCTCCTTGTCACATCCTGATTTTCACCAGTCACTTTTCTCTCCACCCTCTCTGCTTCGCATCCTGTTCCCACCCTACTGGGCTAGTATATTTATAAGGACAAGATTGTAGTTTTGAGTTTAAGCTTTAGCTCGGCTTAGATTGCGCTGCGTCCTGCATGAATAAAGAGATATTATGTGAAATATTGTCCACTTAGACTCAGATACCCTCCTCACCTACTTCCTACTACAGTTCTCTCACTCACTCCAAAGCTAACCTTATCAAAGCAAGGACAGCAAAAGCTGATTAAAGGCAAGAGACCGGCATACTTTAACGATGACTCTTAGTCACTATCAGGTCATTCCACCAGCTGGGGTCCTAATGAGGGAATCCTGAGATTCTCAAATAGATTAGATGGGCCTAGAACTCAAATAAATCCCTCTCTCCATTGTTACCAGTCATTTCTATCAAGAACAACAAAATAGACCCCTTTGTGGGCCCCCATAGGACTTTGCCCTCAACTTGGATCAACAATGGTAGAGAATGTTCCGTCCTCCGAAGGAAGGATGGACAACATACCCTATGCTACACCTGAGGAAGATGGGTTGATACCAGGGTAGCATGGAATGTTCCTACTCATGACCACAGAATGTGAGCTCAGATCTACAGGGATGCAGAGGTCACATAGGCTCCTAAGCTGAATATGGGCCCCAGATCACATCAAATCGATGGGGTTTACAGTCAACAATATTTATAACCCTTTCCCATATTAGGGAGCTACTCTCTTCCTCAGCTTTCTGGTTTTTTTCCCAGCCATGACATCATTTCCCCAGACAATAACTTGGGTACATCTGCATATCAGATTTCAGGCTCAGGAAAAACAAACAAACAAACAAACAACAACAACAAAAACCCAGAACACTAGTATAGCTACAGGCCCTTTGAAATATAACTAAAATATGCCTACTAGCTATCTATAAAATGGAGGACCCCCTCCCAACACTTCATTTGCACTATTCCAGCCTTTAGGCCCATGATTGTTCACAATTTGTTAGGCTTTTAGTGTTAACTCTCTTTGCAGCCACCAGGTTCCCAGATGCTAGCAGGATGCGACCAGACTTCCCTGGACAGACAGTCCCACCAATGTGCCTTGGAGCTCCACTTCCCCAGAGCCCTTCTCCACTAGGGAAAGAGAGAGACAGGTTGGGAGTATGGATCGATCTGTCAACGCCCATGTTCAGCAGAGAAGCAATTAAAGAAGTCAGATCTTCTACCTTCTGCACCCCACAATGACCTTGGGTCCATACTCCCAGAGGGTTAAAGAATAGGAAAGCTATCAGGGGAGGGGATGGGATATGGAGGTCTGGTGGTGGGAATTGTGTGAAGTTGTGTGAAGTTGTCAATGTTTTCTTTTTATAAATGAAAAAAAATTTTTAAAAAGAAAGTAATATTGCTGATTCTAAACTGAGGAGAACTGCAAAGCCCCTCTTTCTTTTCCCTGTGCTCTAATTCTGCTGTTGCAGGCCATTGGCTACTGAGACTGAAAACTATTCCCAACCACTTTCTCTTTGCCCCCTTTTATGTCATGGCTATACAGAATGGGAAAAATGAAATCTCCCTCTTCCCATCCTTGAACTGTGCTGGTTATATGATACATTCTTCAGTGAGGCTTAGCTTGAATATTTAGGGTGACCAGAAAGTTTTATGGATAAGGATTTGCATTTCTTAGCAAAATGTACAGAAACAGCAGGCTCTACCTATTCACACTGTTCTGCTTTAAACTAGTTTTGGTTAATTGTAGAAATAGGAATTAGGAAATGATATGTACAATAAAATAAAGGAAAAAAAAAACATAGAAAATGTCCAGAATCCCACCTGAAGAAGTCAGGCACAGTTCCACTTATCTGAGAGGGAAGAGGAAACGGAAGGATAACTATGGAATGAATTCATTCATAAGTGCAATAAAGAGAATTTTTTTAAAATATTTTTATTGGGAGTCGGGCTGTAGCGCAGCGGGTTAAGCGCAGGTGGCGCAAAGCACAAGGACCGGCATAAGGATCCCGGTTCGAGCCCCGGCTCCCCACCTGCAGGGGAGTCACTTCACAGGAGGTGAAACAGGTCTGCAGGTGTCTGTCTTTCTCTCCTCCTCTCTGTCTTCCCCTCCTCTCTCCATTTCTCTCTGTCCTATCCAACAACGATGACAACAACAATAATAACTACAACAATAAAACAACAAGGGCAACAAAAGGGAATAAATAAAATAAAATAATTAAAAAATATTTTTATTTATTATTGGATAGAGACAGAGAGAAATTGATAAGGGGTGGGAGACAAGGGAGAGACAGAGAGACACCTGCATCCCTGCTTCATCTTGTGAAAGTTTCCTCTCTACAGGTGGGGACCAGGGACTTGAACCTGGATCCTTGCACACTATTAATGTGAGTGCTTAACCAGGTGTGCCATTGCCTGGCCCCATAAAGAGAATTTAAACACATGGACTTGAAAAGAAAAGAAATATATATAATCAACTATGGTGGTTATCATTGGGGGGACACAGAAATTTTGTAGTGGGCATGGTGTGCAATTATACCCACATTTTCTTATACTCTTGTAAATCATTATTAAATCACTAATAAAATATATATATATATAAGAAACTAACCAGAATTCCGTCACCCAGAGGTAACATTTGATTAGCATCAATATCATGCTATGCCACATGAAGGGAGGCATGTTTTCAGTGTCTCACTTCAGAGATTCTCAAATTGAACATATACCTGGCTGCTCAGTGTCACAGAAAGCCAAAACTGTCACACCAGTTTCTGCCAGAAGGGAAAGGCTTTTAACTTCAGTGTGGAATGCAACGGGGGAAGCAGCAATATTCAGATGTACTTCCATGTCTCATTTTATTTATTTATTTATTTATTCCCTTTTATTGCCCTTGTTGTAGTTATTATTGTTGTTGTTATTGATGTCGTCATGTTGGATAGGACAGAGAGAAATGGAGAGAGGAGGAGAAGACAGAGAAGAGGAGAGAAAGATAGACACCTGCAGACCTGCTTCACCGCCTGTGAAGCGCCCTGCAGGTGGGGAGCTGGGGGCTCGAACCGGGAACCTTAGGCAGGTCCTTGGACTTTGCGCCTAACCCACTGCACTACCACTGGACCCCCTCCCTGTCTCATTCTTTCAGGAATCATTTATGCAAGTAGAAAGAAAGTATGGACATTTTATTTTGTAAAAAACAGGAGATACCTTTGGAACAAAGAAGAAGAGAACCTTGAGGCCATGAGGTCACCAGCCTTCCTAATCATAGGTTTAGGTTTCCCAGGCATTTCCTCCTAAAGTAAAACCTGAACAGATCTTAAACTCTTCTTGTTGCTGTGAAGAATTTAGACAAGCAGGACTGGGATGGAGAGTATGAGTACACCGTCCTTTATTTCTCAAATTCAGTTTTACTATATTAACTATTGCTTGCAAAAAACTTCTGTAAATAACTCTTGGCAGGCATTATCTTTTTTCCAGTCATTTTATTTATTTATTTATTTATTTATTTCTAGCACACTGTTCAGCTGTGACTTATAGTGGTATGAGAGATTGAATCTGGGACTTTGGAGCTTCAGGCATGAGAGTCTGTTTGCATACCCTCCACCCTGTCCAAGTCATTTTACCAATCTTAGGCCACCTCATACCTATCGAACCATATCAGACAACCTTGTCCTTCCTCTTGGGGTCAGGGTTTTCATTACCATAATCCTACTCTTGGGTTAGATTTCTTTTTCTAGGACAACCCATAGAGTAATTTACTTACTAGGTTGCCAGCCTATTATATGTTGATAGGACTCAGAAATAGTCAGTTGGAAGAGATGCACAGGGACAGGCATGGAGGGAGATTTGAAGAGCTTCTATGAGCTCTCTGAGTGCCCTACCCTCCCAGCACTTACGAAAGTTCACCAAAGAAGAAGCTCTCTAAACCCTATGGCAAGATTTTATTTTTTTAAGTCTTTGTTATATAGGCATAGTTGATGAAATCATTGGTGTTTCAGGCTGACACTCAATCTCCAGTCCCTTTCCACCCTCTAAGGAAAGGGTGGGGAGAGTAGGGCTCAAAATTCTAACCCTCTTAGCACATGGCTGGTTCCCAAGGCATCCAGATTCCCAACCTTTGGTTATCTAGGGCTTTCCCAAAAATTACCTCATAAACATAAACTCAGGTGTGCTTGAAAGAACTTGTTCTGAATAGCAAGACACTCCTTTTACCTTCACCATTCTAGAGCAATTTCAGGAATTAAAGCTATTCGAGAACAAAGGAACAAGTACTGTTCTGGATGATATGCTCATTACTCTTATCACTTATGAAATAGCTAAGGATTTAGGAACATGATAAAAAATCAAATATGTGTTCCTTTTCTTTTTTTTTAAGAGATAAGGTAAATACATACTTTTATTTTAAATTGCAAAATTACAGGATAAAAAAATATTCTTCCTCCCAGTGATAACCTGGTGATAAACAAACAAAAATCTCTTCCCCCTAAGGAGAAAATGTGCTCAGTATTTATGGAAAACACCTTTACTTTCTCTTCATTTTTTCTTTTTTTATCCCTCCTTGCTACCAAGGTCATAGCTGGGATTCTGTACACCTGTGTGATTACACTGTTCCTAATAGATTTTTTTTTTAAATAAGGGTTTAGAGTCAAAGAGAGATATATAGAGGAGAGACATACTAGCACTGCTCCACTGCCTCTGAAGCATCCCTTATGAGGATCTTCCTATCTGGTGGCCAGAAGCTCAAACCTGGGTCCCTGAGTGTAGTGAAGTGGATGTTCTACCAAGTGAGCTATCTCCCAGTCCCTGAAATGCAACTTGATGAACAATTCTTTTTTTTTTTTTTTAATTGTCAACCAGATCTTAAAAGGAGAGGGGGGATAAAAGAGAATTCAGTACCTGTGTGTAAAATGGAAAAGGAGCACGAGGCCCCTCACAACAGGGCAGCTGATCCAGAAGGCTGAGGGAGTGGACTTAATGAGATAACCCCAAGACGCTGTTGCACCATCTGTGGAACCTCTCCCAATGTGCCACGATGCTTACATCTGGCGACGGGGTTCAAACCTGGGGTTTTGTGGATTATTTTTTTTTTGTTTGTTTCCAGGGTTATCGCTGGTGCCTGCACTACAAATCCACTGTTCCTAGAGGCTATTTTTTCCCTTTTGTTGCCCTTGTTGTTTATAATTGTTGTTATTATTGTTGTTGTAATTGCTGCCGTTGTTGTTGGATAGGACAGAGAGAAATGGAGAGAGGAGGGGAGACAGAGAGGGGGAGAGAAAGATAAGACACCTGCAGACCTGCTTCACCGCCTGTGAAGCGACCCCCTTTCAGATGGGGAGTCGGGGGCTGGAACCTGGATCCTTATGCCAGTACTGGGCTTTGTGCCACGTGCGCTTAACCTGCTGCGCTACCGCCAGGTCCCTGGTTTCCTGTATTTTAAGGAGCTCTTTCCCACTGAGTGAGATATCTCTTGTCACTCAATTTTAAGTTAATATCAGTAGAGCATTGGACCTACCGTTGCTTTGCTGAAATTGCTTCTTGGCATCTTCAACTTTCAGGACAACTCTATCATTCCAAAAGTCTATGCATTTATTTATGATGCTTTGGGGGTGGTGTGAGGAGTTGGAGAGGAGCAGCTTGAATTCACATCATGGTCTGAAATGGACTGCAGCAGCCCTTGTTTCTGTCTACTCTCTTGCGGAGGTAACAGAGCTGTTTTACAGTGGGCCTCTTGATGGAGCAGGTAATCACAGTGCCCCAGCGACCTCACCTCCTACAACACTGACACCAGTACCGGGACTGGCCAATCACAGTGCAAGTTCTCTTTGCATTGTAGGCCCTTAACCAAAGTTTTGGCCCAAGATCTAAGCTGGGCCAATGCAAGTCCTTCACCAAAGTTTTACAGACTGAACCTGGAGTGCAGCTCACTATTAGCCTTTCTCTTGGGGAATTGTTAGGGTTGAGGTCTGAGGTTTCAAGCAACCATTTTTTTTTTTTTTTTTTTTTTTTGCTACACAGAGAAGGCACTTTGTCATGGGAAAGAATGAAGCAAAGTAGGGGGAGAGGAGAAAGGTCAGATCTTTGGGCCCAGGCTCCTACTCTTCCTTGGAATGTTCTAAGTGTTATGGTTTTGTGAACTAGTGAATTCCCTACTTAAAATATATCATTTGGGGAGAGGAAGAGTTCTGTCCTTTGGCAGAGTGGATAAAGGTAGAGAAGGGTGTATGGAAGAAGGAATGTCAGATACCAGAATAATTAAGAATACAGAAGAAGCCAAAATTCAAAGTGAAAGCTAATCAGGGATACATAGGCCAGCCTTAAAAAATAAGTGGATAGGAGCAGCAGGAGCTTACTGGGTAGACAGCTTGCCTTGCCACACATATGACCCTGGATTGATTCCTCAGCACCACATGGGAGGTGCTGTGGCACTAGAGGAAGCTCCAGTGTTACAGTCTCTCTCTCTCTCTCCATCTCTCCCCTCCCCCCCTCTCAATTAAAATGCATCCCTGAGTGGTAAAATGCACATGTAAGTGTCCGGTGCACCACTAAAGGAAAAAAAAAAGATAACTGGGTAAAATATCAGACTTTTCTCAGTTGATGGAAACATGAAAAAAAAAAAACTTTTTTTGAGGGGCTGGGTGGTGGCACACTCAGTTGAGCCACGTGCTAACCATGTACAAGAACTCAGATTCAAACCTGCAGTCCCTACCACTTCATAAGTGGTAAAGCTGTGCTGCAAATGTCTTACTTTCTCTCTCCCTCTCGAAATTTCCTTTCCTGTCTCAATTTCTCTGTCTCTACCCAGTAAGTGAATAAATAAAATATTAAAATTATTTTTGCTTATTAAAGAAAAAGATGATCATTGACAAAAGTCTTATATAGATATCAAAGTGATATACTTTATGAAAAATCAAATACAGATATACAGTAAAGACAAGCTTAATAAAGATCTTATGAGGGGATAAATAGCATAATGGTTATGTAAACAGACCTCATGTCTGAGGCTCCGTCAAGTCCCAGACTCAATCCCCTACACCATAAGCCAGAGCTGAGATTTATCTCCCTCAGATGATATGTTGGAGTAGCAGCTATGTGATATAAGCGTATTTGTTAAACGTTCTCTTTTAGTTAATCAGCTGGTATCTGTAGCTGTTTTTCTAGGAAGAGACTCCAGCATCTTTCTAAGCCCAAAAAACACTGGGGATTTCCTGATTGGTAAGTTTTTTTTTTTTTTTTTTCACTGAGACACATATTTATTAACAACTTAGCTAAAATATTTTTTTTTATTCCTCCACGGTTATTGCTGGGCTCGGTGCCTGCAGCATTAATCCACCACTCCTGGAGGCCATTTTTCCCCCTTTTGTTGCCCTTGTTGTTGTAGCCTTGTTGTGGTTATTATCATTGCCATTGTTGATGTTGTTCATTGTTGGATAGGACAGAGAGAAATGGAGAGAGGAGGGGAAGACAGAGAGGGGGAGAGAAAGACAGACACCTGCAGACCTGCTTCACTGCCTGTGAAGTGACTCCCCTGCAGGTGGGGAGCCGGGGGCTCGAACCGGGATCCTTACGCCAGTCCTTGTGCTCTGCGCCACATGTGCTTAACCCACTGTGCCACCGCCCGACACCCTAGCTAAAATATTTTAATGAAAGTATGACTAGGATGACATTGGCATAGATACGTGATGAAACCTATGCAAACTTCATTTTCTATTTTCTAACTATATGTAGACAAGATGGCTAAGAAGTATAAATGACATGTACATATATGTTTAAGAACAGGACTATTGGGAGCCAGGTGGTGGAGCACCTGGTTGAGTGCACATGTTAATGCAGCACTAACCTTGATCAGTTCCATATAGAAATTATTTTTTAATGTTTTATCTAATTTTTTGTGAAAGAGGTAGAAAGAGAGAGAGAACGCTCGTGACTAGAACACTGCTCAGTTCTGGTTTTGGGTGTACTGAGGATTGAACCTGGAACTCAGAGCCTCAGTTATAAAAGGCTTTTGTATAATTGTTATGCTGTCTCCCCTGCTCTGGTGTAGAATTCAAGTTCTTATTCTTGTTCTTCATATTCTACCAAGATCATTTGAAAACTTCATAGCACATAACTGTCACAAACGTATCTGTGCCCAAACTCAATGCCACAGTCTTTAGTAATAACAATGATAACAAGAAAAGTAATGTGGAAGTTCACATTATTTCCCCATGACTGAAATACTAAGCAGTAACACGAATCTGGATGTTCATAAGTTAGGCAAGGCTTGGCAACATCTGCCATTACTTCTGGTGACAAGGGAGGATAAGAGATCATTCCATTTGTGAAGCTTGGTGCCATGGACTTGGACTCTACATAAACAACTATAGGTAGAAGAAGAGAAGGTTTTTAGAGATTTCTTTCCTTCACTTTCATCATCAATTATTGTATTACAAATATTTGAGCACTGCTGAATTAGGAACATGCTCCAAAAAGCATAAAGTTTCCTGTGTCTTCTTATAAGACTTTACCCCCTAAATTTAGAAAAGCTTGAGAAACATTGAATTTAAATAGCAATAAGTCATCCAACTAAGTACAAGTGACAAACTGACTCACAATTTGTATGATTCATCGCTAGAACTGGAGATTAGCAACGAGAAAGGATTTTGTTTCTTTTTCTTCCAGATGGAAACTTCTTCCCACTCCTTAAAAATTTTTTTTAAATATATAATTGTATTTTTCTGGAAGTGAAGAAAAAAGGAGGGTAGAGAGAGAAAAAGGAAGGGTAAAAGGAAGGAAAAGAAAAGGAAAGTTAGGGAAGAAAGAGAGCAAGAAACCTGAATGTCAAATTTATAGAAAGATGACTTTTCAAATGAGAAGTTCTCTCCTCTACATTAAAAAAGAAGAAGGAGGGAGTCGGGCTGTAGCGCAGCGGGTTAAGCGCAGGTGGCGCAAAGCACAAGGACCGGCATAAGGATCCCGGTTCGAGCCCCGGCTCCCCACCTGCAGGGGAGTCTCTTCACAGGCGGTGAAGCAGGTCTGCAGGTGTCTATCTTTCTCTCCTCCTCTCTGTCTTCCCCTCCTCTCTCCATTTCTCTCTGTCCTATCCAACAACGATGACAACAACAATAATAACTACAACAATAAAACAACAAGGGCAACAAAAGGGAATAAATAAATAAAGTAAATATTAAAAAAAAGGAGGAGGAGGATGGTGTGTGATGACATAAAAGGATGTAGGTTGTGGTTGAGAGTGATCTGCAGACAACTTTCACAAGAAGATGAAAAATTGTATCCATGTGTCAATGACTACACTATAAACTACTAAGCTCCCCCCGCCATAAAAATGATTTAAAAAATTTATTGTTATCTTTATTTATTGGAGAGAGACAGCCAGAAATTGAGAGGGAAGGGGATAGAGAGAGACATAGAAAGGGAGACAGAGACACATCTGTAGTACTGCTTCACCACTCGCAAAGCTTTCCCCCTACAGGTGGGGACTGGGGGCTTGAACCCAGGACCTTGAGTATTGTAATAGGTGCACTCAACCAGGTGCACCACCACCCAGCCAAAAATGATTTTTAAAAAAGGAGAAGAACTTGCAGGTTCAGCCCTGGACACCACTAGTAGCCAGAGATGAATGGTGCTCTGGGAAAGAAAATAAACAAACAAATAAACCCTCATTAGGTAGTGTTCACCATGGAGCCAATGGGTATAAAGTCTTTGTTCGCAAGCATTCAGCTTCCAAAGCTGCATCTGCACTGGTAAAAGAACAGCCAGTAAGGTTATAGAAGCACTCATTTAGGAGCAAACTTTGCTAAATCTCCAAACAGTGTTTAGTAGTAGGTAGTTTCTGAAACACCAAATATCATGTAGGGTGGCCCTTTAAAAATACAAATTTGGGGGAGTCAGGCAGTAACACAGTGAGTTAACACAGTGGGTTAAGCACACGTGGTGCAAAGCGCAAGGACAGGTGTAAGGATCCGGGTTTGAGCCCCTGGCTTCCCACCTGCAGGGGAGTTGCTTCACAGGCAGTGAAGCTCTCTCTGTCTTCCCCTCTCTGTCTGTCCCCTCTCTGTCTTCCCCTCCTCTCTCCATTTCTCTCTGTCCTATCCAATAATGACGACATCAATAACAACAATAATAACTACAACAATAAAACAATAATGGCAACAAAAGGGAAAATAAATAAGTATTTAAAAAAATTTTAAATGCAAATACTTTATTTTTTTTTAATCAGCTCTCCAATATGTCCTGATGCTCAGTAAAGTATGAGAAACATTTCTACCAGTCTAGCTTTAATTTTTTTTTAAATAAATTATTGTTTTCAACACTGTTAACATTTCCCATTCCACCCAGTTCTCTTTCCTATTTACTAGTTAATATCCATGATAGGAAACAACCCAAAACAGCTGCAGGGCTTCCTTCCTGCTGCTACTGGTTGGGATGGGCCTCTGTTTTTATTGTTTTCCTTTCATCACTCATTGGCAAAGCACCAAGTTTTGCTGGTATGTATTGTAAATGTGGGAATCTGAACAAAAGTACACGGCACCTGGAATACTGGAAAATAGAGTTGTATTCTAGTGAGACCAGAATCAGCTCATGCTAAGATTTCAGGGCCCCGATGTTCAGTAAGATTTCTCTTTTATGCAAAAAGGAAGGTTAACCGAAAAATGATTCACATTGTACATACAAGGACTAAGAGATGGGCAGAGGTCATAAAGGTCAAAGGCCATTAGGACTTTTACGAATACCAGACGCTGGCTTTGAATCTGTCAGGGCTTTTACAAACACCAGGAGGAAGAGTGGGTTAGGTTTGGTATTTACAGGTGGCTCAAAGAAACCTGATACAAGCAGTTCTATACACTACTTCAGTACTGCAGTACTTCAGAACCTATGAGAATAGGTTCTTGCAGATTCCATGCTGCCCGGTTAAAGTAGCTACTGACTTCCTTGTCATCTCATAATGGACCGCTGAAACACTCTCTGTTGGTGAAAGTGTAAAATGATAACGACTACTTCAGAAAAAAAAAAGTGTTACTATTTACTAAACTTAAACATATGCTTGGGGGTCGGGCCGGTTAAGCGAACGTGGTGCAGAGTGCAAGGACGGTGTAAGGGTCTTGGTTCCAGCCCCCGGCTCCCCATCTCCAGGGGAGTCACTTCACAGGTGGTGAAGCAGATCTGCAGGTGTCTGTCTTTCTTTTCCCCTCTCTTGTCTTCCCCTCCTCTCTCCATTTCTCTCTGTCCTAACAACGATGACATCACTAACAACAACAGCAATAATAATAATAATAACTACAACAACAATAAAACAACAAGGGCAATAAAAGGGGGGGAAGCAAAAATTAAAAAAAAAACATATGCTTAAACTACAAATTCCATTCCTAGATATGTTCCCAAGAAAAATGAATGTGTATGTCTGCAAAAAGACACATCTCCAAGGTTCACAGCAGTGCTACTAACAGCACCAAACCAGAAACAGCTTAAATGTTCATTTACAGAATGGGTGAACATAATAGCACACACACACACACACACACACTGAAATACTCCACCACAACAATAAAAGAGCAACTGTAGATATTAATGTATATAAAAATATGGATGAACCTTCAAAATATTTTACCATGAAAAAGAAGCCAGACACAAATGGACGTAACTGTATAAGTCCATTCATAAAGAGTTCAAGCACAGGCAAAACTAATTTACAGTGATATAAATAAGAGACTGGACCACTTCTGGATGAGGCTAAGGAGTTATTGACCTGGAAATGCTCTAAATATTGATTTGGTTAGTGTGTTCATGGGTCTATGTTGATGTAAAAGTTCATTGAGCCACACATTTAAGATCTGTGCACTCCAATTTGTTTCGCTGCCAAAAGATGGCTGGTTTCCACTACTGTCAAGAGGCAAATCCACATGCCTTGGCTTGTAACTTCCCTATCCTTTCTTGCCTGGGTTCCCTCCACTCCACATACTTCTGCATTGACTATGTTCTGTCTTAACAGAAGCATTCTGCAGCTGCCAATTTCTGCTCAGTCACCCTTCTAGCATATTCTCTC
The DNA here is from genome assembly GCF_950295315.1 of Erinaceus europaeus. NCBI lineage: Eukaryota > Metazoa > Chordata > Mammalia > Eulipotyphla > Erinaceidae > Erinaceus > Erinaceus europaeus. Next base: position 142,119,311 of record NC_080164.1, read on the forward strand.
ATTGCTGTTGCTGTGTGTCGCACCAGAGCCTGTATATTTACTTCCATTACCTACCACCAAGGTGAGTCACTAGCAAAATCTACATAAGTGTAGCCCTTCTGTAACCTACAGTAACTGTGGCTAATCCTTTCCTTCAGATTTGTTTTCATTTTCCAGTTTCTAATTTACACCGATTTCTATTTCCCTACTTGGTTTCAGCTGCTAGAGATAAGCAAGAAAAGTTAATCGTTTGGTTGGTGGATTAATTAAGACCACTGTGGTCTGGGATACAAGCCCAGATAGGCTCGCCAGAGGGAACACAGTGCCAGAGCAACTTGATGAGCTACTAGCAACAGAGGCCTGGGAACAATAAAGGCAGAAGATGCTACTGGGAGGCACCCCCAAAGACAGCTCAATAAACAGGGGAGTCACGGATGTTAAAATACAAAAGGGAGAGAGTAGGCTCAGTGTAAATGTTCTCACCTTTCTAGCTCCTTAAATCTTTTTTTTTAAATATTTAATTTATTTATTCCCTTTTGTTGCCCTTTTTTTTTTTTATTGTTGTAGTTATTGTTGTTGTCGTTGTTGGATAGGACAGAGAGAAATGGAGAGAGGAGGGGAAGACAGAGAGGAGGAGAGAAAGATAGACACCTGCAGACCTGCTTCACCGCCTGTGAAGCGACTCCCCTGCAGGTGGGGAGCCGGGGTTCGAACCGGGATCCTTATGCCGGTCCTTGTGCTTTGCGCCACCTGCGCTTAACCCACTGCACTACAGCCCAACTCCCCTCCTTAAATCTTAATATTTGCTTACAACAAACTATAAAACCCAAGTGATGCAGTCCAAAAGTGTCCACCCATTTAGACAGAATCCAATTTATTTCCAAAGTGGAGCAACGTATTCCCTGCCCACAGTGGAATCATGACACTCTTATCCAAGATGAGAAAGAAAGGGAAAAATCTGTAAAGCCAAAAATATGCCACCTTTAAACTGCTGAACATTCTGAGTGACCCACAGATAAGAAAAATAGCAGTGGATTAGAAGAAGGATCTATTCCTGGGTCCATACTCCCAGAGAGAAAAAGAATGGGAAAGCTATCAGGGGAGGGGATTGGATATGGAGTTCTGGTAGTGGGAATTGTGTGGAGTTATACCTCTCTTATCCTATGGTATTTTCAATATTTCCATTTTACAAATAAAAACTAAAAAAAGAAGGATCTGTCTTGATTTCTGTCCTAGAGGGCACTTGTTCTTTTTGTTGTTGTTATTGTCCTTTGTTTTGTTTTGTTTCTTTGTTTTCATTTTTTGCTGTTTACTGTTAGTGGAAAGAAAATAAAGTAGCCTAACAGTCACTTCCTAAGTGAACCTGATTGGCTAAGGAGTCATGGTGCTCTAGACTATTGATTCCCAAGCTTGACTGAACACTGGAAGTGCATTTGAAGCTATAAAAATCACTGAGGCTTGATGCCACTTTTAGAGATTGTAATTTAATTGTTCTGGGGGTATGGCCTGGATTTGAGATTTTTAAAAGTTCCCACATGACTTTAACAGATATTGGAGGTTGAAAATCACCATTTTGGGGTTGAGGAGACAGCATAATAGAGTTATGGAAATTACCTGTAAAACTGAGGCTCTGAGCTAATCCCTAGCACCAATACAAACCAGAACTGAGCAGTGCTCCAGTTAAAAAAAGGAAGCTGACATCATGGTAGCATCTGGAACCTCATTCAGCATCTGGTGGCTGAATGAAGAGTTAACATATAAAGCCAAACAAATTGTTGACTAATCATGAACCTAAAGGCTGGAATAGTGCAGATGAAGAGTTGGGGGTCTCCGTTTTGTTTTGTAGATAGTTAGTAGGTCTATTTTAGCCCCACTAGGGAAAGAGAGAGACAGGCTGGGAGTATGGATAGACCTGTCAACGCCCATGTTCAGTGGGGAAGCAATTACAGAAGCCAGACCTTCCACCTTCTGCACGCTATAATGTCCCTGTGCCATGCTCCCAGAGGGATTAAAAAAAAAGAAGAAGAAGAAGCTGAATAGTATTTCATTGTGAATGTCTTGGATGGAGCTTGAAGGAACCAAGCTATGTGAGATAAGCTAGAAAGAGAAGGATGACTATGGGATGATCTCACTAATGGACAGAAGTTGAGAAATAAGAACAGATAGGGAAATACAAAGTAGAACTTGGACTGGGTCTGGTATATTGCACCATAGTTAAAGACTCTGTGGGTGCAGCGGGGGGCGGGTATTCAGGTCCTGGTGCGTGATGGTGGTTGAGGAGCTAGGGTGGATGAAAATGTTTTTCAGAAAACACATGTACCAACAAGTGTTGGCTGTAAACCATTATTCCCCCCAGTAAAAAATTTTAATTAAATATAATAAAAAATAAACATGTTGAATTATTATATTTAATTTTTATTGGGGAATTAATGGTTTATAGTAAACAATAAAATACAGTAACAAAAACCAAAATACAGTAGTTTGTACATGTGTAACATCTCTCAGCTTTCCACATAACAATTCAACCCCCTCTAGGTCCTCTGACATCATGTTCCAGGACCTGAACCCTCCCGCTCCCTGCCCCAGAGTCCTTTACTTTGGTGCAATAGACCAAACCCAGTCCAAGTTCTGCTTTGTGTTTTCTTTCTTCAAATTCTTTTATTTATTTATTATTGATGATTTGATAATGATTGACAAGATTGTGGGATAAGAGGGATTCATGCATTCTCACCACTAGCATGCCATATCCCATTCACTCCATTGGAAGGTTTCCTATTCTTTTTTTTTTTTTAACATTTATTTTATTTATTTATTCCCTTTTGTTGCCCTTGTTGTTTTATTGTTGTAGTTATTATTGTTGTTGTCGTTGTTGGATAGGACAGAGAGAAATGGAGAGAGGAGGGGAAGACAGAGGAGGAGAGAAAGATAGACACCTGCAGACCTGCTTCACCGCCTGTGAAGCAACACCCCTGCAGGTGGGGAGCCGGGGTTCGAACCGGGATCCTTATGCCAGTCCTTGTGCTTTGTGCCACCTGTGCTTAGCCCGCTGCGCTACAGCTGGACTCCCGGAAGGTTTTCTATTCTTTATCCAACTGGGAGTATGGACCAAAGATCTCTAAGGGGTGGAAAAGGTCAGAGGTCTGGCTTCTGTAATTGCTTCTCCACTGGCCATGTTGAATTTTTTTTTTTTAATTTAAGAAAGGATAAATTAACAAAACCATAGGGTAGGAGGGGTACAACTCCACACAATTCCCACCACCCAATCTCCATATCCCATCCCCTCCCCTGATAGCTTTCCCACTCTCTATCCCTCTGGGAGCATGGACCCAGGGTCATTGTGGGTTGTAGAAGGTGGAAGGTCTGGCTTCTGTAATTGCTTCCCTGCTGAACATGGGCATTGACTGGTCGGTCCATACTCCCAGTCTGCCTCTCTCTTTCCCTAGTAGGGTGGGTCTCTGGGGAAGTGGAGCTCCAGGACACATTGGTGGGGTCTTCAGTCCAGGGAAGCCTGGCCAGCATCCTGATGACATCTGGAACCTGGTGACTGAAAAGAAAGTTAACATACAAAGCCAAACAAACTGTTGAGCAATCATGGACCCAAAGCTTGGAATAGTGGAGAGGAAGTGTTAGGGGGATACTCACTGCAAACTCTAGTGTACTTCTGCCATGCTGAATTTTTTAAGAAAATTACTACAGGAAGTTGGGTGGTAGTGCAGCGGGTTAAGTTCATGTGGCACAAAGCGCAAGGAGCAGCATAAGGATCCCGGTTCAAGCCCCCCGGCTCCCCACTTGCAGGGGGGGGGTCACTTCACAGGTGGTGGAGCAGGTCTGCAGGTGTCTTTCTCTCCCCCTCTCTGTCTTCCCCTCCTCTCTCCATTTCTCTCTGTTCTATCCAACAACGACGACATCAATAACAACACCTGTCCTTGCGCTTAGCACAATGTGCGCTTAACAGCTACACTACCCCCGGGCCCTAAATATATATACTTTTTAAAAAGAAGAAAATCACTTTTCTGGCCTCTAGTACATAAACCTAGCAAAGTGCTTAGCAGACTACCAAATATTTAATAAATTGCTGTCTGGCTGTTGTAACCTAAAAAAAAATGTCTTTTTCTTTGAGATATAATTCAAAATATAAAGGTCATCACTAAAATTATATAGTGCAGTGTTTTTTTTAAAGCATATTCCAGAATTATGTAACTAGCATCACAATATGATTTTAGAACATTTCCAACAAAGTAAAAAAAGACTTAGTACTAATATGGTAGTAGTTGTTCCCCTCACCCAGTCCCTGTCAACCAACCATTAATCTACTTTCTAACTTTATGATTGATCTATCCCAGCCTGCTATCACATGGTGAACTGTTATGTGGAGAGACCACGTGCCAAGGAACTAAGGGAAGCTCCCCATTAAGCATCAGTAAGGAGCTAAAGCAACAAAGTTGCACCTGAATTCTAGACCCACAGAAATCAAAATAATAAACACTATTTTAGACCACTGAGTTCACCAAAGGAAAAATGAAGAATTCTAAAAGGCTAAACTCAGGGGGCACACATGCTGCAATGTACAGGGACCCAGGTTCAAACCTCCATCCCCACCTGCTGGAGGAAAGCTTCACAAGTAGTGAAGCAGCATTATAGTGTTTTATCTCTCGCTCGCTCGCTCTCTTTTTTTCTCTCTCTTCCTCTCTCTTTCTTTTTTTCTTCATCTCCCTCTCCTTCTTTCCCTCTCTATTTCCCCTTTCCCACTTGATTTCTCATTGTCTCTATCCAATAAATAATAAATAAAATATTTTTAAAAAAACCTAAATCCCTGACAGCAAAATTGTTCTAAAGGTAAGGTGGCTAGAATTCAGCTGATCAGCCTAATGGTATTTACTGAGCCGTCACAGCACAATTTTTTTTATTGACTAAAGGGACTGCAAATCACATTTTAATATATGACATGTTAATTAAGTTTTGTTAAATAAACATGCTTAATATACTATGTGTTAATACATAGTACTCCTGTAATAGAAATAATATATCGTATTTAACTCAATGTGTTTTCAATATAACTTATTTTTGATCAGTAGCATTTGTATCTCTGAAATACTCATTCAGAACATCTGGACCCATTTCTCCCTTCCCTTCTCTCCCTTACACACAGTAGTTTGTGCTAGCTTCACACTGGCATGAAGCTACAGAATATAAGACAGTATGATATTTCCCTAAGCAAAATAAAGTTAGGAACATGATTTAGTTATCTAAATAATATGCAGTATATAAAAAATGACTTTCTATTCCCAGGACAATCTTGATTTAAAATCTTTATTATAGTCTAAATGTGTCCTATTTGGGCTTCAAAAAGCAGAGTTGCTACATCTGTATGCCAAAAGGTCCCGTAGTAACTATCTGGAAACTTCTGTCACTTTAGTCATTCAGTTCTATTTCAGTGAAGCTATCCCATTTGCACCAACAGTTTTGTTGGTTAAGGGGAAAATCTTCCTGAGGTTTGAGGTTCTGCAATCCATAAATAAGCCATTAGCCTTCTTTCCAGACAAGAGAGTTCCAAAACAATAGCAACAACCTAAGGTGCATAGGTTTGGTCGAGTCTAAACAAGGATGGTAATCAGAAAATTTGCCTTAAACTGTCTGAGGGGAAAAGCCACAGCCGGGTCAGGTCTAACACAAAACCCAGATGGAAAGGTTGTTTTGCTCTGAGAAGCTGAGCACTGGCCAGAAAGAAGAGAACTTTGGGTACTCCTGCCTTGGACAGCATTGTCATTCCTTTCATCTACTCTCATAAGGAATCCACTGTGTTGTCCAGTCCTGGTACAAAATACTTATTCCATAAAAGCACATGAGTGTCTGTCCTGACAATAAGGGGCCTCTCTAGCACATTCTACTCAAAGCTCCTTGACATTCCAGCGGGGAGACCAAAGCAATAAGAAAGCAAGGCAGAATCAGAATCTTCTGGGTCAATTAATTGTTGTTAAAATTCGGAGGCTCTTGCTGGCTGGGCTAACTTCACGGGCGGGTAACAGAGACGACTAGAGACATACGGCTGGGCAGGGAAGCTGTATTTCTTTATTCAGGAACAACAATTCATAAACTAAGACAAATTAATCACCAAACAGAACTCTGCTGTCTCTTTGCAGCGGCGCAAGCACTCTCTCTCTCTGCAACTCTCCAACTCTGGAACTCTGAAACCCTCTCTCGGGGTTCCTAGGGGCGGGGCCAAGCGGGCCCGTGAAACTAACAGGACTGATCCAATTCTCTTGGCGGGGGAGAACTAGAACCCAATGTAAAGCATACAACAATTAATAAAATTAACATATCATTTTTTAAATTTGGGATTTATATAAGGGCTATGAGGCAGGAGCAGATAGCATAATGATTATGCAAAGAGGCTCTTGTGCTTGAGGCTCCAAAGTCCCAGGTTCAATCCCCTGCACCATAAGTCAGAGCTGAGAAGTGCTATGGTAAAAGTATAAATAAGTTAAAAAAAAAAAAAACCTTAATTAAGGGCTATGAACACGATTGGTGAGGCAGACCCCAACTCTAAAGGTGTGAAATAAATATAGCTTTATTTCAGTACAGTAAATGCTGATAGCTGAGGTGCAGACAGAGGGGTGGATACTGGGTCCCACTCTAGCTGGATGTCTCAACTTCCAGCTTCAGCACTTCAGCTGGACTCCCAAGGGAATTGTACTTCCCTCTTTCAAAGTGCTGTTACACATGTCTAAATACACATCAAGAACTGAGCTCACGTTAAAAAATCAAGCAGATATCTACAAAATGGAGGACTCCCCAACACTTCTTCTGCACTATTCCAGTCTTTAGGTCCATGATTGTTCAATAATTTGTTTGACTTTGTATGTTAACTCTCTTTTCAGCCACCAGGTTCCAGATGCCAGCATGATGCTGACCAGACTTCCCTGGACAGACAATCCCACCAATGTGTCCTGGAGCTCTGCTTCCCCAGAGCCCTTCCCCACTAGTGAAAGAGAGAGAAAGATTGGGAGTATGAATCAATCAGTTCAAAGACCATGTTCAGTGGGGAAGCAATTACAGAAGCCAGACCTTCTACCTTCTGCATCCCACAATGACCTTGAGTCCATACTCCCAGAGGGATAAAGAATAGGAAAGCTATCAGGGGAGGGGATGAGATACAGAGAGCTGGTGGTGGTAACTGTGTGGAGTTGTACCCCTCTTATCCTATGGTTTTGTTAATGTCTCCTTTTTGTAAATAAATAAATAAATAAATAATCAAGCAGAAAAAAAGAAAGAAGCAAGCAGAAACTCAAATAAAGTTTAAACAAGGTTTTGTCTTTCTTCCTTACAGGCATAAACCCACCAAACTCAAGGGGGATTAGGCGGTGGTGCGCCTAGCTAGCTAAGTGCACAAGTTATAGTATGCAAGGGAACAGGCTCAAGCCTCTAGTCCCATCTGCAGAGGAACACCTAACAAGTGGTGAAGCAGTGTTGCCGGTGTCCCTCTATCTCTCTCCCTCTCTATCTCCCCCTTCTCTCTCAGTTTCTCTCTGTCTCTAATAATGTATATGTATGACATTCCCGGGACCCTCATCACCTGCTTTTTATAGTGGAGAAAAGGGTAGACCTCAGAGCCACCTAAACAAGCAAAGGAGAGGGGAAGGCGAGGGCTCCTACTGCCTGCTTTCCATTCCCAGCAAACAATGGAGAAAAGCTCCTTTGCTGTGAGGTTGAGATGATATATGGATTTCTCTTTAGATAGAAAATGTTAAAAGATTTTTTTAAAATGTTAATAGTAGCAGCTAGTGACCTTGACAAGGTTCAGGGCTGCAGTGGGAGGTTTGGAGAAGGAGAGTGTTATAGAGAATGTTTCCAGATGTGGTGGGGAGGGTCTGTTGAGAGGGGCAGTTAAAGCAGGACAGGTGTGGTAGAAGACTGGGAGACTGGAGCAAAAACAAAAAAGTTCCCTTTCCATCTCCCGCCATGTAGCACCTGATAGTGGGTATCCATATAAGGACCAGGGACCCTGATGCACACTGGAAACTTGGCCAGAGAAATAGGCAGCTTTGTTTCTTGACTGAGTTGATAAGAGAATAAAGAAAACTCTCTTTGGATAACTCACAAAGAAAGACTGTTGATAAACTCATACAAACTCCTTTCCACGAAGCAAGCAAGGCCTATCTGTCCTGGACAAAATGAATAACATCTGGACTGGTTCTGAAGCTATTTTATATTCCATTTCTCACCCCAAACTCTCAGGAGAAACTGTGACCTTTTGCTTTCCCCCCTACCTACCTTTTTCCTGCAAAATTGACCTGTCCTGCAGCCCAGAAGGGTGCATAACTGATGTTTCTGCCCATGATTCAAGGTGAGAAGGGGATGAGTGATCTGAGGAGTCAAGAAGGATGTGATCCCAGGTCTGAAAGAGGTCAGGCTTTCATTGTCAAGAGTAGCCTAGGGCAGGAGTAAATAGCATAATGGCTATGCAAAGAGAATCCCATGCCTGAGACTCTGAAGTCCCAGGTTCAGTCTCCTGTACCACCATAAAACAGAGCTGCTCAGTGCTCTGTTGGGAAAAAAAAAAAAAAAAAAAAAGGTGTGAAGAGCAGGATTGAATTCTCTTGGATTATCAAACCTGCATGGCAACAGACAAAGATCTAGTCTACATGGGGAAAACGTGTATGTTATGAGGGTTAAATGTGTACTTAATATGCAAGATATTAACAATAAAATACTTTCTGGTACCTTCATTTATATTTGCTGGCATGATGAAACATAGTAAAATTGCAAAGTACATTGTTTACTAACTAAGCAAACTGAGAGATTTGGAACTTTTCCTATAAAGGGTGACATTTATCCCTCTGCATAGACTGAGTTAACATTCTCAATAATCAACCAAATGAGAAAGTTTATTTTGGCAATGGGTGTAAGACATTTTATTACTCTCATTTAGTTCTTAATCATTATGTCTTTGCAAAACAAACAATGCAACTTAGTACAAACTAAACAGAACTGAATACATGTTTTAACTTGGTTTGTTGAATGACTCAAGATTTTCCCAAGAATGTATCATGCTCTCTTAATTTTTTTTAAATCAATTTACTTTGATTCTTTATTTTTAAGCAGTATAGAGTTTTCAGAAAATTTTAGGGGAAATACAGAATTCTTTGTACCTCTTCATGCTCACCACCACCCAGGCCCAGTTTCTTCTATAATGATCTTGCTTTAATAAAATGCAATTGCTATAATCAAGTAGATAATATTAATATATTATAAACCAAAGTAAAAAAATAAAATAAAGCTCATAGTTTACACGAGGGTTCACTTTTTTCGTTGTGCATTCTATGGACTTTGGCAATATAATATTTCATGTGTTCACCATTACAATATTACAAATTCCTTTCACTACCCTAAAAATCCCCTCCCTGTACTGCATGAAATCATCCCTCCCTTCCCTTCCCCAACTTGAGTGTTTGCTCTTATTATTCACAAACTCTGGAGAAAAGAGAGGTTCTAATAAATCTAAGTTCCCATCTTTGTCTGTAGAGGAGCCTCTATTTTGTTTTCCCATAACTATAACAATAGTGTATACTGCTTTGAATTCTAATTATTTTCAATCAACATTGCTTCATACATCTATTTCCATCTATAAGTAGAGTCTGCATATTTACTGACTCTAGCCAAATTTTAAGGATGTATTGCCTTACAGGTTCTATGATTTTAGAAGATACGTTGGTGTTAAGTTTTTATGATACAGATTAAAATTTGACTTCTTCTATGTAACCACTATCACTGAATTGTTATCTGAAGGTTTTGCCTACCCTTTTATACAGAGGGTCTTATTTTACTCACAGATCAAAGTATTTTTCCCTGTTTTTAATTATTCATGTTTTGTTGAAGAAATATTGTTTTACAAGATTGATATTTTCTCAAGGGTACAATTTCACATCTCCCCTAAAGTAAGTGCCAGTATAACTCACTAAAGTGCCTTCTCCTTCTACTACAGAGCACTACAGGCCCACTTTAACTCCCACCACCTCCTATTACTGTCCACAGATCTTCTGAAACAGACTAATTTTATTAATACTTTACTGTGCATTTTCTTTTTTAAAAAATATTTATTTATTTATTCCTTTTGTTGCCTGCTGGGGCTCACGTGGGGTGACTCTCAGCCAGGAAGGTAAGCTTACTGGTTCCCCCTTCCTAGCTCAAGGGCTCAGCGATATAGATAAGAGACACCGGGGAGGATTATGATACAAACACTCTCAATTTATTCAAGGGTGGGCTTGGGTATATATAGAGAAAGTTAAACAAAGAACATATTTCAAATACGTCAGAAATTACAGGTTTCTTAAAGGTCAGCTTGCCCCTATGGTAGGGGGCTGGTATGACAAGAATTGATGCAGATACATAAAGGGCAAGATAATTAGTCTCCTGACGCAGGCATTTAATTACCCAAAAGCATTTGAGAGGAGAATAGGGGTTAAACCAGTTAAGGTGAGATAGAGAGAAAATAAACAAGACTTGATGTAAATTAAGGACATCAAAAAGCACTAGTAGGAGTGTGTGATAAGATGTGTTCTCCTTTGTGATCAGAAGGTGAGGTGAATTTTGAGTAAATGAACCTTAAAGCAGGCATCCATGTGGCCTGCTACTAGTAGGGAGAAACTGTGAGGTTTCTGTGGGCTTGAGAGTCTTACCCTCAAGCTTCGTCTGGGAGATTTTTTCCCTCTTGGCTCATCTCTATGACGAGAGAGGCTAACAAGCGGGTTGTCTTTCCAGACGTTCATCCGAGGATGGGGGCTTCCCTAAGGTCTATAAAGCTTTCACATAGTCCCACAGTTGCCCTTGTTGTTTTATTGTTGTAGTTATTATTGATGTCATTGTTGTTGTATAGGACAGAGAGAAATGGAGAGAGGAGGGGAAGACAGAGAGGGGGAGGGAAAGATAGATACCTGCAGACCTGCTTCACCTCTTGTGAAACCACTCCCTCGCAGATGGGGAGCCCAGGGCTCCAACGGGATCCTTCCTTGGGTCCTTGCGCTTTGTGCCACGTGTATTTAACTCACTGTGCTACCACCTGACTCCCGAATTTTCTTTTTTATTAATTTTTATTTATAAAATGGAAATATTGACAAGACTATAGGATAAAAGGGGTACAATTGCACACAGTTCCAACCACCAGAACTCTCTATCCAATCCCCTCCCCTGATAGCTTCCCTTATTCTTTATCCCTCTGGGAGTGTGGACCCAGGATCATTATGGGGTGCAGAAGTTGGAAGGTTTGGCTTCTGTAATTGCTTCCCTGATGAACATGGGCGTTGACAGGTCTATCCATACTCCCAGCCTGTCTCTCTCTTTCCCTGGTGGGGGAGGGATCAGGGGAGGTGGGGTTCCAGGATACATGGTGGGGTCATCTGCCCAGAAAAGTCAGGTTGGCATCATGGTAGCATCCAGAACCTGGTGGCTGAAAAAGAGTTAAGATATAAAGCAAATTGTTGACTAATAATGAGCTTAAAGTCAAGAATATTGCAGATAAGGGTTTGGGTTCTCCATTTTGAAAAAATCTAGTGGGTCTATCTTAGGTATATTCCAAGGGGCCCATGATTTTACTAGTTTTTGCCTGAGCCTGACAGCTAATGTGCTGGTGGACCCAGGTTATTGTGTGGGGAGGTGGTGTCATAGTTGGAAAAAAAAAAACTAGAAAACTGGATCAGGGAAGAGAGTAGCTCCCAAATATGGGAAAAGTATATAAATATTAACTGTAAACCCCATTGATTTGATTTATCTGAGGCCCATAGTCAGCACAGGAGCCTATGTAACCTCTGAATCACTGTAGGTCTGAGTACATATTCTGTGGTCACAGCTAGGCACATACCAGGCTGCACTAATTTCAGGATCCATCTTCCTCTAGTAGAAGGTAGAGTATGTTGTCCAACCTCCCTTAGGAAAATGGAACATTCCTTACCATTGTTGATCCACATTGAGGGCAAGGCCCTATAGGGACCCACAAAGGGATCCATGATGTTGTTCCTGACGGAGAAGACTAGTGACAGTGGCAAATGAGATCTGTTAGAGATCTAGGCCCATCATGTCTGTGGGGAATCCCAAGACTCCCTGACTAGGGCCCCAGGTGATGGGGAAGCCTAGTAGTGAGTAAAGAGTCATCATTAAAGTATACCAGTCTCTTGTCCTTATTCAGCTTTTGTAGTCCTTACTTTGTCTAACAAGGTTAGTTTTGGAGTGATTGAGGGACGTGTAATAGGAGGTAGGTGAGGAGGGCATCTAGGTCTAAGTAGAAACTATTTCATTTGATACTTTAAGGTGTCTTTTTACTTCCTTGCTTCATTTATTGACTTACTGCAAACTATTGTGCACCTTTGCTTTAAGGTTTATGTTTTCTCCTAACTTACGGATACATGTACATATGTCCTATCTCATGGGCCCTGTTCTATATCTAGTTTTTGAGGTTTTGTTAAGAAGTGAACCACCTGAAATGGAATTAAGGAGTCCTATGAGCTAGGAAAGGTTTCACCAGAGTATTGAAGCTGAAGGGTTGACATTCCATGCTTGACATCTCTGGACTCAGTCTGAAACATAGCATGCCAAGGTGGTACTAGTTGCATTGCTTAGGCTGGTATCAGCAAATGCAGTATCAGTTTGTATGAAATGAGAGAAACCTGTGGGAAAATGAGCTAGAGGTTACAGGCCTGGGAGAAATACAGGCTTTATAGAGAAAGGGGGAGGCAATAGTTATTGCTATAACCAAATTATTTGGCAATTAGGTTAACTCTGAAAATACCTCTGTTAACATTTGTTATATCATATAGATGTTAACATATAGAGCCAAACAAATTGCAAAAAAAAAATTGTTGATTAATCATGAACCTAAAGGTTGGAATAGTTCAGATGAAGAGTTGGGGGGTAGGGGGGGTATTTGTTTTGTAGATAGTTAGTAGTCCTATTCCAAAGAGCCCATGACTATACAGATAGATCCTGGGGAGATGATGTCATGGCTAGAAAAAGGACCAGAAAGCTGGATCAGGGAAGAGAGTAGCTCCCTAATATGGGAAAGGAGTATAAATATTGTTTACTATAAACCCCATCAATTTTATCTGATCTGGGGCCCATATTCAGCTTAGGAGCCTATATGACTTCTGCATCCCTGTAGATCTGAGTTCACATTCTGTGGTCATTAGTAGGAACATTCCAAGCTGCCCCAATTTCAGCACCCATCTTCTTCAAGTGAAGCATAGAGTATATTGTCCAGCCTCCATTCAGAGGATGGAACATCTCTACCGTTGTTGATCCACGTTGAGGGCAAGGTCCTATGAGGGACCACACAGGGGTCTATTGTGTTGTTCCTGATAGAGATGACCAGTAACAATGGAGAGAGTGATCTTTTCAAGGTCTAGGCCCATCATGTCTGTTTGGGAATCTCAGGACTCCCCAACTAAGGCCACAGTTGATGGGGTAGCTTGATAGTGACTAAAGAGTCTCTGTTAAAGTATGCCAGTCTCTTGCCCGTATTCAGCTTTTGCAGTCCTTACTTTGATAAGGTTAGCTTTGGAGTGAGTGAGGGAAATATAATAGGAAGTAGGTGAGGTTAGCTTATCTAAGTCTAAGTAGACACTATTTCATTATGAACTTTATGGTGTCTTTTTAGGTTGCCCTTGTTTTATTGTTGTGGTTATTATTATTGTTATTGATGTCATTGTTGTTGGATAGGACAGAGAGAAATGGAGAGAGGAGGGGAAGACAGAGAGCAGGAGAGAAAGACAGACACCTGCAGACCTGCTTCACCGAGTGTGAAATGACCTCCCTGCAGGTGGGGAGCCAGGGGCTCAAACCGGGATCCTTATGCTGGTCTTTGTGCTTTGAGCCATGTGTGGTTGTGCACTACTGCACAACCCCCACTTTCCTATTCTTTATCCACCTGGGAGCATGGACCTAGGATCATTATGGGGTGCAGAAATCAGAAGGTCTGGCTTCTGTAATTGCTTCTCTGCTGGACATGAGCATTGGCAGATTGATCCATACTCCCAGCCTGTTTCTGTCCTTCCCTAGTGGGGCAGGGCTCTGGGGAGTTAGGGGGGATCCAGGGTACATTGGTGAGATCGTCTGCCCAGAGAAGACAAGTTGGTGTGTCATGGTAGCATCTGCAACTTGATGGCTGAAAAAGCACTAAGATATAAAGCAGAACAAATTGTTTAATAATCAGGAACTTAAAAGTAAGAATATAGCAAATGAGACTTGGGGACTCCATTTTGGAAAATATCTAGTAGGTCTATTTTAGGTATATTCCAAGGGGCCCTTTTGACTGAGCCCGACAGCTAACATTCAGGTGGGCTAAAGGTATTGTCTGGGGAGATGGTGTTGGAGTTGGAAATAAGACTAGAAAGCTGGGTCTGGGCAGAGAATAATTCCCAAATATGGGAAAGTATATAAATATTGTTAACTGTAAACCCCATTGATTTGAGCTGGAGCTCATATTCAGCACAGGAGCCTTTGTAACCTCTGTATCTCTGTAGGTCTGAGCTCATTCTATGATCATAGTTAGGAACATTCTAGGCTGCACTCATTGCAGGACCCATCTTCCTCTAGTGGCAGAGTATGTTAAAGTAACCTCCCTCCGGAGGATGGGGTAGTCCCTACGAATGTTGACCCACAATGAGGGCAAGATCCTGTAGAAGCCCACAAGAGGGTCCACTAAGTTGTTCCTGATGTTGGAGAGAGGGATCTGTTAGAGGTCTAGACCCATCAGGTTTATGTAGGAATCCCAGGATTCTCTGACTAGGGCCCTGGATGGTTGGGTGAGTTGTTAGTGACCAAAAGAGCCATCCGTAAAGTTGCTGTTCTCTTGCCCTTATCCAGCTTTTTGTCTGACAAGGTTAGCCTTGGAGTGATTGAGGGAAGTGAAATAGAAAGTAGGTGAGGAGGGTATCTAGGTTTAAGTAGAAACTATTTGATTTAGTACCTTATGGTACTTAATAAAAAAGAGTATCTATTTTTAGGTCTTTCTACTTTCTTGCTGCATTTACTGAGTCACTGAAAACTATCGTGCACTTTTACATTAAGGTATATATTTTCCCCTAACTTACGGATACATGAGTACATATGCTGTGTCTCATGAGCTCTGGTCTATATCTAGGTTCTGTGGCTTTTTTAAGAAGTGCAGCACCCAAAATGGAATTGAGGAGTCTTATGAGCTAGAAAAGGTCTCACCAGAGTAATGAAGCTGAAGGGTTGACATTCCATGTCTGGCTTCTCTGGACACAATCTAAAGTGAAACATGTCGAGGTGGCACTGGTTGCATTGATTTGGTTGAGATCAGCTGATGCAGTATCAAATGGTATGGATCAAGAGAAGCATGAAGGAAAATGAGTCATTCCCCAGAAGTTCGAGGACTGGGAAAAATAAGGATTTTATGGAGAATGGGGAAGGTTCTTGCTTTCTTAGAGTTTCAGAAGGCAATAGATAGTTATTATTGTAACCAAGTTATTTAGGAATTTGGAAATCCCATGGTTAGGATTTACTCTATCATATAAGACTGGTGATGTTATTTTTGTTGTTGTACTGTTGAGTTCTTTATTAATTTCATTGTTAGTCCTTTGATGTATGGTGTGTGAGTATCTTCTCCAATTCAGCCAAATGTCCTTTTGTTTTGGTGATTTTGTTTTCTGTACAGAGACTTTTTAGTTTGATGTAACTCCACTAGTCTATTTTTGTTTTTGTTGTCTTTTGTTTTTTGTCATTCATAAATGTCTTTTCTCTCTGAAGATATTTATGACACTAACATCAACTCATGAAACAAGTTTTTGGAAACTTCATAAATCAAGACTCATTTCCCAAGAGGAATAACTGAAGGGTATGAAAAATAAATTACTTGAATGAGAAAATCTATGCCTATTAGAACACATTTTCTTATCTAAATATTTTTTTAAAGAACCCATTTTTTCTTTTTTAATTTTTTATTATCTTTATTTATTATTGGATAGAGACAGTCTGAAATTGAGAGTGAAGGAGAAGATAGAGAGGGAGAGAGACAGAGAGACACCTGCAGCTCTGCTTCATCACTCATGAAGTTTCCCCCTGCAAGTGGGGACTAGGAACTCAAACCTGGGTCCTTGTGCACTGTAACATATGTGCTCAACCAAGTGTGCCTCCATCGGTCCCATTTAAATATTTATTTATTTACCAGAGAGAAAGAGAGAACCAGAGCATCACTCTGGCACATTTGATGCCAGGGATGAAACTCAGGAAGTCATGCTTGAGAGTCCAGTGCTTTATCTACTCTACTACCTCCTGGACCCCATGATCAATTTTTCTTCGTGCTCCCCTGCTCCCACAACCACCTTCCTCTGTCCTCAAGCCATATGCCTGCCCTGTCTTGCAGTCTAGCCCAGCTGCCCAACGTCCTGGCAGTTCTAGCAGATCACACCTTGACATCAGAGGGCAGGCAGGCAGGCTGATGCGTGCTGTCAGGGGCAGGGAAGTGTTCTCATCTGGCAGCCCCTCCCAGATGGAAAAGGAAGATGAACACAAACCATGGAGGGACATGTGTCTTCAGGTCCCCTCTCTTCCTGCATATGGCATGTCTCTGCTGGCAAGAGGGCCATGGGCCAGGACCTCCTCAGGCATGTCCTTAGGGAACAAAATCCTCTAGAAAGAGGAGCATTAGGTAATGCAAGAGGCTTAGTCTAGTCAGTGGCCTACACATCCCTGTGCCTCCACTTATGTAGGCTCTTCCTGACCAACTATGGGGCCCATGGGCTCAGGTCAAAGCAGTCACTCAACAACATGTATTTAATATATGAATCCAGTATAAAGATGGACTTATACACCACTTCTTTAGAAGGCAAAAGCAGATAAAATCAACAATTTTTAGCCAATTCATACTATATTGCATACTATTTATTTAATCTCAACAATGTAAGAGAAATTCATGTTACATAGAAAGAAACTGAGTTAATAAATTTATTCAAAATCATGTCCAAGGGGATTACTAACCCAGGCCTGCCTGATCCCAAAATTCCAGGTCAAAACTACAAGGCGGAATTGTTTCTCTATTATAGTTTACAGCTTATCTTCTCAATGTAGAGACTTTAGAATTCACTCATCTGTAAAACTGTTTTTTGTTTTGTTTTGTTTTGTTTTGGGGGGGGTGCCTGTTTTTACCAGAGCACTGCTAAACTCTGGCTTCTGGTGGTACTGGGGTTTCAACATGGAACCTTTGGAGTTTCTGCATAGCAACTATGCTATCTCCCCTATAAAATCATTTTCTTTTCTTTTCTTTTGCCTCCAGCGTTATTGCTGGGGCTCTGTGCCTGCACCACGAACTCACTGCTCCTGGAGGCTTTTCTTTTTCCCCTTTTTTTGCCCTTGTTGTTTTATCTTTGTTGTGGTTATTGTTATTGTTGTTATTGATGCCATTGTTGTTGGATAGGACAGAGAGAAATGGAGAGAGGAGGGGAAGACAGAGAGGAGGAGAGATACCTGCAGTCCTACTTCACTGCCTGTGAAGTGACCCCCTGCAGGAGGGGAGCTGGGGCATTTTCTTTTTTTATTGTGTATGTTTATAAGGAATGAGAACAGAGCACTAATTAGACATTTACATTTTCCATTAATTTTATCTTTCTTTCTATTTATTCCTTTAAAGCAACCCCATGGATGCAGGAGACTGAACCTAGAACTTCAAACACACAAGGCACATACTCTACTGCTGAGCCACCTGTCCAGTTCATTTCCATGTAAGTCCAGATATAAAACTCATCTAATTGATAAAATACTGATCAATGGAGAGAATTAAATTCAAAACATGGCAGATGCAATCTGACAGTGAATTATCACACTGCATGCCCTGCTTTTTCTGCCATTCATGATAAATGGTGCTGAATGTGAGTGAGGGAAGAGAGATTGGTAGTAATGTGATCATTTAAGATAACCTGCAACCCGTATTTCTTTTGCAGATTATGCAAAGCTTTTCCATGTGACCAAAATGCTTCAATGTCACCATTTCAGTGTTTCTTCCTCAAACCTGAGGGGAAGTCGGCAAACTAACACAAAAATTATTTCCCTTCTCAGGACTTGCTGAAGAAGAGTGTGAGTGAGATCAGCTACTGGAGGACAGTCACTTCACTGGGAAAACCAAGCAGATCCAAGGAGGTACGTCTTTCTCTTTTCCTTCTCTTTTTCTAAATTTATTTTGTTATCTTTATTTATTGAATAGAGGCAGCCAGAAATTAAAAGGACAGAGGAAGACAGAAAGAGAAAGGAGAGAGAAAGAGAGAAACCAACAGCACTGCTTCACTACTCGCAAAGCTTTCCCCCATGCAGGTGGGGACTGGGGGCTCAAACCTGGGTGTTTATTGTAACATGTGCATTCAACCAGGTGTGCTACCACCTGGCCCCAGAAAGTGTTTCTTTAGATCAGGCTGGCAAGGAGACAGCCAAGATTCTTGTAAGGAGAGAGTAAGGATAATAAGTCAGGCTATCATTCTCTATTTTATTACATGCTGGAGCCTCCAAACCTGTCAGCTCCATGTGTGCAGGTAACATCAGTGTTGTTATTGAGGGTCACTGTGCTGTTCTCTGGCAGTCATCATGCATTTTGGTGGGAGTTAGCAGTGGAATGCAGTCAGAGTGGAGAACTAAGTCAGCTAACATGTGCTTTGGAAAACATAACTAGTTTGACTGATAAGGCTCTCTGTACTTAACGAACCACAGGTTCTGCCAATTCCTGGATCCTTGGAGTACATACTGATTTCAAGGCTGCTGGCTTGACTTTAAAGACTTCAGGGTCATAGTAGACAGCACGCATAGCCCTGAAATGAGGAGGGGGAAAGAATGCAACTTGAAATAACGTGAACACAAAGGGTAAGTGATATTTCTCAAGCATTCACAGCATGTTAGGAACAATAACATCACCTCCCTGTTGTTTTTCACCAGCACCTCAGGTTTTAGGATCTCCACTGTACATATCAGGGGATGAAGGCCTAGAGAAGTTCTAAGAATGCTAATCAGGATTTCAAGGACTTTGCTTTTTCCACAGAGAGCAAATACTGGGATTTTCTCAATAACTTGATAATGCTAAAACAGACCGTATGGTCCTCTTGTAGACTTACAGCAATCAAATATTCAAGTTTTCACTCTTTTTAAAATTAATTATAGGTAGTCAGGCGGTAACGCAGCGGGTTAAGCACATGTGGCACAAAGCTCAAGGACCAATGTAAGGATCCCGGTTTGAGCCCCTGGATCCCCACCTGTAAAGTAGTCTCTTCAAGTGAAGCAGGTCTGCAGGTATCTATCTTTCTCTCCCCCTGTCTTCCCCTTCTCTCTACATTTCTCTCTGTCCTGTACAACAACGAGGACATCAATAACAACAACAATAACTACAACAATGAAAAACAAGGGCAACAAAGGGGAAAATAAATATTAAAAAATTATTTATTTTATTGGATAGGACAGAGAGAAATTGAAAGGGAAGGGGGATTTATGGATTTCTCTCCCTCTCTCTCTCTCTCTCTTTCTCTTTCCTTTTTCTTTTTGCCAGAGCACTTCTCAGCTCTGATTTTTATGGTGTTGTGGGGGATTGAACCTGGAACTTCAGAGCCTCAGGCAATGACAGTTTGTTTGCATAACCATTATGCTATCTACCCTCACCCATCCAAAGTGAAGGGGGAGATAGAGGGGAGCAAGAGAGAGAGAGCTGCAGGACTGCTTCACTCTAGTGAAGCTTCCCCCCTGCAGGTGGAGCTCAGACACTTGAAGCCAGGTCCTTGTGCATGGTAGCATGTGCATTCAACTGGGAGTGCCACTGCCTTGCCTCCACATTTTTTCTCTTAACTGTTGAACACTGAATAAAAATGTTGCCACTGAGATAGAACTTAAGCTCCAGCCCGATTTTATGCTTCCTTTATGATCAGTCCATAAGTATAGAGTAAGTTCTATTGCATCTAATGTTGAAATTTTAAAGAAAGAACACATTATATTAACCATATAAGGAGAAAAATCCAGCTTTCTGGCCCTTTCTCGAGCCATGACATCATCTCCCAGACAATAACGTAAATCCACCTGCATATCAGATGTCAGGCTCAGGAAAAAAAAAGAAAAGAAAAAAGAAATGAGTATAGTCATAGGCTCTTTGGAATACAACTAAAATAGTACTACTATCTACAAAACAGAGACCCCCCTAACTCTTCATATGAACTTTTCCAGCCTTTAGGCTCATGATTAGTCAACAATTTTTTTTGGCTCTATATGTTAACCCTTTTTTCAGCCACCAGGTTCCAGATGTTAACATGATGCCAACCGGACTTTCCTGGGCAGATGACCTCACCAATGTGTCCTGGAACCCTGCTTCCCCAGAGCCCCACCTCACTGGGGAGAGAGAGAGGAAGGATGGGAGTATGGATCGACCTGCCAATGCCCATATTCAGCAGATAAGCAATTACAGAAGCCAGATCTTCTACTTTCTGCACCCCATAATGACCCTTGGTCGATGCTCCCAGAGGGATAAAGAATAGGAAAGCTATCAGGGGAGGGGAGGGGATACGGAGTTCTGGTGGTGGGAATTGTGTGGAGTTGTACCACTCTTATCCTATGGTTTTTGTCAGTGTTTCCTTTTTATAAATAAAATTAAAAAAAGAAAAATCCCTTTCCCCTGAGATCAACACTTCCACAACTTTTCCAGTAGCAAAGATTTTAATGATGACTAAAATAGGGCATCAAGTAGCATCTCTTGAAGGTATCAAAGTGAACTTGGGTTCAGGTAATTTAAGAGGTCTTGCAAAAAATAATTATGAGAGTCCTGATGGTGGCACGCCTAATTGAGAGCACATATTACCATGTACACAGACCAGAGCTGGAGCTCCTGCTCCCTACCTGCAGGGGGCGCTTCACTAGCAGTGAGGCAGGTACGCAGGTGTCTCGCTCTCTCCCTTTCTATCTCCTTCTCCCCTCTCAATTTCTCTCTGTTCTATCAAATAAAATAGAAAGGGGAAAAAATGGCTGCCAGGAGCCCTGAATTCATAGTGCCACACCAAGCCCCAGGGATAACCCTGGTGGTAGTAGTAGTAATAGTAGTAGTAGCAATAGCAAGAATAATAATCAGGAACTAGAGGGAATTTCTTCTCTATTGAATTTATTTTTTAATTTTTAAATTATCTTTTTTATTTATTGGATAGAGACAGCCAGAAATCTAGAAGGAAGGAGGTGATAAAGAGGGAGAGACAGAGAGACACCTGCAACATTGCTTCACCACTTGTAAAGCTTTCCTCCTACAAGTGGGGACTGGAGGCTCAAACCCGGGTAATTGCGCATTGTCACATGTGTGCTCAAACCCAGTTCCTTGAAAGTATTTTCTTTTTTTTCTTTTTTTAAATTTTTTTAATATTTATTTTTTTATTTATTCCCTTTTGTTGCCCTTGTTGTTTTATTGTTGTAGTTATTATTGTTGTTGTCGTTGTTGGATAGGACAGAGAGGAGGAGAGAAAGATAGACACCTGCAGACCTGCTTCACCGCCTGTGAAGCGACTCCCCTGCAGGTGGGGAGCCGGGGTTCGAACCGGGATTCTTATGCCGGTCCTTGTGCTTTGCGCCACCTGCGCTTAACCCGCTGCGCTACAGCCCGACTCCCCCTTGAATGTATTTTCTTTATGTAGTTAGACAGGTAATACATTACACACGCCTTCAAGAACACTGAAAAATATAAATGCCTATTTGTTGAAAAATAAATCTGTCTCCCATCCCAGTAGTCCAAGGCTCCAAAGGTGAACACTTTCTAGTACTGACTTCTGGCGTGTTCTTCAGAACTACTATAGGCATATTCAGAGAAATACCGGGTAGTTTTTCTTATACAAATGATAGAAATTTAAATGTTCTGATCTGCAACTCACCACTTGTAAGTTGCTTCAAGTGCTACAGTGGATATGACCTTGGACTCTGCAGCACGAGCTCCTGAGTTCAATCCTCAGGATCACATGTGCCAGAATGATGCTCCAGTCCCCTCTCCCTAGCTCCTCTTTCTCATTAGTAAACACAAAATATTTTAAAGATAAAAATAAATGTTCTGTTCTGCAATTTGCTTCACTTAATATGTTAGAGAGGTAACCCTGTATCCATACTTTCAGAATTGTCTCCTTGATCTAAGTTGCTATACTAGCACTAACCCAAAACTGTAGCCATGTATTTATGCAAAGAAGGCCACAGATTAGTTACAACCAGTGAGGTTTAAAAAGTACTTCATGGGAGTCGGAAGGTAGCGCAGCGGTTAAGCAAACGTGGCGCAAAGCACAAGGGCCGGCGTAAGGATACCGGTTCAAGACCCCGGCTCCCCACCTGCAGGGGAGTCGCTTCACAAGCAGTGAAACAGGTCTGCAGGTGTCTATCTTTCTCTCCCCTCTCTCTGTTTTCTCTTCCTCTCTCCATTTCTCTCTGTCCTAGCCAACAATAACGACATCAATAACAACAACAAAATAACTACAACAAGAAAAAAGGGCAACAAAAGGGAATAAAATAAATTATAAATAAATAAATAAAAGTACTTCATGTGTTTCTAGTTCATTCGCTGACCTCTTTAAGCCAATTCTTCTTTCCCCCTGGCACCCCCAGCATTCCTGTCTCATGTTAGCCTTAAAGCCAGCAAGATAGTTCACTTGGATATGCTTCCATTGTCATGGAAGCACCAGGACCCAGGTTCTAGCCCAGGCCCTTCTGTGTAGTGGTGACATTCTTTCTGTCTCTCTATCTCTGGCTCTGTCAAAGTCAAGCTGGAGCAATGAAGTCCCAGTAATGTCCCACCCCCACCACCCAAAAAGGGGAAGGAAAGCCATTTTAGCCACAAATTGCATACCTTTGAGATGGATTAGCCAATTCCTGAACTCTAGGAGATGCTGTGGTATGGATTGCTGCATGAGATACTGACCAATAGGCATCCCGACCTGGTACATAATCTTCATGAAGAGGCTTGGCCTTAGCCAAAGATACTATCCGAGGGCTAGATTCAGCTTGTAAGGCAGCGTGGGATATCTATAGTGGAAACAAAAAGACACAAAAATATCTCAAATGTCCCCCTGTCACCTTCATTTACAACTCCATTCCCATTCTTCTTTCCATAATAGACTCTTAATTGGTCTCTGCCTAATTTTTTGCCCTCTGTTCTAGTCATCCCTAACATAATAGCTCTGGAGGGAGTTAATGTACATTTAAAATAGTCTGTCTCGTGAACTAGAAAGTATTTTAAGTGATCCAGTAGAGTGCACATATTATTGAACAAAAACCAATGTTCAAGCCCCTGACCTCCACCTTCAGAGGAAGAGCTGCCTGAGCAGTGAAGCAGTGCTGCAGGTGTCTGTATTGCTCTCTCCCTCTCCCCTCTTCCCACTCAATTTCTCTGTCTCTGTCCAACAAATAAGTAAAATATTTGTTAAAATAAAGTGTTCTATGTGATTTATTTATATCACCCCTGTTAACCACTACAATGGAGCAACTCTAGGGGGGTAAGCACTTTCTGACAACCATATTAGGTGATGTCACTCCCAGAATTTAAAACCTTCCAGGAGTACCCAGCATGGGAGCTGAAGAATGCCAGAGCAGTGAGCACTTACTGGACGGATGGGCATTTCACTTTTTTCTCTTTCATAGCACAGACCCTCTATCTTCAACCTTGGATGGGCAAGGTCTATAATTCTTGGAGATGCAATAGCATTTAAAGTAGAATATGAAGGCTTGGTTTCAATCTGGGAAAGAAAAGAGAAAGAAACAAAGAAAGAAAGAGTACTTATGAGTATCAGATAACAAACCATCTCAGCCTGGGAGTTTGGATCAACTGCCCAACATCCATGTCCAGTGGAGAAGCAATTACAGAAGCCAGACCTTCTTCCTTCTGTACCCCAAAAAGAATATTCATACTCCTAGAGGGGGAATATGTTAGGGGAAGATGAGCAGAGGGCTTTGAACCCCAATTCCACTGGGGTCCTAAGCATATGGCACCAGGAATCTTTATTATTATATATTAATGAAAGGGAAGAGAATCTGGAAAATACCACAGGAAGTCAGACACTGTTCCACCTATCTGAAAGGCAAGAGAAAAAGGGTAGGACATTCATAAGTAGTTATAGGTGTAAGTGCTAATTAGAAAGCAAGTGAAGAAAATGGGAAGAAAAAACATAGAGAGATATAGATATAGACACATAGATATTAAATCAACCCATATTTGTGACCTTGGGAGAACTATTACAGCTTTCGCTGGAAGGCGATGGGGACACAGAACTCTGGTGGTGGAAATGGTGTGGGATTATACTCCTATTATCTTATAATTTTGTAAATCATTAATAACTTTTTTAAAATTGTTTCAACTAAGATAACAAAAGGTCTGACTTTGGCACCAGACTTCTCAGCAAATCCAGCAGCAAGGATAAGGACATTTCAGTAACACACAACCACAGCAGGAAAAGAAGCCCAGCTTTTCAGGAACTTAATATTAAATAAAAGACAGGGAGGAAATGTCAATGTAACTTACTGGCTAAGAGCTAAATGCTAATGATTTATAAAATGAAGAATGCAGCCAAAAGGTTCAACCCTTCCACATGTGACGCTGTAAGGAAGAGAGAGCTCTGGTTTTTTTTTATTAGGTGGATATATACATCTAATAAAAATTATTAGACATACTTTAACATCTAAGTAGTTTCTTTTTTAAATTTTATTTATTTATTCCCTTTTGTTGCCCTTGTTGCTTTATTGTTGTAATTATTATTGTTGTTTTGTCTTCGTTGTTGGATAGGACAGAGAGAAATGGAGAAAGGAGGGGAAGACAGAGAGGAGGAGAGAAAGACACCTGCAGACCTGCTTCACCGCTTGTGAAGCGGTGGGGAGTCGGGGGCTCAAACTGGGATCCTTCTGCCAGTCCTTGTGCTTTGTGCCACGTGTGTTTAAGCTGCTACGCTACCACTCCCCAGAAGTTTCTTTTTTAAAAGATTTTATTTATTTATGAGAAAAACAAGAAAAGAGAGAGAGAAAGAACCAAACATCACTCTGGTACATGTGCTGCCGGGGATCGAACTCAGGATCTCATGTTTGAGAGTCTAATGCTTTATCCACTGTGCCACCTCCCAGACCACTCTAAGTATTTTCTATACAGATTTTTTTAACTCAAAAAAAATTAAACTATAAGCTGGGAGAACTATTTGCAACATGTATAACTTGAAGAATTTATATTTATAACATGTAAAGAATTGGTATGAATCAATAAAAATAAAACCATGAATAGATAGCTTTTTCACAAAGGAAAAAACACACATGGCAAATATAAGGAGATATTTTAATTTATTAATAATTGTGCTGGGTGGTGGCATACCTGCTAAGTGCACATGTCACAATGCACAAGCACCTGGGTTCAAACCCCTCACCCTAACCTATAAGGGGGGGAGCTTTTTGAGTGGTGAAGCAGGGTTTCAGGTCTCTCTATCTCCCTCTCTGTCTCCCCCACCTTCTCAATTTGTCCAAACTTAATTAATTAAAAATAAATGTATTAATAATCAAGAAATAGAAGTGGTTTTGTTAATATTATTTTTGTTATAAATCTTGGGGGGACAAAGAAATAATATCTAGTGTTGGCAAGAGTGCAGTAAAAACAGTGCAGCCTGGCAGGAGTGGACTGCGCTAATACCAAAGACTCTGGGGAGGGAGAGTTGGCAGAAAGTGAAGGGGGCCTTGTGGTCTTGATGTATGGTGATGGAAAAGGTCCGAGAATGAGAAGGGTCTGCAGACACACACCTACCATGAGGAGATGAGAAACTGTACCCATGTATCATCAATCATATTGTAAACCATTAAACCACCCCCCAATAAAATGAGGGGGAAAGAGCAGGGCAGCCTAATTTATGCAAGTAAACACACAATTCAAAATCACCTTTGTTAGGACACTTTTGGGAATTATCTCAAAAAAGCATTCACATTCTTCACCTAATCATTTGACTCTGAGGATTTTTATTTTTAGAAAATAGAGATTGATAGTGATGGGGAAGAGACATGTTCAAAATAAAGTTCAAAATTTATAAGAACAAGTCAGATGAAGGCATGTGACATATGAGGAGCACAAGTGGCTACTACTTAAATGTGTCTGTTAGACACAAAAGAAAGCCTTAAAAGTCAAAATCTCTCGTGTCAAAGATTTTAAGAATCCAAGTAGTTAAAATAAAAAAACTCAAGTAGTATGGGTCGGGTGGTAGCGCAGTGGGTTAAGCGCACATGGCCCAAACTCAAGGACTGGCATAAGGACCCAGGTTTGAGCCCCCGCTTCCCCACCTACGGGGGGGGGGGGTCACCTCACAAGTGGTGAAGCAGGTCTGCAGATGTCTATCTTTGTCTTCCCCTCCTCTCTCCATTTCTCTCTGTCCTGTCCAACAACAATGATATCAATAACGATAATAATAACCATAACAACGATTAAAAAAAAACAACAACAAGGGCAACAAAAGGGAAAAAAAATAGCTTCTAGGAGCAGAAGATTCATGGTGCAGGCACCAAGCCCCAGCAACAACCCTGGAGGCAAAAAAAAAAAAAAAGGGGGTCGGGCGGTAGCAGTGGGTTAAGCGCATGTGGCACAAAGCACAAGGACCAGTGTAAGGATCCCAGTTTGAGACCCCGGCACCACACCTGCAGGGGGGTCGCTTCACAAGCGGTGAAACAGATCTGCAGGTATCTATCTTTTCTCCCCCCTCTGCTTCCCTTCCTCTCTCCATTTCTCTCTGTCCTATCCAACAACAATGACATCAATAACAACAATAATAGTAACCACAACAACGATAAAACAACAAGGGCAACAAAAGGGGGAAGAAAAAAAAAGTCTCCAGGAGCAGTGGGTTCGTGTTGCAGGCACAGAGCCCCAGCAATAACCCTGGAGGCAAAAAGAAAGGAAGAAAGAAAGAAGGAAGGAAGGAAGGAAGGAAGGAAGGAAGGAAGGAAGGAAGGAAGGAAGGAAGGAATGGAGGAAGGGAGGGAGGAATGGAGGGAGGGAGGGAGGAAGGAAGGAAGCAAAGAAAGAAGGTCCAAGTAGTTTAAATAACCTGAGTAGGGGCTATGGACATGTTTAAGTAGAGTGTTCATGATGGATATGAACTAAGTGAGCCAGAAGACGACCACCATTTAAAATTTTGTAGTTCCTGAGAAATTTTGGAAACAAAATTAGCATTATTCAAGATTATTAAAAGTCATTGTTCAGTGGTAGGGTAGTAGCGCACATAGTTTGAAGCACAAGGACTCGTGTAAAGGATCCCTGGTCCAGCTCCCGGCTCCCCACCTGCGAGGGGGGACGCACTTCGAAAGCTGTGAAGCAGGTTTGCAGTGCCTTTCTCTCCCCTTCTGTGTCTTCCCCTCTTCTCTCAATTTCTCTCTGTCCTATCTAACAACAGCAGCAACAACAACAATGGGGAAAAATGGCCTCCAGGAGCAGTGGATTCTTAGTGCGAGCACTGAGCCCTAGTGATAACCCTGGAGGCAAAAATAAATAAATATTTAAAAAGTCATTGTTCGGGAGTCGGGCAGTAGCGCAGCGGGTTAAGCACACGTGGCGCAAAGAGCAAGGACCAGCATAAGGATCCCGGTTCTAGCTCCCGGATTCCCACCTGCAGGGGAGTCGCTTCACAAAGCAGTGAAGCAGGTCTGCAGGTGTCTTTCTCTCCCCCTCTCTGTCTTCCCCTTTTCTCTCCATTTCTCTCTGTCCTATCCAACAATGACAACATCAACAACAATAATAACTACAACAACAATAAAAAAACACAATGGCAACAAAAGGGAAAAATAGATAAATAAAAATAATAAAATAAAAAAGTCATTGTTGAAAAACTGCTAATACTACAGAGAAAGATAGCATAGTGATTATGCACAAAGACTCTCATGCCTGAGGCTCTAGAGTCTTTAGTTCAACCCTCTACAAATAAGTTAGAGCTGAGAAGTACTCTGGTAAAATAAATAAATAAATACAAAAGCTGCTAGTACTATATACAGGATAAAATGATGTATAAGCTACATTAAAAATCCAAGAAAGAGGGGCTGGGTGGTGTCGCACCTGGTTGAGCACACTTGTTACAATGTGTAAAGACCTGGGTTCAAGCTCCTGGTCCCCACCTGCAGCAACGGAAAGCTTTTTGAGTGGTAAAGCGTGTTGCAGGTATCTTTCTTTCTCTCTACCCTATCTCTCCTACCCTCTCAATTTCTGACTGTCTCTATCAAATAAATAAAGGTAACTTAAAAAAAAAAAAAAAAAAAACCTAAGAAAGAGTTTTAATTTCCGGGAGTCGGGCTGTAGCGCAGCGGGTTAAGCGCAGGTGGCACAAAGCACAAGGACTGGCAAAAGGATCCCGGTTCGAACCCCGGCTCCCCACCTGCAGGGGAGTCGCTTCACAGGCAGTGAAGCAGGTCTGCAGGTGTCTATTTTTCTCTCCTCCTCTCTGTCTTCCCCTCCTCTCTCCATTTCTCTCTGTCCTATCCAACAATGACAACAACAATAATAACTACAACAATAAAACAACAAGGGCAACAAAAGGGAATAAATAAATTAAATAAATATTTTTAAAAAAGAGTTTTAATTTCAAATCTTAGGAAATAACAATGGTAAGAACAGAAATGAGCTGGGGCTTGGAAATAGGTCACCTGATAGGGCATGCACCTTCCATGAACAAAGCCCCAGAGTTTAAGTCTTAGCACTAAGTAGGATCATCACAGCACTAGGGGCAGCTCCAGAGAAAAAATCGACTATTAATCAACTAAATTAAGAGCGAACTTCTGAACAGTCATTTCTACACACATAAGCTATGCACATGAATACATAAATACATTACTGGATTTAGCAGAATTGTTTTCCCTGAGTACCTATAAATTCTTTACCATTTCTCTCACTGAGAAGTGGAGTTTGTCTTTCTGCACTCCCCCACCCCCTGAATCTAGCCAGACTTGTAACTCCAGCAATCAGCAAAGGATGACAGTAGCACATTATGTGATTTCCAAGATCATATCATACATATATGCTCATCCTGTGAAAACTCCATTTTAGAATGTTCTTTTTCAAGCTACAGTTGCCATGTGAGATAATTCTAAGTCATATGGAGAGATCATAACAAGGTGCTCCTATAGGAATTCTCAAGTCCAGCCTTTGAATTTTTCAGCCTAAGCCCCACACTTAAGTGATTCCCACCCCCCCCACCAATTCTTATGTTGAAGCCTCAACCCCCTATGTAATGATATTAACAATTGGAAATAATCAAGTTTAGATGACCTCATAAGGGTGGGGTCCTCATAATGGGATTAGTGTCCCGAAAAGAAGAGCATGAGATATTCTTCCACTAGGCACACACAATTCATGTCAGCACACAGCAAGATGAGGGTGGGCTGGAGATGTCTGCAAATCAGCAAGAGGACCTTCAGCAAGAAGAGAATATGCTAGCACCTTAAGCTTAGATTTCTCAGTTGCTGGAACTGTGAAAACAAATGTCTATTGTTTAGGCTATGGAATTTTTTTTATAGCACTGGAGCTAAGATAAAAGTGAAGAAGCCTTCAGATGATTCCTGCCTCTTAACATGTCAGACAATGAAGTCATTGGAGATATTATGACTAAATCCTCAAATGTCATGGAGTAGAGACAAGTCACACCTGCCTGTTCTGTCAGTACTTACAACATAAAAAAAAAAAAAAAAAAAAAAACCCTGAGCATTTTTATGCCACTAAATCTGGGGATGGCTTGATCTGAAGAGCAGACAACCAAATCAGATATTTAAGGGTAAGCCCTCTGCATTGGTTCTAGATTAGCTGGAATATGTTTTCTGAGCTGATTACATATAGAGATATATACTAGTGAGGAGTGAGGAGAGAGGGGGAGACAACGTGTTTCAATGGCATCCAATGGAAAACAGAAAGCAAGACTCTGAGTACACTCAGCAGTTGCCAGAAACTATGTTGGTGAAATAGAGAAGTTTAGACAGCTTAACTGGTTGCTTCTCATTACACTAAAGAATTTGAAAAAAGAATCAGCACAGAGTGCTGGGGAAGTGGTTCAGTGGTATAGCTCCTGCCTCAAATGCCTGAGGCTCTGGGTTCAATCCTGGGTAACACATAAGAACAGACATGAGAACTCCATATGGATGGTAGCAAAGTACTTTGAACTGTCTCTTTCACATGAGCTGGGAAGTGGTTTCTTGACACTGCAGAAGGAGGGAAGGAAGAAAGGAAGGACAGGTCAGACCAGACCTTTAAATTCCTAACTTAATGTATGGTTAGGAGTGAACTTAAAGGGTTGGGGAGATAGCATAATAAAATATATATATATATATATATATATATATATATATATATATATATATATATATATATATGCCTTTTATGCCTGAGGTATTAAAGATGCCAGGTTCAATCCCCAGCACCACCATAAACCAGAACTGAACATTTAAAAAAAGCTAAACATAAAAATCAGTGAGCTTAAGAGTGTTTATTATTTATGTAAAAGAAACTCTTATTCCATAAGGACAAAGAGCTAAAAATTCTGTAAACCAAATTCAAGACCTAATTACTTTTTTAAAAATTATTTACTTATGAGAGGAAGAAGAAATACAGAGCAAACCAAATCATCACTCTGATGTTAGAGACCAAAATATAGGAGATAATGTTGGAGACCAAACCTGGGACCTCATGCACACAGGTCAGGCACTCTATCCGTAGCTCTGCCTCCCAGGCTGAAAAATCTACAAGCAGAGTTTTGGTTTAAAAAAAAAAAAATATATATATATATATATAAAACTCTTAGGGGCCAGGCGGTGGTGTGCCTGCAGCTTCTCAGCCCAGCCGTGTGTCCCCGAGTCTGTCTGTGTCTACCGCCGTGACGCTAGCCTGGCCTGCTGGAGCCCCCGAACTTTAACAACAAATTTTAAAAAGAAAAGAAAAATGAAATAAAGCATTTATTTTTTAAAAAATCTAACTCTTAGCTTAGAGTCAGTGAATTGCAGAGCAAATATGATTTCCAAAGGTGGATGTTAAAGTCAGGTCAATGGTTGGGAAGGAACAGACTTGGAAAACTGAAATAGCACCCATATGTCCTCCCCAGTCAGAAGTTAGTCAACCTCTACCTGAAAAACCTGTAATGACTTCCCACGAAGTAAAACTTTCCAGGGAACAGCTGACCTACTACCTCTCATTTACTGTTTCTAGACCTATATTCAGACTCAAGTTCCAACAGACAACACAGTTTCCTTAGACTTTCCCATCATTTCCCAAAAAGCTCACAGCTTCTCTGATCAAGTCCTAAGTGGCATATTAGGCACAGCGAAAACAGCTGGAAAAAAAATTTGCACTTGATGGGAAGGGAAGGTAAACAAGAAAGAAAATTTACACCTAGAAGTAAGAGGGGGCTTATAAAAATGCCCCATGTTACAAAGCCAATTAGGAACTATTTCTTTCATGTGGACCCACTTACACTTTTTGGAGGAACATATTCTGGACTTATGCCCTTTGCTACTGAGAGTCGTAATATCCTGGGAGAAGGATCAGGTATCTGAAGAGAACTTCTTGCTGAGTAATTACTGACAGGCCTAGAAGCAAATGGGACATACAAATAGCATAATCATTGGAAGAACAAAAACTGAATTTTCATAACTATAATCAACCTCCTATCTATCCATCTACCTACCCTATTTATCCATCTGCAGAAATTGTTCTTATTTTGGCAAAAACTTTTCTTAAAATTATTTATGCTCAGACTAGTGTTTCTTGTTTTGTTTATCATGATCCACAATAAGAAAAACATTTTATATTATGATACAGTATACACAAATCTGTATATATCTGAAACAAAGTTAATTGAAATAATTTAATTAAATGAAACTTTTTTCTGAGAACTATGTTGCTTATGGTTGGGAGAGTAGGGGCAGAGAACTCTGGTGATGGGTGTGGTGTTGAACTATAATATATCCTGTAATTTTACAATCCTGAAAATCACAAATTTAAAAAATTGCTTGAAAATGAATGAAACAGTATTTGCCCTATCAATGTGTTCTGATTATTTAAATTTCATTTTATCTAAAACTTAGGGTCAATTTCATGTACAGTTTAAAACACTCGCTTCCTCAAAGTTTTTTTAAATTTAAAAAAAAATTTTAAAGGGGGGACTGGGGAGACAGCATAAAGGTTGTGCAAAAGACTTTCATGCCTGAGGCTTTGAGGTCCCAAGTTCAATCCCCAGCAGCACCATAATCCAGAGCTTGGCAGTGTTCTGGTGTTTCTCTCTGTGTCTTTCTCTCTGTATGTGACTCTCATTAAAATAAAATAAATACATAAAAAATTCACCTCCTATCAAAATCTCATAGTAAATCCTGAGATAAAAAAATCTAATCATTGGGAATGGGGCGGTAGTGCAGCGGGTTAAGTGCATGTGGCGCAAAGCACAAGGACCTGCATAAAGATCCCAGTTTGAACCCCCCCTTGCGTGGGGGGAGTCGCTTCACAAGCAGTGAAGCAGGTATACAGGTGTCTATCTTTCTCTCCCCCTCTTTGTCTTCCTCTCCTCTCCATTTCTCACTATACTATCCAACAACAACGACATCAATAACAACAACAATAATAGCTACAACAATAAAACAAGGGCAACAAAAGAGAATAAATAAAAAATATTTTTAAAATAAAAATTAAAATTTTAAATAATTTAAAAAATCTAATCAATATCAGCAACACCTCTGTGATGTCATTTCTTATAATGCACTTAGTAAACAAGCTGGTAACAACCCCTACAGCCAGTTGGCTAGTTTTCATGGGCTCTTTTACATATAGTCCCTTTCCAGAACAAAAGTCTACCAAGAATCAAAAATCTATAGATCAAATACAGTTTTTCCCAAATATTACGTGACAACCCTATAGTAATAGTCTTATTTTCAAATGATAAAAAAAAAAAAAGTTCACATTTCGAGGGTCGGGCGGTATCACAGCTGTTTAAGCACACATGGTGCGAAGCTCAAGAACGGGCTCAACCCATCCGGGTTCAAGCCCCCGGCTCCCCACCTGCAGGAGCATCCCTTCACAGGCAGTGAGGCAGGTCTGCAGGTGTCTTTCTGTCCCCCCTCTGTCTTCCCCTCCTCTCTCCATTTATCTCTGTCCAGCCAACAACAATGACAGCAATGACAACAACAATAATAATAACAACAATGATAAACAACAAGAGCAACAAAAGGGAAAAATGGCCTCCAGGAGCAGTGGATTCGTGGTGGAGGCACTGAGCCCCAGCAATCACCCTGGAGGCAAAAATAAATAAATAAATAAATAATTTTTTAAATTCACATATTATAGAATTTACCCTTTTAAAACATACAATTCAGTGACTTACAGAATGTTCCTAAATTATGCAACTTTTCTGTTTTCTTTTTTTTTTTACCAGAGCACTGCTCAGTTCTGGTTTATAGTGGGGCAGGGGATTGAACCTGGGACTTCAGAGCCTCAGGCGTGAGTCTCTTTGCATAACCATTATGCTATCTAGCCACACACACACACATACACACACACACACAACTTTACTATTTTCTAACTTCAAAATCTTTTCATCACTCCAAGGAGAAACCTATACCCAGTCACATTCCCTCCCCATTATTTATTACCATCATCCATTCAAATCACCAATCAACTTTATCTATGGATTTGACTTTTCTAGAAATGTCCAACAAATGGGAGCATGCAAATATGTAGGCCTTGAAGTCAGCAAGATAGCTTACTTGTATAGTGAGTTGCTTTGTCCTATGCACAACGCAGGTTCTCCTTTGCTCCTACCACACTGAAGGGAGTTTGATGCTGTGGTCCCTCCCCCTCCTTTCTTCTCTCTCCTCTTTTGTTCCAACATTCTGTCTCATCCTATTCTGTTTTTTTGTTTGTTTCTTTGTTATTTGTTTTGGGTTTTTTCCCTTTCTCTCTTGCTTCTCTATCTCTATGTGAAAAAGTCAGCCTAGAGCAGTGAAGCCCAGGAGATGACAACAAAGTGTGTGGTGGTGTGCATATGCGTGGTATCCTTCTGTCTCTACTTTCCTTCGCTTAGTATGGTTTCAAGATCCCTGTATTAGCATGCCGTTTCCTTTCATAGCTGAATAATATTCTGTTCTAGAGATTTGTCACATTTTGCTTTTCCCATTGCTTCTGCTTTCTGGCTATTATGAGATGCTGTTAGGAATATTCACTCACAAGTGGTTTACTTGTCCAGATAAGCCTTTTCATTACTGAGAAACTAGTGAGAAAGATTTTCCTGGGGGTTGGCAGTGGTGCACCCGTTTGAGTGCACACTTTAGCAGATGCAAGGATGGGGTTCAAGCTCCTGCTCACTGCAGCAGGGGGATCCTTCACAGAGCAGTGAAGCAGTGTTGCAGCTCTCTCTCTCTCTCTCTCTCTCTCTCCCTCTATCTCTTTAAATTTATTTATTTATTACTGGAGAAAGCCAGAGAAACTGAGAAGGGAGGGGGTTTTGGAAGCCAGAGAAACAGAGGAGAGGGGGGTTTGGAAGGAAAGGAGACAGAGAGATACCTGTAGTCCTACTTCACCACTTGTGAAGCTTCCCCCTGCAGATGGGAACCAGGGACTTGAACCTGGGTCCTTATACACATACTATAATGAGTGAGCTTAACCAGATGCAGCACCACCTAGCCCCCTCTTTCCTTTTCAAATATCTTTTTTTTTCAACCAGAGCACTACTCAGCTATGGTTTATGGTGGTGCAAGGATTGAACCTAAGACTTTGGAGCCTCATAGCATGAGAGTCTCTTTGCATAACCATTATGTTATCTACCCCGACCCCCTCTTTCCTTCTTTGATTGACTTTCCCCTCTCAATTTCTCTCTGTCTCATCAAATAAATAAATAAACAATAAATAAGTGTGCACTCAACCAAGTGTACTACCACCCAGACTCTAAATAAATAGATAATATTATTTTAAAATTTTCCTGTACTTACTTGAAATCTGATACTCTAAATCCCTTATTCTTATTATACTTCTAGTTCTAGAACCAACCTAAAATAATTCTTCTACTTTTACTTCTTCTTTTTTAATTGGCATTCCCCTCAGATGCCAACACTTTAAACATTTAAAGACAACTATCACTGCTTCCTTGGTCTCTGAGCAAAAAATATCATTACTCTTAGCTTTTTCATATAAAAGCTTTCAAGGTCTCAACATCTCATGTCTTATTTTGAATGGTTTCAGATTTATTATCAGTTTCCTAAGATATAGAATCCATAAGTAGACACATACACTTAATATTTCCTGACTAAAGTAGCATTCAGTAATACCACCACCTCCTTGCAACTATATACTTTGCATATTTCAGTAACACAACTGAACTTCTTTCCAACAGCCACATCCCAATCTTAGGTCCCTTGTAGAAGGTATCGTGTAAGCTGTCTTCCTTGCATTAAAAAGGAGAGGGGCTGGCTGACAAAACAGTTCACTTGGATAATGCACGGCTTTGCCATTGCACTGCTTTGCCATGTGCATGGGCCAGGTTCAAGCCCAGCCCCTACCGCACTGATGGAAGTTTACCTGCTGTGGTCTCTCTCTCTCTCTCTCTCTTTCCCCTCTTCTTTATTTTCTATCTCTATCTTTAAAATAAAGTGAATAAATAAATACAAGGAGAAATTCAACATTTATGTCAAAATAGGAATATCTGAAAAGTCACAGAAGCGTTAAGAGAAACTAACTTCTACAAATGACAAAAAGCCTGCGATGTCTTATCTGTAAGTCTCCTTTTCATTAGCTGGCAATGGTTAACTTTACTATGAATTTTAATCTTATCACAATCTAAGTCAAATAAAAATATGGTTGATCGTCTTTCAATTACCTACAATTGATGCAAATGTCTGATCCTTTGAAAGACAGGTGGAATCTTCTTTTATAAAATTGCATAGACTAAAACTAATAATAGCATTGTGACATTTAACCAATATTAAGATTTGTGGGAATTCTCAAGGTTCTCTACCTATTTATGTGACACTCTAGTGTGTGTCTCCTGGGCTCCGACAGCTTCTGAATCCTTCTGGAGGGCTGATTAAACAGTGCAGGATGAGGGACATTCCAGATGGCAGACTCTCTGCCACAGCCATAGTAAAACTGAACTCTGAAATCCATAGAAGAGTTTTTTTTTAAAGCATGAATTCAAATTATCTTTGTAACTTCCAACACACACACACACACACACACCTAGGTGAGCAGTTATGATAGCTCTGTCCTTTCACTACTGAGCTATTTTGCACGGGGGGGGGGGGGGGGGTGCAAAACTTAAAAAAAAATAATTACTTCTGTAGAGTTCCTTAGAGGAACCTTGCAGGGATATATTTAGAGTTAAAAACGGATTCTTGAAAGATACTCTCACTTTATTCTTCTAAATTAATAGTAAATCAAGAAGATCATACTATATATTTTAAGTGTGCAAATGCTAGATATTAGAACTTGGACTTGAAAAGTTCAACAACATAATGGTTAACAGTTAAGCAAAAAAAAAAAAAAAAAAAACTTTCATGCCTGAGGCATCAAGGTCCCAAATTCAATCCCCAGCACCACCATAAGCCAGAGCTGAACAGTGTTCTGTTAAATTAAAATAATAATAATAAAAAGTTTGACACACACACAGAGAATCCCTAATCTCAATAAAATCTGAACACAGATTGGACAGTCTATGGCTCTTTGTAAAAAGGACTGGATTCTGAGTTAATTTTCCTCAGAAGCTCCTGATAGAGCAATATGCTAACAGCCAGGCACTAACTTGTTTGGTATATAACGGTGAGAGATTTCTTTGGGCTGAGCAAGGTGCTCAAGTCTTTCTGTCAGTTGAGCCTTCAGAGCCCCATGGGAAATAGGAAGAATTGGATCTTGATTTCCCCAGAACAGTTTTCTGTTAAAAAGCAGAAAATAAGTGGTTAGAAAATTAACTGCTGATGGACAATTTTTTTCTAAGATTGAACATCATTCATTTTTTCCATTTTATTAAAGGATTACTTGTTTACAGTATGGTTGCTGACATATGAGTACATCAATACCCAAAACCTTTTTCTTTCTTTCTTTCTTTTTTAGTATGATTTTTATTTTAATGAGAGGCATACAAAGAGAGAGACCAGAATACTGGTCAACACTGGCTTATGGTGGTGCTGGGGATTGAACCTGGGACCTCAGAGCCTCAGATATGACACACTTTTGCATAACCATTATACTGTTTCCCCACCACATATCAACCCCATTTCACATCCTCCCAACCTCTCCAGCCCCAGAGTCTTTTGCACTGGTGCAGAACACCTCATCCAGTTCAAGTTTCACTTTATGTTTAAGTTCCACCTATAAGTGAGATAATCTGGTGTTTTTCCATTTATTTTTTTACATATCTCATTTAATATACTTTCAAGTTCTTTTTTTTTTTTTTTGTCTCCAAGGCTATTGCTGGGGCTCATCGCCTACACTATGAGTCCACTGCTTCTAGAGACCATTTCCCCCATTTTGTTGCCCTTGTTGTAGTTGTTATTGTTGTTATATGCTTTCAAGTTCTATCCAAGATGAAGTAAAGGAGGTGACTTCATCATTTTTAACAGATAAGTAGTATTCCATTGTGTATATATACCACAACTTTCTTAGCCACTCCTCTGTTACTGGACATTATGGTTGTCCAGTAACATATTTTTAGAAAAATGTTACTCATTCACAAAAGACAAAGAGAAAATGAAAGCATTACCCTGGCAAATGTAACACAGGGATCAAACTCCAGGAGCTTTTTACCTCCTGGGCCACTGATGGACATTTTAGAAATGGCTCTTAAAAGCTTCTATACAGACTCTATTTCACACAAGACTCTATTTCACTCTATTTCTACGCATCAGAAACAGATAACCTAATAGAAATGAAAATAAGAATAAAATAACTTGTACGGTAGCGCAGTGGGTTAAGCACATGTGGCACAAAGTGCAAGGACCGGCTTAAAGATCCGGCTTCAAGCCCCCAGCTCCCCACCTGTAGGGGAGTTGCTTCACAAGTGGTGAAGCAGGTCTGCAGGTGTCTATCTTTCTCTCCCTCTGTCTTCCCCTCCTCTCTCCGTTTCTCTCTGTTCTATCTAACAACAACGACACCAATAACAACAATATCTACAACAATAAAACAAGGGTAACAAAAATGAAATAAATAAATATTTTAAAAATCTTTAAAAAAAATAACTTGTACCTACCATCATAAAGAGGCTGGCATATATAGTTCTGCTTCTGATATCATGTAATTAGCACTATCACCAGGACAATATAAAGTGGGGATGCCATGTATCTATACTGCATTCCTTACTCTCTACTAGGTTAAGCACTGTACTAAGCCCTCAGAAAATAGGATATTAACAGAGTAACGTTAAATAGCTACCATTTGTAAAGATCCCAGTTTGAGCCTCCGGCTCCCCACCTGCAGGGGAGTCGCTTTACAGGCAGTGAAGCAGGTATTCAGATGTCTTTCTCTCCCCCTCTCTGTCTTCCCCTCCTCTCTCCATGTCTCTCTGTCCTATCCAACAACAATGACATCAATAACAACAATAACTACTACAACAATAAAAAACAAGGACAACAAAAGGGAAAATAAATAAAATATATTTTAAAAAACAGTTGCCACTTGTGGAATAGCTCTTGTGTGCCAGGCTTAGGGCTGAGTGCTTTCCAGACATCAGAT
Organism: Erinaceus europaeus; assembly: GCF_950295315.1. Lineage (NCBI taxonomy): Eukaryota > Metazoa > Chordata > Mammalia > Eulipotyphla > Erinaceidae > Erinaceus > Erinaceus europaeus. Next base: position 142,157,958 of record NC_080164.1, read on the forward strand.
CACTGAGTATGAACATCTCTATGAAAAATGTTTGGTCGTGGTCTTGGATGGAGCTTGAAGAGATCACGTTAAGTGAGATAAGTCAGAAAGAGAAGGGTGAATATGGGATGGTCCCACTCATAGACAGAAGTTGAAAAGCAAGATCAGAAGGCAAAACACTAAGCAGAACTTGGACTGGAGTTGGTGTATTGCACCAAAGTAAAAGACTCTGGCATGAGGTGAGGGTCCAGTCCTGAAACATGATGGCAGAGAAGTACCTAGTGGGGGTTGAATTGTTATGTGGAAAACTGGGAAATGTTATGAATGTACAAACTATTGTATTTTACTGTTGACTATAAACCATTAATCTCCCAATAAAGAAATAAAAAAGAAAAGAAAAAGGTATGGTCATTGTGCTAGGGGTAGAGAGAAAAGAAGTTCAGAACTAAACTGAAAGGAGCTTCATGGAATAAAGTAAAAGACTGCCAGAAATGAGGCACAGCCCACATTAAGGCAACCGAGAGAAACTGGAATAATCAAGTGTTGGACAGCACGTAAATGGGCAGAAGAAGAAAGTCATGTTAGGAAGTAATTTTTTATTTATTTTTAAAAAAATATTTATTTATTAATGAGAAAGATAGGAGAGAGAAAGAGCCCAGCATCACTCTGTACATATGCTGCCAGGGATTGAACTCAAGACCTCATGCTTAAGACTCTAGTGCTTTATCCACCGGGCCACCTTCCGAGCCACATAACTTATTTATTTTTATAGAAACAGAGAGAAATTGAATTGAGAGGGGAGAGGAGATAGAGAAGGAGAGAGAGACACTTGCAGCAGTACTTCAGGATTTGTGATGCTTCTTACTCTGCAGGTGTGGACCAGAAGCATGAACCTGGGTCCTTGTGAATCATAACGTGCAAAATAACTAACATTGCTAGAATGGGTGGGCAAGGCGGAAAGAAGGCTTGAAGAACTGGCCAAGGATGCTAGAAAAAGATACCTGAGTAACCAGAGAGGTTCTGTTTTTCTTTAAACCTAAAACTACTCTTTAAAAGTAAAGTATATTCAAATGAATATGACAAAAATGTGTTATAAGTACACAAATGGATTACTACTCAGCTATAAGAAAGATGTGATTTTTGTCTTTTATTACAACATAGATGAAATTAGAGGAGATCATACCAAGGGAAAATAAGCCAGAAGAAAAGAGACAGATACCATTCACATCTGGGATTTGAGAAACAAAGCATGGGAGGGGCATTGAAGATAGGGTGAAACATCAGTAAACCCTTGGTCTCAATCTGCATATCTGAGGTCACTAAGAGGTAGGAGGTGAAGGAGAGAAGGGTCCCAATGCTCTAAAGTGGACAGAAATGACACCTTGGTGATAGGCTGGCTATACTATCACATATTTGGGAATGATGTGAAGTGTATTCCTGGACAATAACAGTCTTACTTTTTTCACTTTTTCATTAGTGATTTAATAGTGATTTATAAGAATAGAAGATAACAAGGCTATAGTTTTGTTTAAAATGCAAGCTGAAGGTAGAATGTCCTGGTGCACACTGGTTATCAAACCAGTTGCCTGTTAGAGACATCTGGGAGTCTTTCAACACCCCCAAGCCTAGGCTGCACTCCAGACTAAGTATAACAACACAGTTTCTGGTGATGGGACTCAGGCTTGCACCAGTTTTAAAGCCATCTGGATGATTTGAAATGTAGATGAATTAGAGAATCAACAACACAGAGTTAATCATCCATGCGTTAACTCACCTGGAAGACATAATATCCGCTCAGTGAATTCAGGTTAGCAGAGAAGTGACTGCACCTGCCTTTCTCAGGCTTAACAGATAATACTATTACTTACCTATTGAATGTAAAGAATACAATAATCACAGAGAAGTGGTGTGCCATGTTAAGTGCACACTGTAGTAAGTGCAAGGACCTGTGCAAGGATTCCAGTTTGATCCCACATGAGGGGTTCACTTTATAAGTAGTAATGTAGGTTTTCAGGTGTCTGTCTCTCTCTCCCTCTCTATCTTCCCCTTCCCTCTCAATTTCTCTCAGTCCTATCCAAAAAGTCGGGGGGGGGGGAGAAATAGCCATAGAAGCAGTGGATTTGCAGTGCAGGCACCGAGCTCCAGCAATAACCCTGGAGGAAAAACACACACACAAAAAAAAAAAAAGAAAGAGAGAGAAATAAAGGAAGAGAGAGAGAAAGAGAGGAAGAAAATGAAAGAGAGGGGGGGAGGAAGGAAGGAAGAATGGAAGAAAGAAAAAGAAAGAGCCAACACATACCTTGCAGGTGGGGACCAGGGGCTCAAACCTGGGTTCTTGTGCATTGTAACATGTGCACTCAACCAGGTGTGCCACCACCTGGCTCCCAATAGTCCTGTTCTTAAAACATATATGTACATGTCATTTATACTTCATAGCCATCTTGTCTACATATAGTTAGAAAATAGAAAAATGAAGTTTGCATAGGTTTTAGCGCTTATCTATGCTAATGTCATCCTAGTCATGCTTTCATTAAAATATCTGAGCTAAGTTGTTAATAAATATGTTTCTCAGTGGAAAAACATTGTCTTACCGATCAGGAAATCCCCACTGTTTTTTGGGCCTAGAAAGATGCTGAAGTCTCCTCCTAGAAAAAGAGCTACAAATACCAGTTGATTAATTAAAAGAGAACATTTAACAAATACGTTTATATCATATCTGCTACTCCAACATATCATCTGAGGGAGATTAATCTCAGCCCTATTGATTTGATTTTTTTAAAAATATTTATTCCCTTTTTGTTGCCCTTGTTTTATTGTTGTAGTTATTATTGTTATTATTGATGTCATCGTTGTAGGATAGGACAGAGAGAAATGAAGAGAGGAGGGGAAAACAGAGAGGGGGAGAGAAAGATAGACACCTGCAGACCTGCTTCACTACTTGTGAGGCTATTCTTCTGCAGGTGGAGAGCCGGGGCTCGGGCCGAGATCCTTGCACTGGTTCTTGCGCTTGGCACCACCTGCGCTTAACCCGCTGCACTAACACCCAACTCCCCCTATTGATTTGATTTTTCAAAGTATTAACCTGGGGAGATGGCATAAAGGTTATGTAATAGACTTTCATGCCTGAGCCTCTGAAGTCCCAGGTTTAATCCCCGGCACCACTATAAACCAGTGATGAGCAATGTCCTAGGTTTTCACTCTCTGTATTGCCCTCATTTATACATATACATATATATTTGTGAAATATTTAAAAAGTTGAAAATAGGGGGTCAGGCGGTGGTGCAGTGGGTTAAGTGCATGTGGCGCAAAGCTCAAGGACTGGCGTAAGGATCCCGGTTCCAGCCCCCGGCTCCCCACCTGCAGGGGAGTCGCTTCACAGGCGGCAAAGCAGGTCTACAGGTGTGTATCTTTCTCTCCCCCTCTCTGTCTTCCCCTCCTCTCTCTATTTCTCTCTGTCCTATCCAACAACGAACAACACAACGAGGCTACAATAACAAGGGCAAAAAAGGGGGTGGAAATGGCCTCCAAGAGCGGTGGATTCGTGGTGCAGGCATTGAACTCAGGACTCCATCACTGCACCACCTCCTGGGTGGCAAGGATTATAATCTTAAATAGAACAATCAAAAAGGCATATGCAATTTTTGTTTTAAAGAGAGAGAGACAGAGTAAAATAGACCATAGAATGGAAGCTTCCTCCAGTGCAGCGAGGGCATGGATCAAACTTGGGTTGCACACACGGAAAAAAAAAAAAAAAAAAAGGGAGTCGGGGAGTAGCGCAGCGAGTTAAGCGCAGGTGGCGCAAAGCACAAGGACCGGTGTAAGGATCCCGGTTCAAGCCCCCAGCTCCCCACCTGCAGGGGAGTTGTTTCACAAGCGGTGAAGCAGGTCTGCAGGTGTCTATCTTTCTCTCCCCCTCTCTGTCTTCCCCTTCTCTCTCCGTTTCTCTCTGTCCTATCCAACAACAATGACATCAATGATGACTACAACAATAAAAAAAAAAAACAGCAAGGGCAACAAAAGGGAATAAAATAAATAATAAAAATATATATATATTTTAAAAAGTACTATCCAATTGAGTTATTTCATTATATTTGAACAATGACTAACTGTACAAATTTTTCAGAGATGAACCATCCCATTCTGTTAATAATGATGAGAGTAAAGGTCCTGGGGCAGAAGCTATGCCTATATGTTTAAAAAATAGCAGGAATAGGGAGTCGGGCTGTAGCACAGCGGGTTAAGCGCAGGTGGCGCTAAGCTCAAGGACCGGCATCAAGATCCCGGTTCGAGCCCCCGGCTCCCCACCTGCAGGCAGGTCCCTTCACAGGCGGTGAAGCAGGTCTGCAGGTGTCTGTCTTTCTCTCCCCCTCTCTGTCTTCCCCTCCTCTCTCCATTTCTCTCTGTCCTATCCAACAACAACGACATCAATAATAACTACAACAATAAAACAACAAGGGCAACAAAAGGGAATAAATAAATAAAAGAAAAGAAAAAAGAAAAAAAATAGCAGGAAGACACGGTGTTTATACTCATCTATAAATAAAAATAATTATATCCATCTCAAGGGCTCCTGTGCTCAGCAAGCATGGAGTGAGTACTCAGTAAATGTTAACACCTAGCATGATACCTTTATGTAATTGTTCAGTAATGCCAATTTAATTAAATTGGTAATGAGTTTTTGAAAATATAAACTTGGTTTGGTGCCAGGAGACGGCTCACCCAGTAAAGTGCAAACTTTACCATGTGCAATGACCCAGGTTCGAACCCCTCGCACCACAGGGGAGCTCCATGCACAGGGGAGGTTTTCACGAGCGATGGAACAAGGCTGTGGTGTCTGCTTCTCTCGCTCTGTTTCTCTATAAGACTGAAAGGAAAAAAGAAAAAAAAAAAAGAGAGAGAGAGAGAGTCCACAAGGAGTGGTGGAATCACACAGGTATAAATCCCCAGCAAAGCACTGTGGATAAAAATAAATAAATAACATATAAACTTGGAAAATGTTTTGTCTGATTTGAGAATTCTAGTTGTTGCCTTTTTCTCTTTATCTCTGGCTTGAACACTTTGCTTCCAGTTACTGGATGGTTTCACTAATATGTGAAATATGAATACTAAAGCAAACAAATTTGATCTGTCAAAGAAAATCCCTGGACCATCAGTAAACCAGAGAAAGTGATACATTTGAGATCATTTACCTTTCAAATAGGTTGCCAAGTGAAATACATGTTTGAAAGTGGCAGGCATAGGGAGTCAGGCGGTAGCACAGTGGGTTAAGCGCACGTGGCACAAAGCACACGGACCAGTTTAAGGATCCTGGTTCGAGCCCCCGGCTCCCCACCTGCAGGGGAGTCGCTTCACAGGCGGTGAAGTAGGTCTGCAGGTGTCTGTCTTTCCCCTTCTCTGTCTTCCTCTCCTCTCTCCATTTCTCTCTGTCCTATCCAACAATAATGACAGAGATAAAAACAATAATAATAACTACAACAACGATAAAACAACCAGGGCAACAAAAGGGGAAAAAATAGCCTCCAGGAGCAGTGGATTCATGGTTCAGGCACCGAGCCTCAGTAATAACCCTGGAGGCAAAAAAAAAAAAAGAGAGAGAGAGAAAAGAAAATGGTGGGTATAGTACTCCATTTCCACACTCTTTCTTTCCCTGTGCCTCAGACTTAGGACTTTTCTAACTTTCCCTTTCCTACTACACGAATCCATCTGCGTTTCATCACTCAGGACTATGCTGCTTAATTCAAAAGCTCCCAGTCTGAAGTCCCAAATACTCAAGGAACCTATGAAAAAGTAATCAGAGTCTACAACCTTGCTCTCAATTACTGAATAGTTTCAACCATATGTGGGATATAGATAACTAGCACAAACTTTCAGAAAAGAATGATAACCAAACTGACTGTTAGACACTATGAAAATTGTAGTGGCTATTGGAAAGAACTATAAAAGAATAGAGGGATGTGGTTGGTAGTGAGTTCTATTTGGTTAGTGGTAGAGGAATTCTGGTGGTGGGTGTGGTGAGTTGTAAACACACTTATAGAGATGTGAAACTATGTTCCTAGAATCATGTATTTGTGAATCAATGTTGAATCACTAAATTTTTTAAATTAATAGCAAAGTTTGTTTGTGAACAATTATAGTCTTTCAGAACATGAGATTGTGTTGTGAATAGAAATCATCAAAAAGATTCATGGGAGGTGAACTCTGTGGAATCTGTTATAATCAATATGACATAACCCCCATGTCATGCCTGCTAACACCTAGAAACAATGAACATACTGTTCACTACCCGGAATAAAGTCTACATCTTAATTAAACAGAAGGAAGGCCTGCCATGCAGGTATCACATCACCTCTTCTGAGAGAGCCTTTGCCAACTTTCCAGGGAGGGTGACTAGGTAGAGAGAGAAAGCCATAGTTGTAGACAAAACGTCTTATTATACATTAATTTTTTCACATAAGTTAATTTCTCCTTTCTGTCATCACCTCTAAGTCAAGATTTCCCTAGGTACCTTTTCTTCACAGCTAAAATAATGAGTTTTTTAAAGTATCATTTTATACATGATGGTTGACTGTTCCCCGGTTTACTCTGTAGATACTTAAATTGGATTGTTATTTCAATTGGCAATAATCTCATTAACATTTGCTAATTCTGTGTGAAGGTCTGTCTAGCTAATACCACTCTTTTTCATGAAGTATTGTGTATTCATGAAGTATTGTATATTATGTTACTATGGCTACATCGCCAACCTAAATCTCTTCATCTTAATATAGCCTTCCCTTCTCTTGCAAGTATTGCATTACCTCACAATGTCTAGTCATTAGCCTATGAAGAAACAAAAGAGTGTAGCTGAAGGATTTTTTTTAACTTCTTTATTAAGGCATTAATGTTTTACAGTCAACAGTAAATACAATAGTTTCTACATGCATAACACTTCCCAATTTTCCACACAACAGTACAACCCCCACTAGTGCTCCAGGACCTGAACCTTCCCCCTACCCCACACCAGAGTCTTTTACTTTGGTGCAATACACCAACTCCAGTCCAGGTTCTGCTTAGTGTTTTCCCTTTGGATCTTGTTTGTCAACTTCTGCCTATGACCATCCCATATTCACCCTTCTCTTTCTGACTTATCTCACTTAACATGATTCCTTCAAGCTCCATCCAAGATGGGCTGAAAATGGTGAAATAACTATTTTTAATAGCTGACTAGTATTTCATTGTGTACATATACCACAACTTACTCAGTCTATCTATCCTTGGACACCTGGGTTACTTCTAGGTTTTGGCTATTACAAATTGTGCTGCTATGAATATAGATACACACAAATCTTTTTGGATGGATATATTTGATTCCTTAGGATATATCCCCAGGAGAGGAGTTGCCTGATCATAGGGTAGGTCCATTTCTAACCTTCTGAGAGTTCTCCAGACTGTTCTCCACATTCCCACCAGTAGGGCAGGACGGTTCCTTTGTCCCCACAACCTCTTCAGCATTTGTTGCTGCTACCTTTTCTGATGTATGATATTCTCACAGGAGTGAAGTGGTATCTCATTGTTGTCTTTATTTACATTTCTCTGACAATCAATGCCTTGGAGCATTTTTTCATATATTTGTCAGTATTTCAGATCTCTTCTATGATGAATATTCTATTCATAACCCTTCCCCATTTTTGGATGGGGTCATTTGTTTTCTTGTTATTGAGTTTGGTGAGTTCTTTATATATTTTGGTTATTAGCCTCTTATCTGATGCAGTTGAAAGATTTGTAATGCATGAAGGCGTGTGTGTGTGTGTGTGTGTGTGTGTGTGTGTGTGTGTGTGTGTGTGTGTTTTAATAGGTATCACATTGTTATTCCATATCTTCACTGATAATTAGCTCTCCATAGTTAGTCACTACCCAAGAACATTTTGAAATCTTTACCTTCGGTGCAGAGCAATAAACACACATTTATATATCAACAATTACAGAAATGATTTCAAGTCTGAATTAATGAAACAGTTGAAACAATTTTTGTATTAAACGAAAATATATTGAACTATTTTTCTTAGATTCTGAAAAATATGTTCATTCAAATAGTGAAGTATACCATATCTGTTCCACAAGATTATTTTAGTGATGGAGACAGGGACAGATGATGCAGTTAGCACAAATTCTTCATAGAATCAAACCTAATTCAGCAATCAAAAGCAAGTAGTACTATATGGGCTGTCAGAAAAGTTGTGATTTTTTGCATAGGAAAGCAGAAAAAATATGTCATCACTTTTCTGACAACCCAATAATAGCATATATATATTTATATATATATGTTTTTAAAGAAAAACACTTTATTCATAATTTTTGTGGCTATGAGCACAAGCTAGGCATAACTATCTCACCATCTATTTAGCTAAAGAAGAGTTTGCTCATTTGGCATGCATTTTCTTGAAGTAAAGTAATAGTTTAAGTCGATAAACGTTAGTTCTATGAACTCCATGACTCAGCCACCACACAAACTTGGGAAAGTGACACAATTTCTCTGAATTTATTTTTCTCTCAGTAAAAATTAGTTAATTTCCTCTCCTGGGGCTATATCCTAAGGAATCAAACAAACCCATCCAAAAAGATCTGTGTGTATCTATATTCATAGCAGCACAGTTTGTAATAGCCAAAACCTGGAAGCAACCCAGGTGTCCAAGGACAGATGAGTGGCTGAGTAAGTTGTGGTATATATACACAGCGGAATACTACTCAGCTGTTAAAAATGGTGATTTACCTTTTTCACCCCATCTTGGATGGAGCTTGAAGAAATCCTGTTAAGTGAGGTAAGTCAGAAAGAGAAGGATGAATATGGGATGATCTCACTCTTAGGCAGAAGTTGAAAAACAAGATCCGAGGGAAAACACTAAGCAGAACTTGGACTGGGGTTGGTGTATTGCACCAAAGTAAAAGACTCTGGTGTGGGGGGAAGGGTGTAGGTCCCGGAGCATGATGGCAGAGGAGGACCTAGCGGGGGCTGCATTATTATGTGGAAAACTGGGAAATGTTATGCATGTACAAAATACTGTATTTTACTGTTGACTATAGGCCATTAATTGCCCAATATAATAAGTTTTTTAATTAATTTTTATCTGTCCTATCTCCTCAGAATTTTTAGAATGAAGGGGAAAAAAGCTATAAGAAATTACATATAGGGGCCAGGTGGTAGCGCACTTGGTTGAGTGCACATGTTATAATGCTATAAAGGACCCAAGTTTGAGCCCTTGCCGCCCCCACCTGCAGGGGGAAAGCTTTGCAAGTGGTGAAGCAGAGCTGCAGGTGTCTCTCTATCTCTCTCACTCTCTATCTCCTCCTATCCTCTCAATATCTAGCTGTATCTATCCAATAAATAAATAAAGATATTTTTTTTAAAAATTAAAGACATTACATAAATAAAGTATCAATGTTCACTGACTGAAAGAGGAGGGGGGAAGCAACTAGAAACCACAACAAATAGAAAATGCATAGTAAGTCTAAATAGTGACAATAAATCTAAATGGAATAAATAACAAATATGTATAGTTTTAACTCATTTCAAGAATGGATGAAAAGCAAAATCTAGAGTTACTGCTTCCCATCTGTATGAACTATTAATATGAATGCTTGTTTTTTTCCACTTTAATAGTGCTATTGTTACCTCTTCTACCTCTTATAAGAACAAGCTTTTTTTTCAGGAAACATTTTGTGCATTGCATGTATACACACACCTTTTAAATAAGCATTGAAATTCCATTAGCTATGACACTTAAAGCTAGGAAAGACTGGGATATACTAAACCTAGAGTTTAATGTAATCTGTGATATGAAATCACCAACATGAAATTCTAAACTCATTAAACACTCAGACTTAGTATGTAATAGACTTAGTATTTAGCAAACAAGTGAAACAGTGAATATAAGGAGAATTCTTATACATAAGTTTTCTTTCCCATCTCACTTATTTACTTTTAATTTTTTATATGTGTTTGTTTTTAGTGAAAAGCAGAGAGAATGAGAAAGACTATAGCATAGGAATTTCCTTCGGTGTGGTGGAAGCCAGTTCAAATCTGGGTCACACATGGCAAAGCAACACACTATCCAAGTGAGGTACCTTGCTGGCCTCAAAATATTTATTTTTGAATGAGAAAGAGAGAGGGAGAAGAACTAGACTGTCACTCTGACATATGTGTTTCCAGGCAGTGAACTCAGGACCTACATTTGAGAGTCCCAACACTTTATCTACTCTGTTATCTCACAGGCCACTGCCACCCCATCTCACTTTGTAATCACTTTGTCTCTCTCCTTTTCCTGTAGGAATTGTCACTGGAAAGTAGCATGTGAAAAGGGCAAAGCATAAGAATCTCCTCATAACTTTATAGTAGGCTTTCACTTCAAATGCCCAGATTGATTACACCCCATGCAGCTAGGCTGGCCCACTAGCTTCAGTCTGGGAATAGAATACTGGGAATATAACTGTAGACTTGCCTTTTTCTTATAAAATCAAAACGATCCACATCTGCAAAAAAAAAAAAAATTAGACTCAATAGGAATCAGAGACAGCATCACAAGTCAAACAAAGTTAAGAAAATCAAGTGCTGGGGGTCGGGTGGTAGCAGCGGGTTAAGTGCACATGGCACAAAGCACAAGGACCCCAGTTCGAACCCACGGGTCCCCACCTGCAGGGGGTAGCTTCACAGGTGGTGAAGCAGGTCTGCAGGTGTCTATCTTTCTCTACCCCTGTCTGTCTTCCCCTCCTGTCTCCATTTCTTTCTGTCCTATCCAACAACGATGACATCAATAACAACAACAATAATAACTACAGCAACGTAAAAAAAACAAGGGCAACTAAAGGGGAAAAAATAGTCTCCAGGAGCAGGCACCCAAGCCCCAGCAACAACCCTGGAAGCAAAAAAAAAAAAAAAAACAAGTGCTTAAGGGAATGGACAAATCAAAAGTGTCAACCATGTGTCAAAATAAGCCACAGGTAAATCAAGTAGTTATTTTTTTAATGAATTAGAACAAAAATAAGTATATATATATTTACTCATTGTGTTTCAATCTCTTAGAGATAAAAGTGACAAAAGATATAGAGGTAAACAATAGAGTAAAATGTTTTAAACAAAAACTTGCATGTTAAAAAATAAAACTTGAAGAAGTAAAAACTTATAAACTATTTTGCAATGAATGATAGAATACTTAATATTGTCTTAATATCTGAATAGTATATAATATTAATTGAGATAAACAGTAAGGCAGATATCAAAAATTAAATAGAATAGGAACTAAATTCATATATGAAGGCATATGAAAAACAAATAAGTGTAATATCAAACTTGTATGTAATAAAAACAAGGGTTTGTGAACTTTAAAATTAGCAAAACAAAATTGCAAAGAATGATATTTGAAGGGTAATGTTGTGAACTTTTGATGGAAATGAGCAAATTTTCTGAAAAATAGTTTGACAGTATGAATCAGCAATGTCTACACTCCCAAATTCAATTGTACTTCTAGAAGTATTCTCTAGAGGAAAAAAAATCCAAGTATGGGCAAAGATTTATGCACAAAATGTTTATTGTGGTGCCTTTAACAGTGAAAAATTAAATACACCTGAAAGGACCAAAATAGAAGAAATGAGTAAGTAAATTATAAACCATTTTTAGAACAGTTTATTTATCAACTTATTTATTTTTGCCAATGATATAGCTTGCCTGGGAGGGTGTCTACTTTGCCATTAAACAACTCAGGTTTCAGCTTCTTCCCAACACATGAGAGACCACAGCCATGGGAGAATCTTCAGTATTGTCCTCTCTCTCTCTCTTCCTCTATCTGAACAAGTAGGCCTGGAGCAGTGAAGCCCCAGCAACAACAACAAAAATGGAGTCTTTCTTTAATGTGGGGAAGTGTAGATTACCACATAGACCAAACTCTTCAAAGATTATAATAGGCTTCATAGTAAATTATTCTAGGCAGTCTCTTCTTGGGAGCTTTTAGTCACATCTAAGAGTTCTGAAATAACATTTCCTATGACCTGCAGAATTTGAGATAAACGAAGCTGGAAGAGCTCTGGCACCAGACAGACTTCTCAAACCCCAGCTTTATTGTTTAATCAGCAGAATGATATTGGGCAATTCACGTCTCTGATTATCAGTTTCCAGATCATAGATCCTAGAAACCTATAGAATTTGTAAGTAAAAGCAACCTCAATAAAAATTAAAAAAAAAAAGGAAATGGGGTCAGTACATGCCTTAGTAGGTAAAAGCATATGCTTCACCTTGTATGAGTCCCTTTATGTGCTTGAATTTGATTTTGTAGCCCACAAACCTCCTAAGGTTGCATTCTGGAGCTAACTGGGATGATCTAGCCCTGTGGTGGAGAAGAAGGCTGCCATCTACTGGGAGGAAGCAAGATTTCTCTCTCTCTCTCTTTCTTTTTTTTTTTTTTTTTGGTTTACACCTGAGTTTCACTGCCCTGGGCTGGCAGATATTCTTTTTTAATTATAGGTGGCATTTAAGAAATAAAGTGAGAAAAAGGAAGCAAGGGGGAAAACTTGGACTGGGTGAGGTGTATTGCATCAAAACAAAGGCCTAGAGAGAGAGAGTTGGGGAGGGCATCAGGTCTCCAGCACACAGTAAAGAGAAGTGGGCTGGTGATAGGAGTGGTGTGCCGACACTAATCACGGGGAAATAAACTGTGCTCGTGTATCAACTATTATTTTCCCCCAATAAATGTGATTGGGAAAGGAGAGATGAGAAAAAGAAGAAACAGGAAGACCCACAGCACAGAAGATTCCTCCCATGCGTTGGGAGCAGCACTTAAAACGGAGTAACGTGCATGACAGGGGAGATGCTCTATCCAGGTGGGATATCTTGTAGGCCCAAAAGCATGATTAAAAAATATGTTCTCTGAGACCAGAAGGGTGGCATAGTGGATAAAGCATTGAACTCTGCAGCATGAGGTCCCAAGTTTGAACCTTGGCATTGCATGTACCAGAGTGATGCTCTGGTTCTCTCTCTTCTCTTCTGTCTCTCTCATTAATAAATAAATCTTTTTTTAAAAATCTGTTCTCATGTGACCTGGGAGGTGACATAATGGATAAAGTGTTGGACTCTTGAGCATAATGTCTCAAGTTTAATCTCTGGCAGTACATTTCTTAGAGTGATGTTTTGGTTCTCTCTCCTCCTCTCTCATTAATTAACTAGTTAGTTAATTAATTAAAGTCTATTTTTTCCTGATGGTGATTCAGGTCACCCTTCAATAGCAGTACTCATTGGAGGAAGAAAAAAAGAATTTTTGCAACAATAATACGGATAAACTATCTAAGTAGAATTATTCTCCACCTTGCCCTCGGGCCTGCCTTCTAAGAAACTTGTGTTTGAGTGGTTCAGCTTCTAATCTTTGGTTGTGCTGAGTGAGATACAGCTGACTTAGAGAAAAAATACAGGGAGTACTCTCAGAACAGACCTCAGGGACACAAGAAGAGAGAAGTTACCTGGAGTCTGGGAGGGATAGGAAGTGTTCAGGCTTGGGAGTGGGTATCTGTCCTGGGAATGAGGCCTTGAGAAGAGAAATGCCTCAAGAGTATTTTTTTAATGTTTTTTAACATTCCCTTTTGTTGTCCTTGTTTTATTGTTGTTATAGTTATTATTGGTGTCATCGTTGTTGGATAGGACAGAGAGAAGTGGAGAGAGGAGGGGAAGACAGAGGAGGGGAGAGAAAGATAGACACCTGCAGACCTGCTTCACCGCCTGTGAAGCGACTCCCCCACGGGTGGGGAGCCGGGGGCTGGAACCGGGATCCTTATGCCAGTCCTCGGGCTTTGCGCCTGTGCGATTAACCCGCTGCTGTACCGCCTGATTCCCTCCTTAAGAGTATTTTAGCAGGTTATGCTCTGTGGCATTATTCTCTTTAAGCTCATAATATTTCAAGGTTTTTTTGAAGTAAATTCATGCATATTTTAGTTGTATTACAGTTTTAAAGTTTAGTCTTAAGTCAGTCCATTTCTATTCTGAGCCTGACTACATAAACACTGAATACCCTTTGATAAATTAATCTATATGATCTATTGTTGTTGTTCACTTTTTTAATTTAAAAAAAATTTATTAGTGATTTAATATTGATCTACAAAATTATGAGATAACAGAGGTTATTCACTTTTTTAATTATCTTTATTGGATAGAGACAGACAGAAATTGAGAGGGTAGGGGGGATAGAGATGGAGAGAGACAGAAAGACACCTGCAGCTCTACTTCACCACTTGCAAAGCCTTCCCCCTGCAAGTGGGGACCGGGGGCTGGAACCCCGGTCCTTGCGCACTGCGACATGTGCGCTCAACCAGGTGTGCCACCACCCGGCCCCTTAGTGTTCACTTTTTATGGTTTCTTTCTTAGATCCAGCTCGCTACTCCCATGTTCCCCACTACCTGAACACAGAGTCATTTTGAAACTAGTAAATAACAAAAGTGGTTGGGACTGAGCAGTGACACACCTAGTAAAACACATACACCCCTGCGGCTACAGACAGACTATGACCCACATAGTCAATGACTGCCACCTCTCCAGATTCAAAGGAGGTCTCGAAACTTTACATCAGTCTCAACCTGATGCTGTTGACTGGCTACAGAAGAAGGGCAAACGCTAGAAGAAGACTACAGTGCATGAGGACCTGGGTTCAGGCTCCTGGTCTCCACCTGCAGGAGAGAAGCTTTACAACTGGTAAAAGAGTACTACAGATATCTCTCTGTCTCCCCTTCCATTTCAGTTTCTCTGTCTCTAACCAATAAATGAATAAATAAGACATTTTAAAAATTCTGCTCGGTAAGTTTTCCTTCCATATTTTCACACTTGTTTGGGATCTCGTTTCTTTTAAATCAGTTCCCTAAAGCCTTTTATTCTAAAGATTTATTTATTAGGGCTGGGTGGTAGCGCACCTGGCTAAGTGGACACAGTTCCATGTGCAAAGACCTAGGTTCAAGTTCAAGTCTCTGATTCCCACCTACAGTGGGGAAGTTCCACAAGCAGTAAAGCAGTGTTGCAGGTGAGTTTCTTTGTCTCTCTCTTTGTCTCCCTTTCCCCTCTCAATTTTTCTGTCTCGATCCAATAACAATTTTTAAAATTAAAAAATAATACCATATCATAAATAGTGGAATCTTTTTATTCTTTTTCACTAAAGAGAGAGAGAGCAGCCTTCCTCTCTCTTTTTTTCAGGGGTCTGCATGCCTACATGGCTTGTACTTTCTTCCCTTTGTCTGACCTTACTTCCTCCCAATAAATGTTCATCTCCTTGAAACATGAAGAAAAAAAAAAAGCAGAAGAGTGGAAGTGGTAAGGAAGACTTTGGGGGGGTTGCTTGTTGATTTTTCAATAAATGTGATTGTTACATGTCCAGGTGCTGATGAGAATGATCCGTAGAGTGAAGTAATAGTGTACAGGAAAGGATGAAGCTAATTATAGGAATAAGATTAAAGAGGAGTCAGGCGGTGGCCACCTGGTTAAATGCACACACTACAGGGCACAAGGACCTGGGTTCAAGTCCCTGGTCCCCACCTGCCAAGGGAAATCTTCACAGGTGGTAAAGTAATGTTGCAGGTGTCTATCTCTCTCCCTTTCCCTCTCCCTCTCTAGCTCCCCTCCCCATCTCAATTTCTGTTTCTATCTAATAAAAAAAACTTTAATATTAAGGGAGGTGGGCGGTAGCACAACGGGTTAAATGCACATGGCTCTAAGCGCAAGGGCCAGCATAAGGGTTCGGTTTGAACCCCCAGCTCCCCACCTGCAGTGGATCACTTCGCAAGCTATGAAGCATATCTGCAGGTGTCCATCTTTCTCTCCTCCTGTCTTCCATCCTCTCTCGATTTTTCTCTTTCTTATCCAGCAAAAACAACAGCTATGACAAAAATAACAATAACAACTACAACAAGGGCAACAAAATGGGGGAAATAGCCTCCAGGAGCAGTGGATTCGTAATGTAGGCACCGAGCCCCAGCGATAACCCTGGAGGCAAAATAAAAGGATATTAAAGAAACAATCCAACATGCAGGCTGAGTGACCTTTGATAGGAAAAAGTGCAGTTCATTCACTATTTATAGGATAAAAAAGATGGGGAATATATGTATACATGCTTGGTAGATTTCATGTTGAAAAATGAATTCACTTGAGGAATTTAGTTTTATTGCTAAGCACCATCCAAGAGTCCACTTGAAATTCAAGGTCATGAACTTGAAGATCAGTCAGCATAGTTGTTTGTCTCTTGTCACTGTCTGTTTTTCAAGGGCAGGCAAGAATTTTTTTTTTTAAGTTTTATTAATTTGTTAGTGAGAGAGAACCTGTAACAAGACAGGAGTTAGTAATTATTGTTGAATGAAAGACCTCTCCCCTCAGCTCTGGGATGCCAGGAATTGAACTCAGGAGCTCTTACTTGGGAATTTAAGGTTTTCACCACTGCACCACTTCCAGGGCTCCCAAAATGTGATTTAACCAGACAATAATGTCAGAGAAAGAGGCAAGACAGAAAAGGAATTTTGAGAGTGATTCCAATGAGGAATCATAAACTATAAAGTAAGAGAGACAG
Source organism: Erinaceus europaeus (assembly GCF_950295315.1). Taxonomy (NCBI): domain Eukaryota; kingdom Metazoa; phylum Chordata; class Mammalia; order Eulipotyphla; family Erinaceidae; genus Erinaceus; species Erinaceus europaeus. The sequence goes on from NC_080164.1 coordinate 142,174,493, forward strand.
AGAAGGACATAGGCAGTGATAAATAGTGAAAGGTTAGTAACATCGGTGAAATAGAGGTCCCTTTGAAGCTGAAGACTGGATGAAGGAACACAGAGTGGAGTGAGCTGCAAAGATCAGATAGGGTTAGAATGCTTGAGACAGTTTGGAAATGGTACAATAATTGACATTATCAAAGACTAAAGTAGTGGGTGACTAAAATGGAGTGAGGGTCAAGATTGTTCAACATAAGGAAGTCAGATAATTGGGGGCCAGGAGGTAGCACAGAGGTTAAGTGCAAAGACCAGCGCAAGGATCCCAGTGAAATCCCAGTTAGAGCCCCCGGCTCCCCACCTGCAGAGAAATCGTTTCACAAGTGGTGAAGTAGGTCTGCAGGTGCCTTTCTCTGCCCCTCTTTGTCTTCCCCTCCTTTCTTGATTTCTCTCTGTCCTATCCAACAGCAACAGCAATGACAACAAGAGCAATAATAATAACAAGTCAGATAATTAAGAAACCTAGTGGATCATCCATATGGATACTGAAATTTCCATATGTGATGACAGGTTTGCTGGAGCAGGAAAAGCCAATGTGTGAGAGCAATTTCAGTGGAGTGGAAAGAAAAGAAGCCTAACTTGGAGGTTGAGGAGAGAACGATAGGTGAGAAATGGGGTCAGTTTTGAAAAAGAACAGGGAAATTGTGGTGGATAACTGGAGATGGAAGTCTGAAGAAGACATGGAGTCAAGGTTTATTGCAAGATGTAGATTCTCCTGGGAGTAAAGGGAGAAACATGCTGTAGGGAAGATAACTGACGAGACAAAGTTTTCTGGGAGACAAGAGTGGAATACAAAGCACAAGTAGAAGATTTTGCTTTTCATGGAGAGAGACAAACTGTCTCACTGAAATATGAGAAAATCCAGAATCCATGGGTGAATGCTGGGTGGCAAGAAAACAAAGGAGTTTGTGACTGATTGCTTTTACTTCTCAATCAATTGTTATCCTCCAGGAGATAGCATAGTGGTTATGTAAAAGACTTTTCGTGCCTGAGAGTCTGAGGTTTCAGTTCAATCTCTGACACCACAATGAGCCAGAGTTGAGCAGTGCTCTGGTTAAATAAAGAAAAAGTGAATATTGTGAAACAATCTGCAGGACTGTTTGGAGGTCAAAGGTCTGATGGATGCCTTACAGAAAGTAAAAAAGCATTTTAGTTATTTCAGAGACTGGAAAAACTAGGTAAACAGAATGGATTAGTTAGGTAGTTTTGTTACTACAACTACATGAGTACTACCTCTGTCCAAACACAAGAACACCCTTCACTTCCTCTTTTCAGTTGGGAAGAAAGACAACCATGCAATACAAATTCTTAAGTGTCACAGCAGAGGTAAAATTCAAACTGGCAATCAAAAATCACGTATTGACTAACTGCACAAAACAATTAAAAGAGTTTCAAAAAGATGACCATGGATAATCAAGGGCAGCTCAGAAGTTATCTGGTAGAGAGGAAAGAGATCCCGTTTCTCTCTTCACCCAAGGGTCTCAATTTCCTGCCAGAGTCCTGAGCTTTGAAAAGACTGCAAAGCAGTGGGTAAATGACAGTCACCTGCCTTTAAAATACAACGAGGGGCCGACTAGTGGCGCATTTCATTGATTGCCTATGCACAGGGGCCCAGGTTAAAAGTTTCCAGAGAGGTGAAACAATGCTGTAGCTCTCTCCTTCCCTCCCTCCGTCCTCTCCTCCCCTCAATTTTTCTGTTTTATCAAATTAAAATAAGTAAACAAAACAAAAGACAGTAAGCTTTTAACAAACAAAACTTCACATTAGAACCCCCAGCTTTAGATGGGTCGGAGTTGCTTGATACCTTTTAAGGGCCCCAACACCTACCGCTCAGAGACTCTATCTCAGGCGGCAATTTGGTCACCAGAGGTGGGGAGATCGTCACAATAGCGTGAGCAGCCACCTGGGTTTCTTGGGACTTGCGGACAGCACCACGCGCCCTGGTCTTGTGAGGCTCTCGGGTTATATTTTGCTCAGAGGGCACGTGGGGCTCGTAGTCTTCAGCCAAGGACCTATCGGGCTCCAAGGGTTTTTTGGGCTCGTAGATGGTATGGTAGGACCCTTGGGACTTGTGGGGCTCGTGGGGCTCGTGGGGCTCGTCGGGCTCGTCGGGCTCGTGGGGCTCGTCGGGCTCGTGGGGCTCGTGGGCCTCGTGGGCCTTGTAGGGCTCGTAGGGCTCGTAGGGCTCATAGGGATCGTAGGGACCGTAGATTGCATCAAAGGACCTATGGGGCTTGAAAGGCTTATAGGGTACATCGTAGGGCCTGTGAGGCTCGTAGGATGCTTGGGGTTCGTAGGGCACTAAGGGTTTGTAGGGTGCTTGCGGTTCGTAGGGTGCTTGTGGTTCGTAGGGTGCTTGTTTGTAGCGTGCTTGTGGTTCGTAGCGTGCTTGTGGTTCGTAGTGTGCTTGGGGTTCGTAGGACGAGTAGAGCTTGCGGGGGCTCTGGGGCGCATGAAGCTCATAAGTTATATAGGTCTTGAAGGTCTTGTCAGACGTTGGGTGGTCGGACTCAGTTCGCGGACGCTGCTGCTCGGACATCCTTTGCTCCTTCCGATCGTGCACGTTGAGGATCCTGCTGACACCCGGCGACTGGAAGCCCTTACTGCAAACCACCGTGTCAGGGTCAACGTGCCAAACCCATCAGACGGCAGGGATGAATCCAACAGCTAGCTGCTAAGTCTCTCTTGCTGCCTACGGGTTGTCGCTGCGCAAGCCACCCACCCGCTTGTGACTGCGAGCGTCCAGTGTGATGCGGGCAGCGATGGTGAGGACGCCCGCGCCCTGCCCTGGGACCCCGGGCAGCCTCCACACCCAGCCTCGGGTGCCCCGCCCCTCCTCCCTCCTTCTCGGGTTGCCATGGAGACGGCTCTGGATCGGAACTGACCGCACAGCGGTGCGGAAAGCGGAACTAGGGTAGATAGCAAAATAGTTACTCAAAGAGATTCTCACGCCTCAGTGTTCCATAGCCCCAGGTTCAGTCCCCCGCACCACCATAAACCAGAGCTGAACAGTGCTCTGCTGACCCAAGCTGGTTGGAGGCACATGTTTATAATGCACAAGGACCTGGGTTCCAAGGGCTCCCAGCCCCCACCTGCAGGGGGAAAGTTTTGTGAGTGCTGAAGGAGGTGTCTTCCTTTCTCTCTGTTACCTACTTCCTTCTTGATTTCTGGCTGTCTCTACCCAATAAAGATATATATATATATATGTTTTTGCCTCCAGAGTTATCACTGGGGCTCAGTGCCTGTACTACGAATCCACTGCTCCTGGAGACTATTTTTTCCCTTTTGTTGCTCTTGTTTATTGTCGTTATTGTTGTTGTTGTTGCTGCTGTTGTCGTTGTTGGATAGGACAGAGAGAAATCGAGAATGGAGGAGAAGACAGAGGGAGGGAGAGAAAGACACCTGCAGACCTGCTTCACCGCTTGTGAAGCGACCCCCTTGCAGGTGGGGAGCGGGAGTGGAGGGATCGAACCCGGATCCTTACTCTGGTCCTTGGGCTTTGCACCATGTGCTCTTAACCCACTGCGCTACCGCCCCACTTTACGCCCAATTTTGTTTTGTTTATCGTTGTTTTTGCCCTTGTTGCTTATCGTTGTTGTTGGATAGGACAGAGAGAATTGGAGAGAGGAGGGGAAGACAGAGAGGGGGAGAGAAAGATAAGACACCTGTAGACCTGCTTCAGCGCCTGAGAAGCGACCCCCCTGTATGTGTGGATTCGGGGCCTAGAACCTTTGCGCCATGTGCGCTTAACCCGCTGCGCTATTGCCCATTCCTCCCCAAAAAAAGATTTTAAGGGGGGAACACAACTGCTGGCCAGCTGTTTCCTGAGTCAAGGGCTATCAGGTGCCCTCCTGTGCGATGGCACTGGGAATAAACCATATCTGCTTTTAATCCAATCGCAACTGTACATCCGGGAAAACCAGGTATTCTCTCCAAAGGCCTTTGTCTCCTAGTCCTGAGGGAAGGGAGTGCTTCCACAGACTACATTCTAAAGTCCATCAGTAAGGCTAATTTTGGCCTTTTAGCATTTTTTACAATCTTTTTAAAATATTTAATTTTATTTATTCATTTATTGGATAGAGACAGAGAAATTGAGATGGAAGAGATAGGAAGAAAGAAAGATACCTGCAGCACTGCTTCACCACAAGCAAAGCTTCGACTGGGGCCTTAAACCCAGGTCCTTGCACATTGTAACATGTGCAGTCTACTGGGTGCGCCATTGCCCACCCACTTTTAGTAAATGCACAGTAACGGGAATGAGTGCTGTGGGAAGCAGGCAACAACAGTATTGCATATGGCTCAGGCTTAACATCTAGGGGACTCAAATTTAGATGTTTTAACTTTATCTCCACATAAAGTTCTACACACAACAGTCACAAAGACAAGATTAAAAGGAGGTGCAGGTGGTCAGTTGATAGTGCACCTGTTTGAGCTCACATGCTACAATGCACAAGGTTCAAGTTGAAACCCCCAGTCCCCACCTGCAGGGGGGAAGCTTCATGAGCAGTGAAATAGTGCTGCAGGTGTCTCTGTTTCTCTCCCTCTCTCCTTTTCTCCTCCTTGATTTCTCGATGTCTCTATCCAATAAATAAATACAAAAAATAAAAATAGTACATTTGTCTGTTATTTCTGTCTCAGTCAATATTGGAGTGAACTGTAAATTGTTTCTAAATTATCTTGTAAATTGCACAACTTTGAAATGAATTTATTTGTATCTCTATACCCTGAAAGGACAATGTGTATTTTATGTCAAAGAGGCTGTTACTTTGACAACAGCTCATCCTGTCTTGGTTGAATGCTATTTTTATGAAAAACCCCTGTAACAGGTGCCTCTCTCGTTGTCCTGAGAGCAAGTCCCTGTTTTAAGCATCCTCAATATGAAGCTGTGAGTGCTGTATTGGCACTCAAAAAGCTGTTCCTGAAAGAAAAATTCCAGCCACAAGACTACTTGTCTAAATGCAGAGTGTAGAGACCCAGGATGTGGTGCAGAGGCTAGAGTGATGGTTCTACCAGCATGATATCCCAAGTTTGATGCCCAGCATCACATGTGCCAGAAATATATTCTGGGTTTTATTTATTTTTTTGCCCCTCCTGCTCTACCCCATCTATCCCCCCTCATTTTTCCTCCTCTCTCATGAGTAAATATTTAAATGATTTTTTAAATGCAGACTGTAAAATCAGAATGTGAAAAAAAAAAGTAATATCAAACTAGGAAGAAAATGATACTCCCTCAGAACTTTTTGACATCAGCCTCATTATCCAGTGGGTCACCTCCTGGGCCATCATTCTTTTTTACATCATCAAAACACCTTGGAATTCATGTGTTACACATTGATTTGGAACACTAGATTTTTTTTTGTAAAGACAATTAACTAGTTCCAAGAAGGGTCCTTCACTTCAGTGATTATATTTTCGTTTTATGAAATGACTCCACTCATTATTTTGTCTTGTACCAGAAGGGGAAGAGGGGGAGGGAAAGAAGGGCTGGTGAAATAGTTCAATTGGGTAGTGCACTGCTTTGCTATGTGTGCGACCCAGGCTCAAGCCCCAAACCCTCACTGTATTAAAGGAAGTTTTGGTGCTGACACAGAGCTCTCCCCAGCACCCTCTGGAAAATAAAAATAAAAAATAAAGAATTTTCACTGTCTAATCTCCTAAAAGTCCTAAATCTTTTTGAATGCTGTTAGTTTTTTATTTCTATGCAGATTTTATGATGCTTTTCTTCTGTTATAGAGACAGAGAGACGAAGAGAGTGAAAGAGGTGTTGGGTGGTGCTGCATCTGATTGAGCCCCCATTTTACAATGTGCAAAGATCCGGGTTCAAGCACCCAGTACTCACTCACAGGAGGAAAGCTTTATAAGTGGTGAAGCAGGGCTGTAGGTCTCTCTGTCCCTCTCCCTCTATATAGCCCCTTCCCTCTGGATTTCTGACTGTCTCTATACAATAAATAAATAAAGATAATAAGAATTTTTTTAAAAGAGAAAGAGTGTATGAAAAAGATCACAGCACCAAAGCTTCCTTCAATATAGTGGGAGCCAGACCCAAACCTGGGTCATGCACATGGCAAAGCAGCACACTATTCAAGTCTTATGTCACTGAAAAATCTCTCCTGGATTTTTAATTGAGTTCATTTTTATCTTTTAAAATTCATGTCATTGAAAAACTACAGATGTGATGAATGATTACTATTCACTTAAATTTTATAGACTGAAAATTCAAGTTCTGGATTCAGGTCCTAGAACATAATGGTAGAGGAAGACCTAGTGGGGTTTGTATTGTTATGTGGGAAATGTTATACATGTACAAACTATTGTATTTATTGTCGACTTTGAAACATTAATCTCCCAATAAAAAAAAAAAGTGAAAAAAAAATTCAAGTTCTCCCAGCCCCCAATAACACTGCTTTCACTTTTTTTTTTTTTTTTTTTTTTGCCTCTGGGTTACTGCTGGGGCTTGGTGCCAGCACTATGAATCCACTGCTCCTTGCAGCCATTTTTTTTATTTGGTTGTTGTTACTATTATTGTAGTTGTTGCTGCTGCTGCTGTTGTTGGATAGGACAGAGAGAAATTGAGAGAGGTGTGCTCTGGGAGGTGGCACAGTGTCTAAAGCATTAGACTCTCAAGCGTGAAGTCCTGATTTCAATCCCCGGAAGCAAATGCACCAGTGATGTCTGTTTCTTTCTCTCTCTCTCTCTCCTCCTATCTTTCTCATTAATAAATAAATACAATCTTGAGAAAAAAGAAATTGAGAGAGGAGGGGAAGACAGACACCCGAAGACCTACTTCAACGCTTGTGAGGTGACCCTCTACAAGTGGGGAGTCTGGGGCTCTAGCCGGGATCCTTGTGCCTGTGCTTGCGCTTCGCACAATGTGCATTTAAGTTGGTGTGCTACCACCCAGCCTCCACAATATTTTTTTTATTCCCTTTTGTTGCCCTTGTTGTTTTATTGATGTAGTTATGATTGTTGTCGTCGTTATTGGGTAGGACAGAGAGAAATGGAGGGGAAGACAGAGAGGGGGAGAGAAAGACAGACACCTGCAGACCTGCTTCACCGCCTGTGAAGCAACTCCCCTGCAAGTGGGGAGCCACGAGCTAAAACCAGGATCCTTATGCCCGTCCTTGAGCTTTGCGCCAGGTGCACTTAACCCGCTGCACTACCTCCCGCCTCCCATCCACAATATTTTTAAAGTTCAAGCCAACAAGGTCAGGGAGCTGGTTCATCAGCAGAACTCATGCAGTGTATTATGAGACTCTGGCTTCTATCCCCAGCACCACATACGATGAAACAGTGTTCTGGTCTCCCTGTCGTAAAAATAAAATAAATTTAAAATAAGGCCAGGTCAGGAGTTAGCTCTTCCAAAAGGGTGTGTGTCTTGCTCTGTGTGAGACCCTGTCCTTAAGCCCCAGCATGACAGGAAGCTCCATGAGTGGCACTGGAGGAGCTCATGGATGGGGTAGCAGCACTGTGATGTCTCTCTTCTCTCTATGTCTCTCTCTCCCACTCTTCTTTTTCACTTTCTCTCTCTCCCCCTCTCTAAAAAAATAAAAAAGAGAATGAATGACCCTGTTAAGACTGCCAATTCACAGCACTGATTCTGGAGCCACATTAAATTAAAAAAAAAATTAAAAGAGAACAGAGGTGATAGCATAATGGTTATACAAAAGGTGTTGATGCCTGAGGCACCAAAGGTTCAATTCTCAGCACCAGTATAAGCTAGAACTGAACAGTTGTGACCCCAACACAAGTTTGGGACTATTAGTATACGAATAACATCACCGTGAGGCAGGATGGACAGAGAAGGGAAAGTATAAAGCATGGGACTTTGAGCAGGTCTTTCTCTCTCTTTGGATGCTGCTGCTTCTCCTGGTCAGAAGCATCTCAGTGGAGGTGCGCCGGGTATCCGCCATGGCTACTCCTCTCGGGAACTGAGCCTGTGACTCTGCTAGCCGGTAAACTTTTAGACCCCTCTACAGCCATGAGCAACCTTTACCAGAGCTGATAATTTATCTTATGGGACTAAACTTTTGATAACTATACTCAGACTTTATGGACCTAGTGTACTCTTAACACTGGATGATAGTTGCTTATTTTGCCTTTTACCTATTTTACCCTAATAAACCTTGTACTGTTTAAACCAGTTGCCAGCTCACTGCTGTGAATCCTTTCATGCGCCACAACAGCCCCCACAAGCCCCTTTTAAGTTACATAGCAACAGTGCTCTGGTAATTAAAAATAAATTAATTAATTAAAGATAAAAATTTTAATTGAGGCCAGGTGGTGGCACACTGGAATCAGCACACACATTGCAGTGCTCAAGGACCTGGGTTCAAGCCCCTGATCTCCACCTGCAGGGGGAAATCTTCACAAGTGGTGAAGTAGGGCTGCAGACATCTATCTATCTGCCTCTTTCTCTCTCTCTCTCTCTCTCTCCTTCCCTCTTCAATTTCTCTCTGTCTTTATCCAATAGTAAATAAATTTTAAAATAAATAAATAAAAATGAATTAAATTAAAAAGAAATAAAGTTTGAAACTTAGAGAGATATGGTTAGGGCTGGGGAGATAGCATAGTGGTTATACAGAAAGACTCTCATGACTGAGGCTCCAAGATTCCTGGTTCAGTCCTCAGCATCATATGCTAGAAATGAGCAGCGCTCTGGTGAGAGAGAGGAAGAGACAGAAAAAGAAAGAAAGAAGACAGAGGGAGGGAGAAAGAAAAGGAAGGAAGGGAAAAAATGGAGAGAAAAGGAGCATTTGACATTAATTTTGTATATATGCAATGCACTGAGAAAATAGGAAATGGCTTATTTTTTATTTGAAAGTGGAAGCCATTCAACACACCCTGATGACATTTAAATCCCAAGTCACAGGGGAGACCTGGATCTGGTCACTGCATATCTGCAGCCAGCTGTGCAATCAGGCCTTTGGCATCTTGCATGCTAGAGGGTATCTCTGAGCCGTTTTCAGTCACTTGGGTTCCAAACAAGAACAGCTTCCTGTCATTTCCTACCTCAGATAGTGCCAGAGCTTCGTGGATATCTGTAATGTGATAAGCTGTTTCAAGATCCTTCAACCAGAATGGGAAGAGAATAGAAAAAAAAAAAGTGAGTTATTTTGCATTCCTTCTAGAGATTTATATTACTCTCATCTACTGCTTCTGGTAAGAACAGGGTTTGAACCTGAAGCTCTGTCTGTCTCAGAGTCCATGTGCAGAGCCACTACAACAGGTCAGCACTCTGCTCTCATCTACTGCCTTCCAAGATGCCACCTCCATTCTAACAAGGAAGATATTACGAGACTGTTAGTATAACACCAGTGGTCACTTGATTCTACCACTGAGTTATCACTCTGACCTTACTAGTGGTCATTTGAATATACAAATTTTCACCAGAATTATATCAGCATTTATGAGTTATCATCAGAAAATATTTTCTGGAAATAAATCAATATGATGCACTAGTCATTATTTTAAATCTCATAGTTAATTAACTTGTGATTTTGATTTTTCCATTTTCCTTTTTCACTTCCCCAAGATTATTATTTTTTTATTTTTATTTATTTACTTTTTACCAGAGCACTGCTAAACTCTGGTTTATTGTACTGCTGGTGACTGAACCTAGGATCTTAGAGCCTCAGACATGAAAGTCTTTTATATAACTGCTATCATATGTTATCTCCCCAACCTTATTTTCCATGTATCTTTAATGACAGCAATTTGATTATGAATTGGATTTTTTTGTCCATATTATAATAGATGGTAATATTTACTACTGCATGTTTTCTTTTGTGGCTATTATTTCTACCAATAAAATATTTTGAGAGATAGTTAGGGGCAAAGAAGAAAGCAGGGTAGCCTATGAGGCAGAGTAGTGGATACGGTATTGCACTCTCAAACACTAGGTCTCAAATCCAGTCCCTGACACTACATGTACCAGAGTGATCCTTTGGTTCTCTCTCTTCTCCCATTAATAAACTGAGAAAGAGAACAGCAGTAAGATAGATGTAGTAAATTGTATGGTAGGAGAAGACTAGGGACAGGTAGAGAGAAAGAAGGCAAGATGGAGGGCCAGGTGTTGATGCACCTGGTAGAGCACACATGTTACAAGGTACAAAGACCCGGGTTCAAGCTGCCAATCCCCATCTGCAGAGGGAAAGCTTCACAAGTGGTGAAGCAGTGTAATTACTTAGTTTGCATTCAATGGACATTCCTCCATAGAAGTAGTGTAAGAAAAGCTAGGAATTGCCTCACTAGCAGTACCATATATGTTTAATTTTAAACATTTTTATTAAAGTAATTTACCATATTAGCTAACTCCCTATTTCTCCCTAGTCTCCCAGCCCCTCATAACTATCATTATACTTCCTTTCTTCATGAATTCGACCACTCCAGGTACATTATAAAGTAGAACCACTAGTATTTTTTTAATAGAGGCAGAGAGAATGAGAGAGAAAGAATGAAATCATAGCACCAGAGCTTCCGTCAGTGCTCTAGAACTGGGGTCACACACGGCAAAGCAGCAGAATTCATATTGTAACATATTTTAGAATTTCCTTTTTCCTTAATGGAGGTATATGAAATGCCCCATTGTATGTACATGCAACATTTTACTTATTCATCCCTAAACAAATGGTACAAGCTATACTTGAATCACTCCCTCATTCTGACTATTGTGAAAACTGTTGTGAATATGGATATATATATATACATATGAAAATTTGGACCAGATCAGTGAAATCACACACATATGAGGTCCTGGTTACACACACACACACACACACACACACACACACACACACACACGAAAGGAAAATAATACAATTTTGAGTATAATTCTAATTGCATAGATTTTTACCTGTTTGTTTGCAAACACAACCAAAGGAAGTATGGGGTTGATTCTGATCAGCTGATGAAGGTACTTCTTGGCTTCAGGTAATCTGTTGTGATCTGCTGAATCTACCACAAAGATTAGAACCAATCCCTGGGACAGGTACGTTGACCAATAGGGACGGAAAGGTTCACTGCCACCAACTACAGGGAAGGAGAAGAAATCATGAAAATTCTGTTGAGGACTGGATAGGCACATTTAGATGATTTCTGAACACTGAGCTGGAGAGCTGGTGAAATAAGACTATTAAATTGTACCCAGATGAACAGTGCTCTAATTGATATCCTTCAGAAATAAGCCTTAGTCAACAGAGTTTGTTTGGCTCTATATGCTAACTCTTTTTTTCAGCCACCAGGTTCCAGATGCTAACATGATGCCAACCGAAATCCCCTGGGCAGACAATCCCACCGATGTATCCTGGAGCTCCGCTTCCCCAGAACCCCGCCGTACTAGGAAAAAGAGAAAGACAGGCTGGGAGTATGAATTGACCTGTCAACGCCCATGTTCAGCAGGGAAGCAATTACAGAAGCCAGACCTTCCACTTTCTGCATCCCACAATGACCCTGGGTCCATACTCCCAGAGGGATAAAGAATAGGAAAGCTATCAGGGGAGGGGATGGGATATGGAGTTCTGGTGGTGGGAACTGTGTGGAGTTGTAGCCCTCTTATCCTATGGTTTTTGTCAGTGTTTCCTTTTTTTTTTTTTAATCACTGGGGCTTGGTGCCTGCACTACGAATCCACTGCTCCTGGATGCCATTTTCCCATTTTGTTGCTCTTTTTGTACTTGTTATTGTTGTTATTGGATAGGACAGAGAGAAATGGAGAGAGGATGGGAAGACAGAGAGGGGGAAAGAAAGATAGACACCTGCAGACCTGCTTCACTGCTTGTGGAGCGACCCTCCTGCAAGTGGGGAGCGGGGGCTCAAACCAAGATCCTTACTCTGGTCCTTTTGCTTTGCGCCATGTGTGCTTAACCCACTGCACTACCACCCAGCTCCCTCAGTGTTTCCTTTTTATAAATAAAAATTAAAAAATAAATAAATAGGGAGTCGGGTTGTAGCACAGCGGGTTAAGCGCAGGTGGTGCAAAGCACAAGGACCGGCATAAGGATCCCGGTTTGAACCCCGGCTCCCCACCTGCAGGGGAGTCGCTTCACAGGTGGTGAAGCAGGTCTGCAGGTGTCTATCTTTCTCTCCCCCTTTCTGTCTTCTCCTCCTCTATCCATTTCTCTCTGTCCTATCCAACAACGACGACAACAACAATAATAACTACAACAATAAAACAAGGGCAACAAAAGGAAATAAATAAATAAATAAATATTAATAAATAAATAAATATTATGGGGCTTGGGCAGTGGCACAGTGGGCTCAGCACACATGGCTTAAGAGCGCAAGGACCGACTTCCCACCTGCAAGGGGGTTGCTTCACAAGTGGTGAAGCAGGTCTACAGGTGTTTATCTTTCTCTCCCCCTGTCTGTATTCCCCTCCTCTTTCAATTTCTCTCTGTCCTATCCAACAACAATGACAACAATAACAATCACAACAACAATAAACAACAAGGGCAACAAAAGGGGAAAAATGGCTTCTAGGAGCAGTGGATTCATGGTGCAGGCACCAAGCCCCAGCAATAACCCTGTAAGCAAAAAATAAATAAGTAAATATTATATGTGAATATATTATTTCTACAAATAGGGTTATATAATAAGCTTCATGTGCTTATCTTTCATCTCTTTCAGAAAGAAGTCATCAAGAATGTTATGGGGGTAGGAGAGATAGAATAATGGTTATACAGAGAGATGCTCATGCCTGATGCTCCAAAGCCCTAAGTTCAATCCCCTGCATTACCATAAGCCACAGCTGAACAGTTCTCTGCTAAAAATAAATAAACAAGTAATGACATCACCTACCAGATCATGAAAATATCACTGAATACAATCGAAACCTTTTCCTGTGGCATTATGGGGATCAACTTAAAGTGCTGATTAAATCCAAATCTAGTTTTCATTGTGTGAATATCATTTTGAAGTTAAAAGTTGCAAACTTAAACTACTGTTCCTCAGAAGTTCAATTATTGGGGGTCGGGTGGTGGCACAGTGGGTTAAGCACATGTGGTGCAAAGCACAGGGACTGGCGTAAGGACCCCGGTTCGAGCCCCCAGCTCCCCACCTGAAGGGGAGTCGCTTCACAAGCGGTGAAGCAGGTCTGCAGGTGTCTATCTTTCTCTCCCCCTCTCTGTCTTCCCCTCCTCTCTCCATTTCTCTCTGTCCTATCCAACAACGAACAGCATCAACAATGGCAATAATAATAACCACAACGAGGCTACAACAACAAGGACAGCAAAAAGGGGGGGGGAAATGGCCTCCAGGAGCGGTGGATTCATGGTGCAGGCACCGAGCCCAGCAATAACCCTGGAGGGGAAAAAAAAAAAAAGAAAAAATAATAATAAGTTCAATTATTGTGCCCCAAGTCTAGACTGCAGTTTAGGATGACACTGTCGACTCTGTATTACTTGTCAGACACCATGTGTGCATATTGAACTAAACCAACGTGGAACTGCTCCTGTAAAACTTACTGTCTACTGGATAGATAGACCATAAACAAAATATAAGATATGTATTTTTTTTGCCTCCAGGGTTATTACTGGGGCTCAGAGCCAGCACTATGAATCTGCTCCTGGTGGCCACTTTTCCATTTTATTGGATAGGACAGAGACAAAATTGACAGAGATGGGGGATATAGTAAAGGAGAGAGAAACAGACACCACTTCACTAAAACAGCACTGCTTCACTGTTTGGGAAGTGGCCTGTCCTGCAGGAGAGGAGTCAGGGGCTTGAACCAGGATCCTTGTGTGGGTCCTTGCACTTCATACTATATGTGCTTAACCTGGTGCACCACAGCCCAGCCCCCCCAAACATAAAATATATACAAGTAAAAATAAGAGGGCTGGGTGGTGGTACACCTAGTTGAGAGCACACATTGCAGTGTGTAAGGACATGGATTCAAATCCCCGGCCTCCACCTACAGAAAAGCTTTCTCTCTCCATCTCTATCTTCACCTTTCCTCTCAATTTTTCTTTGTGTCTATCCAACAATTTTTAAAAGTATAGATACTTTTCTAAATTTATTTTTATTTTTTATATTTTTTCCCTTTTGTTACCCTTGTTTATTGTCCTTATTATTGTTGTTATTGCTGTCGTTATTATTGGATAGGACATGGAGAAATGGAGAGAGGAGGGGAAGACAGAGAGGGGAAGAGAAAGATAGATACCTGCAAACCTGCTTTACCACTTGTGAAGCGAACCCCCTGCAGGTGGAGAACTGGGGGCTCAAACCGGGATCCTGATGCCAGTCTGTGCGCTGCCATGTGCGCTTAACCCACTGCACCACCATCCGGCTCCCAAAAATACAGACACTTTTTACAAGGATCCAATGTTGACAGCATTATGCACATGGCAAGAGAGAATTTGACTACCACATTACTACTGAGAAAGCAGGCTTACTCTCCAGGAACTCCATCTGCCTGTCTTCAGTGCTGATGCACACCACATTGAATCCTTTGGTGGGGGCTTTGCTGTGCTGAACTCTGTTTAAAGCCAGAGAGTGGAGAACACTTGTCTTTCCTGCTCCATCCAGACCCAACACTAGGATCTGCTTGTTTTTGCTCTGTGAAACAAAAGAAGCATCAGTAAATCCATCCTCTCAAAGCCTCATTGTCCTGCTACTGGCCATGTATGTACCTGCCAGTAGCAGGACCCAATAACATCTGTGGAATTCTAACCCAGAACACAACTTTACGAAACATTGAATAGGTCTGAAACAAATGGTGTCAGATTATTTTGCATTTTACAACCATTAATTACATAAAATTAATTGTGCATCCTTTTCTCTGTCCCCCGGATCCTGGTCAATTTATCAAATGTATACTTTATAAATTATAAAATTTATAGGAAATGGCATAGCTCACGGGGCCACTTTTCAGATTTCACTTTTGTTGTTTTGTTTTAGCAATTTAATGACCCACATAGTCAACGACTGCCACCTCTCCAGATTTAAAGGAGGTCTCGAAACTTTACATCAGGCTCAACCTGACGCTGTTGACTGGCTACGGAAGAAGGGCAAACGCTAGAAGAAGCAATTTAATAAAGATTATAAGACAATAGGGGTATAATTCCACACCATTCCCACCACCAAGTTCTGTGTGTCCCCTCATCTACCATGGTAACCACCTTAGTTCTCCCAAGATCATATTTATGGGCTGACTATATATATATTTTTTTCAAGTGCATGTGTTTCAATTCTCTATATTATACTTATGAGTGAAATCATCCCGTAGTTGTCCTTTTTCCTTTTCCCTCTCAGATAAGTGAAATAAAACCTGACTTCTTCAGGTGTTCTCTAGAATCTCTTCCATCTCTGTGATGATGTAAAAGCAAAGGTTCCTTGTCACAAAAGTTCTGGGTCCCAGTAGAATGGGGGTGGGGGCGGGGGAAAGAAACGGTTCAGAGTCCAGAGCCCTCTTTTTTTCTTTCTTTTTGCCTCCAGGTTATTATCGGGGCTTGGTGCTGGCACTGTGAATCCACTGTTGCTGGAGGCCAGGTCATTTTTATTGGGTAGGGCAGGAGAAATTGAGAGGGGAGGGGAAGATAGAGAGGCAGAGAGACAGAGACACCTGCAGATCTGCTTCACCATTAGTGAAGTGACCCTCCCTGCAGGTGGGGAGCTGGGGGCTTGAATTTGATCCTTGCACAGTTCCTTGTGTTTGGTATTATGTGCACTTAACCCAGTGAGCCAGTGCTTGGCCCCCTGGATCAAAATTCTTTTGAGGGTGCAGAGAGAAGGAGTTCTGGCTTCTGTAATTGCTTCTCCCCTGGACATGGGCAGGCTGATCAATAACCCCAGTCTCTATCTTTGTCTAGTAGGGTAGGGCTCTGGAGAGGTGAGGATCTGGAATATGCTGGTGAGGTCACCAGACTTCACTTTGCATGTTGGGTTCATGTTCTTAGGGGATTGGAGAAGAATTGTTTGTTCTTTGAAGCTTAGGGTTCCTCTACAGTCGCATGTGTTGACTATGCTACTTAGCACATCAGCACATAAGCTTTCATAGTACAAATCTGTTTTGTCTTCCCAACTGGACCACCAGATTAAAAGATTTGGGGGCAGGGCAGGAAGTGGCACATCTAGCTGAGCATAAGCATTACCATGAACAAGGACCCTGGTTCAAGTCCCCGGTCTCCACCCATAGGGGGGAAGCTTCGTGAACAGTGAAGCAATGTTACAGGTCTTGGTCTCTCTCTCTTTCTCTGTCTCTCTCTCCCTCTCCGTCTCCCTCTCCCTCTCTCCCTCTCCCTCTCCCTCCCCCTCTCCCTCTCGCTCTCCCTCTCCCTTTCCCTTCTTCTCCCCCTTTTCTCTTCCCCCCTTTAAAAATCTTTATTTATTTATTATTGTACAGAGAGAGAGAAATTGAGAGGGAAGGGGAGATAGAGACACCTGTAGCCCTGCTTCATCATTTGTGAAGCTTTCCTCCTGCAGGTGGGGACCAGGGGCTTGAACCCAGATCCTTGAGAACAGTAATGTGTGTGTTCTTAATTAGATGCATCACTGCCTGGCTCCTCTTCTCTCTTCTTCTTTATCTCCTTCTTTTCCCTCTCAATTTCTGTTCTATCAGATTTAAAAAAAATAAAAGAGGAAAAATTGGCTGCCAGGAGCAGTAGATTCATTGTGCAGGCACTGAAACCCAGCAATAACCCTGGTGCCAATAAAAAAATACATAACATTTTAAAAATAAAATATTTGGGGGAAAATCCCCCTATATACATTTAATATAAGTACCATGATTAAGTTAAAATATTAACTTTATAGGAATTTTTAAGCCAGCTCCAATCATAAATGAGCATTTATTTAAAAACTGGATACTAAAAACCACCGCACTAGATTAAAATGCACAAGGTGTTATTCTAACAGGAAACTAACCTTAGAAGTCTTTATACCAAGCATACCCCTTGTCAGATGAATATTGTGGAAATATTTTCTCATTAAGTAGACTGTCTTTCAGTTTTATTGATAGTTTCTTTTGCTGAACAGAATTTTATTTATATGTAAACATATCTTTTTTTTCTTTCGTTTCCCTTGACTTGTTCCTGAAGACAGCATCATGTTTTCTTCAATGTACTTTATGGGTAAACACTAACATTAGGCTTAGATTAGATTTCGATGGAAAAGGAATCCTAGTAGTAACACTATACATCTACCCCATTTTTTTCTTCATACTAATTTTTTTTTTTTTGCCTCCAGTGTTATTGTTGGGGCATGATGCCAGCGCTACAATTCCAGAGCAACTGGCAGCCATTTTCCCCATTTTATTGGGTAGGACAGAGAGAAATTGAGAGAGGAGGGGAAGATAGGGAGGGAGGGAGAAAAAGACACCTGAAGACCTGCTTCGCTGCCGGTGAAGCATCCCTGCTGCAGGTGCGGAGCGAGGGCTCAATCCCGGATAGCACTATGTGGCTTCAGTGGGTGCACCACCACCACCCAGCCCCCAAACTAATTTTTTTTTCAAGTTCTGTTTAAAAGTAAGGTGTTTTAAATACTGGCCTAAATGAATAGATTTCTATTTATTTATGATTATGATTCATGGAGTCTAGTAAGTAAAATATATAGTTTAAATATTTTATTTATTAATGAAAAAGGTAGGAGAAGAGAGAGAAAGAACCAGACATCACTCTGGTATTTGTGCTGCTGGGGATTGAACTCAGAGCCTCAAGCTTGAGAGTCCAGTGCTTTCTCTAGTGCACCACCTCCCTGACCACCTGAATAAAATAATTTAAAGTTCATGCTTGTATATGAAGTGAATTCCAATAGTCGTTATGTTCCATAGATGCTTCTATTTACCTCCCATCTGTATTTAAATGCAGAGATGCCATTCTAAGAATAGGATGGAAAGAAAGAGAGATAAGATACAAAAAGAATCTTCACTGGACGGTTGAAAACTGTATGATTTAGAGAAATAATGACCAATAAATAAATAAATAAATAAATAACTATCTCCATCATCTTCCCCACACAGGTCACCCCATCATCATCTTTCCTCGATTGACAGATGCTTTTTTCATATGTTAATATCTCTACAATGAGATTTTTACAATCCATGCCATGTTTTATCTTGGCATCATTTTCCTCCCTCAGTGGCACCCAAAATGATGGTAATCTTAAATCTTATGAAATATTTGAAATAAAAGCAGTTCTTTATTTCCTTTCTGACCACACTGGGGTTTCTAAGTTACCTGGTTTAGAAATTATGCAGTCAGAGCTGGTGAAATAGCTCACATGGGGGTGAGGTCTTGTCCTGCTTTGCCAGGTGTATGAACCAGGTTCAAACCTAGACCCCTCCACAGTCCTAGACCCCACCACAGTGAAGGAAATTCTGTAGTCACTTGTTTTACATCTTGGATACTTTTTTGATATATAATTTTTAAATTTTTATTTATTTATTCCCTTTTGTTGCCCTTATTGTTTTATTGTTGTAGTTATTATTGTTGTTATTGATGTCGTTGTTGTTGGATAGGACAGAGAGAAATGGAGAGAGGAGGGGAAGACAGAAAGGGGGAGAGAAAGACACCTGCAGACCTGCTTCACCGCTTGTGAAGCGACGCCTTTACGGATAGGGAGCCGGGGGCTTGAACTGGGATCTTTACTCCGGTTTTTTCGCTTTGCGCCACCTACGCTTAACCCGCCTCGCTACCGCCCAACTCCCTCATTTTGGATACTTTTAAGTTTAAAATATACAAGTTCCTCATGTTTATAATCTCTTAAGAGTATTGTACACCAAGACATTATATATGAAGTGAGTCTGAATATCACTGTTTCTTGTCAAAAGTTATTCCTTGACTATTAACACACACACAAACACATATATACATATATATCTGAATATTACCAAAGATCAAATTCCTGTATATAAATCAAGTTGTTTAAAGCTAGAAAGCAGTTCAAGAGCTCCAGGAACACAGAATCTATTACATTGATCCAAATAATATTTGTTTATTGCCCAGTTCTACTGAGTTTTTTTTTTTTTGCTAGGTAAAATACACATGACTTAAAATTTACCATCTTAAAATTTAATTTTTTTCCCTCAAGTGTTATCGCTGGGGCTTGGTGCCTGTACTACAAATCCACTGCTCCTGTGGACACTTTTTTTTTTTTTTGATAAGACAGATAAATTGAGAGGTGAGGGGAAAATAAAGAGGGAGAGAGAAGGATGGACACCTGCAGAACTGCTACACCATTTGTGAAGCGACCCTCCTGCAGATGCAGAGACAGAGGCTCGTACTACGTACTACAAGTGCTTTGCCTGATGTGCGCTTAATCCGGTGCGCCACTCCCCCCCTGCACTCCCCCGCACATTAACCACTTTTTAAGTGTACAGTTCAGAGGCATTAAATACATTCATAAAGTTGGTCAGACATAATCACCATCCATCTCTATAACTAGTCAAACAGAAGTATGAATTCACTTATGAATCACTAATTCCTACTCTTCAATTCCTGGCAACTTTGTGCCTGTATGATTTTGACTATTCTAAGTACTCATGTAAATCGGATCAAACTGCATTTTTCCACTAGCAAAGCCTGACTTCTGGTATGTATCATGATTTTTTTTTAATCAGTTAAAATAGTTGTGACTGCCCCCCATGTATATGCTGGTGTTGTGGTAATAATGGGAGAAGTAACCACAGTCTTCAAGCACACACTGCACAAAAGCAGGAGTCCTGGCCTACCCACAGAGAACATAATTCAAAGGACCCAGAGTCTGTTTTTGTTTGCTGGAGGTTCTCGGGACAGGTTTCTGTGCAAATTAAGCCTTGTGATCTGGACAGAGATGGGGCCACACAGTGAAAGGCCTTCCCCTGTTCCCCCGTGGAGGCCACTAAACTCTCTTAAACTCTAGCCAAAGGAGGATCAGGATGCCAGATCAGCATTAGGGAGGCGGACGTGTAGGCCCTTGGACCAGCGGCTATGGGTCCTTGGAGGACTGGCTTAGTTCGAACCACCGGCTATGGGTCCTTGGAGGACTGGCTTAGTTCGAACCACCCACAGACCCGATTCCCTCCCGTGGAGTTCGGGCCTTGGACGTAACACAGAGAGGGCGGGGCGTCCTGACAATGGCCTTGGGGACAGGGTCCAGCTGGTCGCTTACCGGTGGTTCCAACAAGGGCTTTTCCAAGGTG